>NW_027041034.1:1295000-1661756 GCF_037179485.1 Ochlerotatus camptorhynchus | reverse complement strand
GACTCAAAAGGTCCGTGGGTTGTTTTTTTCCGGCCCAAACAAAAACCTTTGAATATTTCTCGGATTTCGAAGGATCAGACAAAACATTTTTCGGCCGTAACCGATATCTTTAAGGTAACGTCAAACAAACTGCGCGTTACTTTATTTTATATATCACCGTCTTCGACTAGTCGTACAGACTGAACTATTTTCTTATAAACTAAAGATTGCTTCTAATCCTATTTCTAAAAACATTTTTGGTCAAATTAAAATCAAATTCGTCACAAACAACATTGAACGAGCGAAGGCACGAATCGAACGGGTTGTTGTATCCGTAGTTTGTTCTGTGGTATGGAACTGCTAATAAAGGTGAGTTCCGAAACCGTCGGGGAGGAATGTTTAGTGGGATCTGTGCGAGAAGTTCAGGACAATCAATAAATCCTCCGATGACATCAAAAATAAATAATCGCTGCATCGTAACTCGTCTGGTAGATAGTGGCTCCAATCCTATGAGCTTACATCGGTCAGAATAGGGAGGAAGATTAGACGGATCGTTCCAGGGAAGCTGTCTCAATGCAAAACGTACGAACCTTTTCTGTACCCGTTCAATGGTAAGAACATGAACTACATAGTAAGGGGCCCAAACTGGAGCAGCGTACTCCAGAATGCTACGAACCAACGAACAGTAGAGAGTTTTTAACGCGTAAATGTCGGTGAACTCGGACGCATGGCGACGGATGAATCCCAGCACAGAAAAAGCTTTGGCAGTCATAATTCCCACGTGTTCGTTGAACCTTAGTTTCGTATCGATGGTAACACCGAGGTCGCAGATGGACGAAACTCGTTCTAATTCCGCCGTTTCCATCCTGTATTGATGCAGAATGGGGCTATTGCAGCGACTGAAGGAAATAATTTTGCCGTTACCGTTGATGACCTGAAACAGGCAAACCGGATTGTTGCCTGTGAGCTTTTTTCGATCGAATATCGAGTCTACGTCCCCAGTTGTGACGTAGAAATTGAAGGAGTGGTCACCGAATCGAGTCTGACTTGTGAGGATTTCCTACAAGTCGAATCTTTCGGCATTTTCAAAAACCGTGCCCTCCCGAAAGTCAAGATACTGGACTGCATTCAACTGCAGTCAGTGTCGCTCATAGGCACTAACAAAAAGTATACCCTCTCAGATTCGTTTCGTGTGACCTTTTCAGGATCGGCATTACCTGACTACGTCACAATTGGGAAGGTTCGACTACATGTACGCTTGTTTGTACCGAGGGTAATGAATTGCTTGAAATGCAAACAACTAGGTCACACCACGGACTTTTGTTCCAACAAACCGCGGTGCGATCAATGTGGGGAGGAGCATACGGAGGGTCCTTGTCATGCTACCCCAAAATGCGTTTACTGTAAGGATGCTCCGCATGCTCTGAGTGATTGCCCGAAGTACAAACAGCAGGGAGAAAAACTAAAGCGGTCTTTGCAAGCTCGCTCTAAGCGCTCGTTAGCAGAAATTTTGAAAACGACCGCTTCATCTTCCCAAACCACCCCAAAAAGCAACAACACATTCCACCTCCTGCCAGATGATGATCAGGGCTCTGACTCAGAGGTGGGTGAGAGTAGTCCTTTTGTCTTTAATGGCAACACGAGGAAGCGGTCCAAAACAAACGTCACCCAAAAACCTCGTAAGGCCTCTCGTACGGACTCTCAACCTACCTTGTCAAATTTAAAAGGTAGCGGAAATGTAGCAAAACCCTCACCACCGGGATTTAAAGTTTGTAATTTTAACAAAGACTTTCCGCCACTTCCGGGATCATCTAAAACCCCAGATATCCCAGTTTTCAGCCAGAAAAAACAGCTGAATAACCAGCAAGAACATGCTGCCATGTTCACGTTTTCTGGAATTGTGGAGAGCATCTTCAATATATTCAACGTCTCTGACTCAACTAGGAACATTATTAATTTAGTGCTTCCATTTGTGAAAACTCTTTTGAAGCAACTAGCTTCTAGGTGGTCTTTCCTTGCGTCGATCATATCCTTTGATGGATAATTTTCCGAATGAGGTCGGGGATATGATCTCTGTTCTTCAGTGGAACTGTAGAAGTCTTATACCGAAACTTGACACATTCAAATTTTTACTTCACAACTCACTTTGTGATGCATTTGCTCTTTGTGAAACATGGCTTTCTTCAGACACCGATCTCCCTTTCCACGATTTTAACATTATTCGCCTTGATCGAGCAGATTCGTATGGAGGGGTGCTTCTCGGGATTAATAAGCTCCATTCCTTTTATAGAATCGATCTGCCTTCCGTGACAGGCATTGAAGTTGTCGCATGTCAGGTAAATTTTCGAGGTAAAAGCCTCAGTATTGCCTCAGTATATCTTCCTCCAAGAACTGCGATTTCTCGCCAAGGTTTCTCTGATATCTACTCAGCTTTATCTGAGCCTCGGTTGATCTTAGGAGATTTTAACTCCCACGGTACAGGCTGGGGGGAACTGTACGACGACAACCGCTCAACCCTGATATACGACCTTTGCGATAACTTCAACATGACAATTCTAAACACTGGGGAAGTAACACGAGTGGCCAAACCTCCAGCAAGAGAAAGTAGATTAGACCTCTACCTCAGTTCGATTTCACTATCGTTTGATTGCTCGTGGAAAGTAATCCAAGATCCCTACGGTAGTGACCACTTGCCAATCAAAATTTCTATTACCAATGGTTCATCTTCCACTCGCTCGGTTGACATCGCGTACGACCTCACGAAAAACATCGACTGGCAAAAATTTGCGTCCGCGGTTCTCGGTGGTACTGATTCGGTTGAGATACTCCCTCCGCTGGATGAGTACTCCTTTTTATCGCGACTTATCGTTGACTGTGCTCTTCAAGCACAGACGAAACGCGTTCCGGGTGTTTTCGTTCGCAAACGACCTCTCACTCCGTGATGGGATAAGGATTGCACCGACGCGAACAGCGAGAAGTCCGCCGCATTTAAACGCTTCCGCAAACACGGTAAGGTCGAGGATTTCGAGCGGTACACCGACCTCGAGAACACTTTTAAGGGCTTGATTAAAGCCAAAAAACGCGGTTACTGGCGTCGGTTCGTCGATGGTTTGTCGCGCAAGACTTTCCATGAGAACGCTCTGGAATGTCGGCAGGAGAATGCGAAACGCGTTATCACCGGTCAACGAAGACAAGGAGTACTCAGACAGTTGGATATTCAGCTTCGCGCGGAAAGTTTGCCCGGATTCGGTGTCGGTTCAAACCAACGTTCGTGATCGTCCGTCGGGTAGTAACGAAATAGATTCCCCGTTTTCGATGGTGGAATTCTCACTTGCTCTCCTCTCATGTAACAACTCAGCTCCAGGAATGGATAGAATCAAGTTCAACTTGCTTAAAATCTCCCAGACGTCGCGAAGAGATGCTTGTTGAACTTATTCAATCAATTTCTGGATCACAACATTGTTCCGGATGACTGGAGGCAAGTAAGAGTTATCGCCATTCGAAAACCCGGTAAACCCGCATCGGATTATAACTCGTACCGTCCCATCGCGATGCTGTCCTGTATACGGAAATTGTTGGAGAAAATGATTCATTTTTGTCTAGACAAATGGGTTGAGTCGAATGGTTTACTTTCAGATACGCAATTTGGATTTCGGAGAGACAAAGGAACGAGCGAGTGTCTTGCGTTGCTTTCAACTGAAATTCAACTGGCCTATGCGCTAAAACAGCAAATGGGTTAAGTTTTCCTGGATATTAAGGGGGCTTTTGATTCTGTTTGTATCGATGTCCTTTGGATAAACTCCACGATAGTGGGCTTTCACCAATTATGAACAACTATTTGAGCAACTTGTTGTCTGAGAAATATATGAGCTTTTCTCATGGAAACTCGACAACTTCACGAATTAGTTACATGGGTCTCCCCCAGGGCTCATGTTTAAGCCCCCTTCTTTATAATTTTTATGTAAAAGACATTGATGGTTGTCTTGATGAAAATTGCTCGCTAAGGCAGCTTGCAGATGACGGCGTTGTGTCCGTTATAGGACCAAGTGCACCGGACCTGCAAGGACCATTGCAATATACCTTAGACAATTTGTCTACTTGGGCTATGAAGCTGGGTATCGAATTCTCTCCGGAGAAAACTGAGTTGGTTGTTTTTTCTAGGAAACATCATCCTGCACAGTTACAGCTTCAACTAAAGGGTAGAACAATCACTCAAAGTATATCTTTCAAGTATTTAGGTGTCTGGTTCGATTACAAAAGCACGTGGAGAAAACATATTGCGTATGTGAAACAAAAATGCCAACAAAGAATCAATTTTCTTCGTACAATTACTGGAACTTGGTGGGGAGCACACCCGGAAGATCTGATCAGGTTGTATCGAACAACCATCTTGTCGGTCCTAGAGTACGGTAGCTTCTGCTTTCAATCCGCGGCAAAAACACACATCCTGAAGCTACAACGGGTTCAATACCGTTGCCTCCGAATCGCGCTTGGCTGTATGCACTCGACGCATACGATGAGCCTCGAAGTACTCGCGGGTGTTCTCCCACTGACAGATCGTTTCGCGGAACTGTCCTTCCGGCTTCTTATCCGTTGTGAAGTAATGAACCCATTGATAATAGAAAACTTTGAGAAGCTGCTCGACCGAAATCCTCAAACAAGATTCATGAGTCTGTACTATGAGTACATGCCGCTGGAGGTTGCCCCTTCTTCATTAATCTCCAATCGTGATTGCTTTCAAGCCTTCTATAGTTCCTCTGTAAATTTTGATCTGACCATGATGCAAGAAATCCATGGAATACCAGATCACCATCGGTCGATGATTGTTCCCTCAATTTTTGCAATCAAGTACCACCATGTAAGTAACGATAAAAGATTTTTCACAGATGGGTAAACCATAAATGCTTCCACTGGATTTGGTGTATTTAATCAATTTCATAGCGCCTCTTTTAAACTGCAGAAACCATGCTCAGTATACGTTGCGGAACTCGCAGCTATATTTTACGCAGTAGAGCGAATTGCCTCACTACCTTCTGACCATTATTTCATTTTACGGATAGTCTTAGCTCATTGGAGGCTATTCGTTCAATGAGGCCGATGAAGCACTCCTCGTATTTCCTGCCTGAAATACGATCTAAACTGAGTGCTTTATCTAACTGCTCCAATACTATCACCTTAGCTTGGGTCTAATCTCATTGCTCAATTCCGGGTAATGAGAAAGCGGACTCGTTGGCTAAGGTGGGCGCTATGCAAGGCGATATTTTTGAGCGACAAATCGCCTTCAACGAATTTTTCTCCATTGCTCGTCAGCAAGTCCTCATCAGTTGGCAACACAAATGGAATGATGGTGAATTGGGAAGATGGTTACATTCTATTCTCCCACAGGTGTCGAACAAACTATGGTTCAAAGGGTAGGACATGAGCCGCGACTTTATACGCGTTATATCAAGGCTTATGTCCAATCACTGCTCGTTAGACTCGCACTTCTATCGAATTGGGCTCTCAGACAGCAATGTATGTGCGTGTGGCAGTGGTTATCACGATATCGAGCATGTTGTTTGGTCGTGTACCCTACACCGTGTTGCCAGATCTGATTTATCCACATCCCTCAGGGCCCGAGGAAAACAACCCGCGATACTACTACGGAAAACAACGTTCTCTCAAGTTGTTAGCTGCCCATCGGTGTACCCCCATGTTTGTCTTTTTCATCAGAGTGTCGCTTAGTTCGAGATCAAGAGCACATTGCTCTCCAAACCTTGTGTTCACAATCCCTACCCTGCCATCCATTTGTTACAATTTGTCACCCCTAACCTCGACATAGCCGCGAGTAATCGGCCCCCGCTTTACTAACGTTAGTTTTAAGTAATTTTGTAATCTAATCAATGAATATTGGCTCCGCAAAGCTATAGCAAATGAGCCTGGAAAAATAAACGCATTATAAAAAAAAAAACAAGCTTACTGGTATAGTCGAAAGCGTAGATAGAACACGAAATAAAAAAAGACAAAAAACCATTACATCGCCTGCATGGTCGATTTCTAACATTCGTTGCGATATGATAGGAACCGTAACTAACATTCATTTTAATAGATTTTTGGTTTGCGTGTAAGGAATCCAATTATGACTGACAAAGGGGCGCGCCTTTGGAGGGTGCTCTCACTCTTCGAAGGGTATTAATAGTGGGACACTTTCAATTACAATTCCTTGCGATAAAAGCAAGAATGACATGCACTAAACTAAGGACACGGAATATGTTACTGGTCGCAGTCGTTTTATGTTCCGAACAGAGGAAAAAAGAAAAAAAAAGAGCATAGTAGGTAGTGATCATCTACATTTAAAAGTGACCGAATTTATGGAGTAAGTGTCTGGATTTTGAGGCTACACGGCATAATGTCTTGATAAAGAGCTATTTTTTATTTGAAAATTGTTATATCTTTCACAAATGAAAATGTATCATTTAGGTGTCTTGAAGAAAGTTGAGTGTTTTGATGTTTTCTAAATCTTTACACAACATATCAATTAAATGCAACAAGATTGAAATGTAGGAATGCTAAAAAATTGATATATAGGATGAACTGGCCAAATATCTCCTATACCTCTGTAAATTATAGTCATGGTAACTTGATGTCTTTAACAAAGTTTTTTGAAATAATATGCATAGAACTTTGCAGAGAACTCATCCTCTCTAGCAAGTTTGATTTTTGGAGTTTAGTTTTACCTCAAGGTAAACTTAAAGTGAATATTTTAAAATATGCGGAGCAACATGCAATGAAAATCTTCTTAAGACATTTAAATGCTTACATGTACGCAGGCATCAGAACATTATTAAGTTCACGAATTTTCACGTTTAAGCCTATGTGGGGTGATGAAAGGAGCTTTTATCTAGCAATAAATACAAACATGACAAGAATCGTTTTCATAATCGTGTTATTAACGGAAGAGTACTCTTGAAATAATGTATTATTCTTCAGAGACGTTCTCATGTATGTTTTCAACGATCCACACTGGACCATCCATACCCCTTGGGGTAAAGTCTGGCATATGCACATTTTCTCATGCAAAACTTCATCAAGGAAGAAAGTGATGTTCATCAAATCTTTTCAAGGCAGAATAACTCCATCAATTCTTATAGACATACCGCATTGAATGTTAACCTCTACTTTTGTGAACGTAAACCGACAACGGTAACTACCTCCCTTCAACAGACAAAGCAAAATCATGTCCACCCATCGTCATTGCTATCATCATAATCATCATAATCATCATGATTTCCACCGTCGTCGACGTCGGTCTCTTTCTCGGAGACCGGGTGCGCTGTATAGTTTTTCGGTATGCCTGACACGAACAAAAACAAACATTCTAGTACTACCTCCTGCATCGCGTGCTTTCCATTCCCATTTCCGCCATCCAGACAATTCCGACCACTTGGAATGTTTATGAATGAAAGTGAAAGTGTACGACGACAACGACGACGACGACGGCGGTAGAGCATCCCAGCTGGCGCTAGCCGGTTGGTAGGGAGGTCGCGGTTGCCATCGCAATCCCGGCGCAGGATCAAGGAGGACATTGTTCTAGTACTTCGTATGGTATGGATCTAGTACAGCGAAAGGCTCATTCCGTTCGTGACTTTTTCCACCGGACAGAGCCACCGGTCGCATCAGTTCTCGTTTGAGCGTCGTGCCGGTCGGATGGATCTGAAGCTGATCTCTAGAGATCTCTCTGGCTGAGTTGCCAAGTGTTGAAGGAAAGTTGAAAACAAACAAGAGTGTGGTTTTTCCTGGAGAGAAAGGAAAATTTCTGCCGGTAAAAGACTAAGTGGGGAGATGAATTATGAGAACGGTGGGAGAGATGAAAGCGATTCCCATAAATAATGCACGCGTTTGGCGGGCCGGATCTGAAGAATAAGTGCATCTATTTTTTTTTGCTTGGCAATAAAATGTTTGTTTGAGCAACGTGTGGATTAATTCTTTTTCGCTAGCTGTGAAAAATATGATTAATGTACACGAAGCGTGAGAAATTGGAAAATAAACATTGTGCCGGTGGACAGGTGTTGAGGCATCGGTCCAATAAACACTAAATTTGTTTTGACTACGATTTTAAGAAGCGAGCGTTCATCAGCACATGAGTGACTCAGAGCAGAGAAAACTGTGCCAGTGAATTTTCGGTTTGTTTGTTTTACGCGTGCATTTCCCGGTTGTTGGAAAAGCGTGGTCTGAAAAATTGTGTGAAGAGACTACTCGTGTTGATTGTGCCTATGGCCGTCGTTGGGAAAACAAACAACTACATACCAAATTTGTTTACTGGTGTGGTTATAAATGAAGGAAATTTACTGTGAGACAATTTTAGATGTGAATATTGGCAAGTGAAGTGGGAAATTGGAAATTCCACCTGAGTTGTAACTATCGAGAAGTTCAAATTATATCGTATAAAATGGATTGGAACAGTACTGCTGACGTTTTAAATGGAAGTCAACCTTATGAAATGGATAGTGGCAATATAGTATCGACGACAGCAATGCCGATGATGGTCTCAGCAATGTCACCACCTGCAGTGGGAATAGCTTTTCCGGAACTACTGACACTAATCCGACAGTCGGCAAATGGATCTGCGTCGTCCAACCTGTCCTATTTGCTGAGCAACTTCTCCCGAGCCCTGACATCGAGATCAAATGAGTTTAATTTATCATATCGTTTTCCGTTTCATCCCTTGTTCCCTCTATTCCGTAACGATACAGCGCTTGAATCATGTCCGTCCATTCAGATGCCGATTGGGAATTTAATCTCGATGATCCTGTACGCCGTTGTGGGCCTGATCGGACTGTTCGGCAATACGCTCGTCATCTACGTGGTGCTGCGTTTCTCCAAGATGCAAACCGTTACCAATATGTACATCCTGAATCTGGCCGTAGCAGACCAATGTTTCCTAATAGGCATTCCGTTTCTCATCATTACGATGCATCTGGGTGAGTGGACCTTCGGTAATACTATGTGCAAGGCGTACATGGTGTCAACCTCGATAACACAGTTCACCTCATCGATATTTCTCTTCATCATGTCTGCCGACCGATACATTGCCGTGTGCCATCCCATCTCATCACCACGTTTCCGAACACCACTAGTATCGAAGATTGTTTCATTTTTTGCATGGACCACCTCGGCGCTGATAATGCTTCCGGTGATGCTGTACGCCAACACGGTCAACCATGAGAAGGGTAAAAACTCCTGCAACATTGTATGGCCATCGGAAAATGCCAGCGGTACAACCTTCACGTTATACTCCCTTATCTTGGGCTTTGCGATTCCCCTTTCGCTCATTCTCATGTTCTATTATCTGGTGATCAGAAAGCTACGCACAGTGGGTCCCAAGAGCAAGTCCAAGGAGAAGAAACGCTCTCACCGTAAAGTGACCAAACTAGTGCTAACGGTCATCACCGTGTACGTCTTCTGCTGGTTACCCTATTGGATCTCCCAGGTGGCATTAATTAATTCGCCTCCGGACATTTGCAAATCCCGTCTGGAAATCACCGTCTTTGTCCTGGTAAGCTGCCTGGGCTACTCCAATTCGGCCATGAACCCAATCCTGTACGCCTTTCTGTCGGATAATTTCAAGAAAAGCTTCCTAAAGGCATGTACCTGTACCAAGGGTAAGGATATTAACGCCCAGTTGCAGATAGAAAATAGTTTCTTCCCGCGCTTCGTACGTAATCGGGGCTCGGAAAGGGGCAATTCGACGAAAATCCTTCATGCTGGACGGCAGAAGGTTGGCGATCAGAATCATCCCAACGACACCGTGAACAACAACAACAATATCAATAATAATGCCAACGCCAACAATGGGAGCAGTCGAGGTTCGGGACAGGGCGGCCCCATCAGCAATACCAACACCAATGGTAACACAACCACTACAACGATGACAACGACCACGACGGGGGGCGGAAATTCGCCTTCGAATGCGGTTCCGATTGCCAATAAAATCCTTGACGCCAGCTCTCGGCCCCCCGTGCTGCACACGGATTTATAAAGCTCCCCCTCTAGCTCTGCTACCAATCAGGCTGTGTATACGTGCTGCTAGTCCCGTCGTAATTGGAAGCTCGGTAGGTGGTGCGTATGAATTCATATATAGAAAGAGAGATTAAGTTTGTTCAGCACAAAAAAAAAATAAACATCGAACGGAAAATTGTTGCTTCCCGTGTGGGTGTGGCAGGGTGCCTCCATCGAAGAGTAGTAATGGGGAAAAGTTAAATAAAACCATGTAATTAAAACGTAAAAATAACGCTTGTCTCGCACTGTAGGGATTGAGAGAAAACGATGGTGAGCAAGGGAAAAAATGGGAGAATTTATCGTCCGAAAGGAATGTCAATCGGAAGGTTTTATGATATGGTAGCACCAATTTTACATGCTGAGTGCACACATGGGTCCGACGGCAAACGAGGATATTTTGTTTTTTTTTTTGTTGCGTTGCTCTCGCCAAGTTTGACACAATTAAGTTGGGATTGTGTCCAAATAAATGTAATCGAATTCGCTCTTCTGTTACACACAATTTGATCCATTCAGTTGGATATTATTTTGATTTTTTTTTGTCGAAGAAGAATAAAGAATATCTGTTTGAAGTAACTGATTGATGGAACTGGTGGGACTGGAAGGGTTCTTTTTTGCTTGGTAGGTTTTATGTCGTAATCATTCTGATCAGATGCGCATATGACATTCAGAATACCAGTGTTGATACTAGTGATTAATCATATTGATATTGAGCAGTTCTACTAAGGACGTACGTGCTCGTAAGAAATATGAACTAACTATTAAAATTGAAAATCTTATCCTAAATATTGAAACCGACTACACCCTACAGACTTATCAGAGGTTGCTGCGTATAGCGATTCCCATGCTCGGTTAGATAAAAAGATAAGCGGGCTCAGAACACCGATATTTAGGACTCATACCGATTTTTATATTAACGGGAAATTTAACACTCTGAAAAATAATTACGTTTTGATTTTCCTGAAAACACAAAAACACAAAACAGCAGTCTTACGGTTTTGCTGAGGGTACAATTATTTGTCATGGTGGGATAGAAAAAATATGTTTACTTGTAAATTTTCTTAAGAGTCTTATGGATAAAACATCGAAAATAAAATATTCTACCAAAATTTCCACTTCTTGAATTTGGAAGTTAGGAAAAGTATCATGTTTCTAATATTTTTGACTTTTCAAGATCTCAGACCTAGAGAAATTTACAAAATCCTGGAAACTGAAAAAAAAATATTGGCCGGGATTCGATAAGTTAATTTGGTTTATTTGGGTAAACGCTCCTATAGTTGCGATACGGTGGTAGCGTTAGGTTTCTATAGTTTCTTATGAACACTTAATAAGCAAGTATAGGAACCTAACGCTTCTAACGTATCGCAACTACAGCAGCATTAGTTGGTTTGGATTTGTGTTTGGAAAAGTTAACGATTTTTTTCAATGAGTCATCCTTTTTTCATCCTGCAGGCTTTGTAATCTCAAATTGTGACCAAATTTTAGTGCAACTTCTATCGAAAAATAAGAAAGAAAAAAAAAGCAAAGAAAAATATGGAGGCATTACATGTACGTAAGGACCAAATCGAAACAATGGATATTGCATAAAAGTAGAATTTAGTGAAGTGATATGTGCTTTTTCATAGCTTCATGTCAACGAACTGACCATACACTTGCTTAAATATTGGGTTTGAATAGTGGATTCTCATAAATCGAATTGTCAGCGTACATACTAATGCCTGTTCGAAGAATTAGGTACATCATTTTGCACCGGACTACGTACAATCATTCTGCTGCTTCCAATGCTGCTGATGCTGTTCCGCCTGCTTCAAAATTCTTTTGACGAATGAGACGGACCAGCAGCAACAAAAGCAGCTGCAGCAGCCGCAAGAACAACAGCAACATTTGAAGCAGCTGCAGTCGTAGGAGCTGCATCGCTAATTCATGTAGTTGTGACCGAGGCTGGAAATCTCGGTCCGGTCATGACAAGCGGTGATTGAGTTATAGTTGGAAAGTCAACAACCAAACAAAAACTATACCACTCCACCTCGCCTCTGACTGGAACTGCTGGAAGACATTCCAAGCAACATTTTAAGTTTTATGAAGTAATACAAAACTTCTATAAAACAACATTCATAAAACCCTGGTCAAGGGTGCTTTGCCATTGATGCATCCACAAAAACCTCATTAAGACTAGAATCTGTCTAGTTGGCCTATCCTGGAGAAGGTTCCGAAGGGTTTATTTTCGAAGCTCTTCAAGATTGATTTACTGCAAGAATGTTGTATGACGAACGTATTGAGAACCATTTGAATCCCGTATTTAAGCTACAATTAAAGCTATTTGGCAACAATAAAAACACCTTTAAAGCCATTTTCGCTAGCCACTTGCTGAATCTACTAGAAAAATCATCAATCAAGATAGAAAAGGATTCATAAATACCATCCGATCTTAACAAAATAATGGAAATATAATCTGATCATATAAAAATCCTATTCAATTTTCAAAATTATTAAAATTGTTCTCTTAAAGTGGCTACAACTACGTACCATATTAAATCTTATGTGAAATGTACTTGAAAACATCGAAAAAAAAAATAAGTACGCCCTCGGAAAACGTCGATTTTGCTTATTGTATTGCTTATGTATTTCAAATATCTCCTCATTGCTAATTTGACCAAAATAAAATTATATCCAAGGAAATACACATTGAAAACGAAGATTGTAAAAATCAAACAAAATAATTGGAATATGGCGGTGGCTTGAAAGTGGGTTCGCATGGACCATTTGTGAAAAAGTTGTTTTGCTTTAATGAAATCCCTAACAAGGTTTTGAAATGGCTTTTATGAAGAAAACTTCCTGACTGAATTGTATTTATATAAAGCCATTTTGCTTGATCCCAACCCGTTCAGATATATGGCAGCATTTATGGAGGCAAAGTTACCTGCAAAAAGTTAAACGTCAAAGTTTGTTTATCTTTCGATAGTTGGGTTGTTCGATCACAACAGGTTTACTCCAGCGTTCTTCCAGGCGATTTTCTCACGCTGGATTGGAATCAGTTACTAACGAAGTGTGCGGAACTGGTTTGCAGCATTTCGCAATATTTCGCATATATAATAGAACAGCTGGATGCTCAACCGTTCCCGTAAAAGATCCCCTTCTTCCGGATGGTTCCCGAATTGCACCAACAAACGATGCAGTTTGAATTAAGTACACTCGAATGAAATTTCGAACGTTTCGCTGAATAAAATTACTGCTATGAATCGGAAACCAGCCAATCTCCACTAACTTACAGTTTCAGTGGTTTGCTGTAAGTACAAATGCAAATTATTCTGTTGGTCCGATCTGGAGGATGCTGGTCTGTTTTTAGACTATTTTAACATCGTTTGAATTTTTCATCCTACTTCGTCTACTCTTCGAGATTTCCTTGTCATAAATTTTGCTTTTATTCACTATGAGAATCCAACTTTTAAGTTGAATTTGGAAACAGAGTAATTGGGGATTTTATGATACACTTTAACAAGTCTAAACTTCAACAATATATGCTTTTTGCTCTCATTTAAAATCGAATGGTTTTATGGTTGCTTTTATAATGATAGAACAACTTTAAAGAGTATTTTATCGAGGCATTAATAAACAATTGCTAATGAAGTTTATGATGGATTTACAGAACAGTTTTATGGAGGGATTGAGAGCTGCTTTAAATATATTTTTAAAGCAAGAAAGATTTTGACTTTCTCGACAGACTATAAAAGGTTTTCAAAACAGCAATAAGCTTAATTATAAGCCAGGACTGTTTTACACTTTGAAATGCTATATTTAAACTAAATGGATTGTTTATTTCCTTTATAAAACCATCATACATCAGAGTGGATGCCAAGTAGCTGCTGAATTGTTACTTGGGATATCATCCATGGCAGTGGCTGCTAATACTTCTGCTGCTACACCAACCATTCCATCGTCCAACACAGAATGTTGCAGGACCGTCCTGGCAAAATCCACCCGCAAGGTCCGTATCTTGTTGTACCTACTTCCGGGTCATCTCAGGTTTCGAAAAACAAAACAAAAACAAGAGCTCAAAATACCGTGGAAACCAAGGCATTATTCAAGCAAACAGAAGACAGTTCAATGACTTCTCGGCACTGCCAGCACAGCTGCAGCACTCTAAGGCACACTGAGAAAAAATTTGTGCGAAATAACTGTGTAGAATGATCACCCCTTGCTCTGAAGTTGACATCAAAGCACCAGGGATCGACTAAAAACTCAGAGTGGTGCAAACAACACTGGTGCTAAACTCTCAAATACGGTAACGCGTCTCTTATATTTGGAAGGAGAAAGCGACAAAGGAGAGATAGACTGCAAACCTAGGAGAGAGTAGTTGGACAGCTCAGGTGCTACTTGCGTATAGCACAATCGAGTAGTGCACGGTGCTATGACGGGAGTAGCACTTTTCAATCGGGGAGAAGTGGCTTAGAGATTTACAGGAATGACAGCAAATTTTAGGCTGGGTGCATAATATTTTGACACTCATATAATATATGTTGCATTGACTATATGGTGTTCAATAGCGCAGGAAATACAGATTTTGATGCTTTTCATAATGTAGATGTGTGACGTAGGACAACGTCTTTAATTTCTATTAAAATTCACATAAAAAAAAATCAAAATTCAGACATGTAACGGAAAATCCCAAACACGGACAATACGATAGAACGCAAATCGAGCAAACGACACATTGCGCATGGTCACATGAGTGAGCTCAATGCTCGGTTGATCGCTTACCATTTCACCAATGAAAGGAAGGGAGGAGAAAAGCAGCGATAATAAAAACGCTTGCCAAATCATTTTCTTCGTCATTTGCTTTCGAGCAACGGACGGATAAGCGTCGGACACGACGTATGAGTGGAACAGCACGCATTGCACTAATACGAAGACGACGAAAAGCACCTACATCGACCAGAGGAAAGACTTCTCGCAATAGAAAGCATAACCAGGCCGCCGTCATCGGGTCGGCATCGACTTGCTCTGGTGTGGCCACCATTTGAAAAACAACGGCCTTTTTCAGGACCACCAATTCAAAAACGGAAGAGTTAAGACTAAATGATCAACATATTTGTTTCGTCCACTAGCGGCCCTACGTCAAGCTTCCGTTCGTGCCCCTAGGCACAGACACAGGTAACATTTGGATGCTTAACAAGTGTTGTTCAAACGATTTTAATTCAGCCTTAGTTTGAATAATTATTATACATAGGCCACGTTAACCTTTGTTCAGCTTTCAAATATCTAAATCTGATTATTTTAATCAGCCAAAAGCTTAACAGTTATATAAATTATAAGCGTTTTAAGGCATTAAATAACAGTCTTTCCCAACCCTTGTTCAGCCTTCTAGTTTTATTTAGAAAATAAAAATTAAAGACCGCTTCATATCTTATATTTTTAATGGGACTGCTGACTAACTAATTGGATTTACATATTTATATTGTTATTATAAATCTTAAAATTACCTTTGCATTTCGGGATTTGAACCGGGAGTCACTGAGTCACAGGCATCAATCATAGCTACTGGACCACTTAAGCATATGTATGGAAAAAAGTATGATCATTAACTTGAAACACGTCAAATTTAAGTTGAATATCAGCAACCGGCATTATACAGCAATGCAGAATTGTAAACAACAACTGGTGACAGTAAAACATTCCTCTCATTTTCAAGTGTAGTTAACATAATGTGGATAGAAATGCGTGTTTTTTTTCGATCCTTATGTGGAATAAACAGTGCCATAATTTAGTTATATTTTTGGAATTCTGTTTGAAAATTCAGTGCAACATAGCAGTCAAAACACAAAAACGCAAATGTTAATGCTTCCGACGTCGTTGCAGCCCACTTCTACTTGGAGCTATTCCTAAAAAGCTTCTCTACCTTGTCTCTACTGATGCCGCTGCTTGAGATTAGAAAGGTAGACAGTGAATTTAGAAGAACTAAAATACCGAAAATGCAACGAGTGACACTGACTACATTTAACAAATCAGGCTTTTAAAATATTTGTAGTGCATTGCTGATTTGTGGAGTAGTGTTAAGCTAAATTAAGGCTTGTACAATCTTTAGATCAACTAACTTATTGAGGTTGAATTATGGGAATACAATTAGCTTCACGCACCACTAATCAACTATATATTCAGTCTGCTGTTAATCAGCTTTGTAAAGGGTGTCCACGATGAAATTGCCACACACAAAATTGATTCGCAAAATTCGAGTTTTCATCCGATTGCCATCAAATTTGCAGGGATTGAGAAATAACTATTAAACTTCATTTTACCATTTTACTCGTATTTTATTTACAGTCCATACGCAAATGCCCGCACCTTGGCCTTAACCCCGGCCATAAGATTCTGCACAACATGTGAATCAACCGTTTTTTGCATGTAAACCCATACTTTCTTCAGTTCCTCGACTGTCTTCACTACCTTAGGTCGTTTAAGAAGGTGCTGCTTCATAATCGAACAGTACTTCTCGATGGGGCGGAGCTCCGGAGTGTTGGGAGGGTTGAACATTTTCGGCACGAAATTGACCTTATTGTCCGCATACCACTTCAGCACGTCCTTGGAGTAGTGGCATGAGGCCAAATCCGGCCAGAAGATTGTTGGGACGTTGTGGGCCTTCAGGAGAGGAAGCAGCCGCTTCTGGAGGCACTCTTTTATGTACACCTGTCCGTTCATCGTGTCCTGGGTCACGAAAGGTGCACTCCGCTTCCCGCACGTGCAGATGGCTTGCCAAACCAGGAATTTCTTCGCAAATTTGGACATCTTCTGAGTGCGGACATGCTCCGGAACGCTGAACTTATCCTTGGCCGTGAAAAACAGGTTGCCGGGGATCTGTTTGAAGTCGGCCTTCACATATGTTTCGTCGTCCATGATGCAGCATTCAACTTTCGTCAGCATGTTGAGATACAATTTCCTGGCACGGGTTTTGGCGGACTTGTTCTGCTTCTCGTCGCGATTAGGGGCCTTTTGTACCTTGAACGTTCGAAGCCCAGCCTTAGTTTTGGCCTTCTGGACAAAACTTCGGCTTAGGTGCAGCTTCTTAGCCACATCCCTAACGGAGGCGTTCGGATTTCGGTTGAAGGCCCCAACTACGCGGTTGTGATTTTTGGTGTTGTACGGAATACTTTTTCCTTCACTTCTGGGCTTCCGATCGGTGGTCAACCGTTCCTCGAACCGCTTAATCACTCTCGACACCGTGGAATTCGCGATTCCCAACGTTTTAGCGATGGAACGATGCGAGAGATCCTTGTTCTCGTGATGAATGCGCAAGATTTTATCACGCACGAGCTGTTCTTTCGACTCCATTTCCGCGAGTTTTGATCACAGGACTTTAAAACTTGCAGGATGTAAATTTTCATTAAATTCTACCCAACGGTTAAAAAGTTAAAGCAATTTCATAGTGTGGCAATTTCATCGTGGACACCCTTTACACCTTAAATCAACCAATAATCAAGTTCTGTTCTTACTGTTCAGCTTGAATTGTTACTTGGGGACCCTTCTACTTTTTTTTAAACTCGTTGTGTGATTTTCTTTTAATTGTTGTGAAGAAGCCATTTCAGGTCAGTTTGGGATAACAAATTGTAGAGAACTTGAATCCATTGTATTTTTGCATGCAAAACAGACCACTGAATTTTCAAGTATCAATATGTAAACTAGCCTAGGCTATTTATCTGACATCCCGCCCCACTGGTGCAGTTTGCTTCACACACGCACGCTGTGTCTGAAGTGGGGGAAACATATAGTTTGGGTGCTAACAGTCCTAAATCGACTGGCTTTAACATATGCTTTAGGGGAATAGGGCTTTGCACCACTTCGTCATGCTCCACTTCGCTTCAAATCGATCATTGATGAGCGCAAATATGTCAACATCAAATGTAATTAATCTGAAAAAGTTTTGTTTTTATGGTTTTTAGCACTTAGAACGGAAACGACTAAGTAGTGTGGAGCTCTATTTGATTTAAATAATTTTATTGTAATTTACTATGCAATTATTTAGGAACAGCTCTAAAGAACCAAAACCTCCGTTTGTAAAATTGCACCATTTTTTCTAATAGTATTGTTTCGTTCAGTGGTAGATCAGGACCCTACGTTGTGGTTCCTTCAATCGGAACGAAAGAGGACGAAGTAAAAGTCCAGATTGATTGCACTCCGAGAAGCAGCGTGCCCACTCGGTGATTTGAATTCAACTGTGTGTATTTTCAGTTTGTCTTGACGTTTTTATACTGTATCTTAACAATCATCTTTTATCTTAATAATAATTACATCTTACAAAACAGGATACAATTGATCTGTGTGATTTGCCCTTCATTTGACATTTCAAATATAGACGAATGCAAACTATACAAAATCATAACAAAGTAGAAACAAAATGAAAAAAGTGAAACGCAACAAGTATATGTTAGAACCAACCGATTTGTGTATTTAAGCACCCTAACCCAAAGTGATTATAAATCCTAGGTCCATGAATGTTGATTAATCCACCACGGTACACTAGGGAAGTAAACTCTCGGTATTCATAAGATTTTCATGTGTATTTAAGCCTGAAAAATTCATTTTGAATTAAATTAATTTGCCTTATGAAAAATAACATTGCCAAAAAAATAAAAAAAAAATAAATAAAACGGTGCATACTGGAATCGAACCAAGGGGCCCGTATTTCGTGTATTGCTATTATTAATCATTGATGGATGTAACTTACACAGTGCCTTCCAGTTTTGACAACACATGTTTTTTGGTTACTAGCTTTTCTATAAAATTCATCGAACACTAATTTCAATTTGTGACATTACTAGAGCGTTCTTTTGGGATCAGAGAAGGCTGATATTACATTAAAATGTATCCAGAAAGAATTACAGTCATCTTTCCTCATCTCGTCCTATATATCGATATGTGACCACTTTTGTTCTCTATGTCGATGGTTATCACGGACCCTTCAAATGGTAAAGTAGGCTTTTTTTGTTGTATATCTCGATCCCTCCATATCTCGATAGTCCTTTTAATATAGAAATATGGAGAGTTGACTGGTACGAAACAGGAGAAAAAATGTGAGCTCGTGTAGTCAAAATCGGGAAGGCACTAGTTCATAAACTGTACCTGTAGGATTTTGGGACTAAAAGGCGAGGTTTTGTTGGGAAATTATTCGGACTACGAATCATAATCACACAGTTTTTCACAGATTGGTTATTTTACATGCAAAATATGACAACTCAACAAAATTAAACAATATATAAAGAAAGAGAGCTATGGTTAAGCATGTTCGAAAAAAATGGATTACTTCAAAACCAACACAGGTTAGTTTTCAGACACGGTTCCATCAATATTATTGCTGGGGATTTCACCCAAAGTAGTGTACTGAAAAGCAGAGGAAAAATCAGTCCTAGTACAATCACAACATAGCAAATACATGGCTAAACAAACCTGTTTGCAATCGTTCGCCTTAGATATCGCATTAAACACGACTTGAACAATATCAAAGATCCTTGGAGCATCGCATTCGTCTATCTTCCTCTTGAGACATTCTTTGGTGTCATCTAATTCTCTGAAATGAATAGATATAATTCAATCATTAATCTGTACTGATGCAAATTACACTCAACTGTATTTCTTACCGACATTGATGTTCACCATATCTCGAAATAAGCGTCTCCGTTGTTGAATTCGAAAGCTTACATTCTTGAGCACCGTGCTCTTTAAGCTGGATCATACAATCTTTAAAACCAGGTTTTCGAGCGTCTGCAAAACGAAGCAAACAGGAGTTACCTAGACAACTCAAGTTCATATTACCTGTTGTATTGTACCAAAGAATAATTGTCCATCGTTCTGACACGCTAGATCCAACAAACCGTGAGTCATGCTTTTCAATAATGCCTTAACCTTATCGACATCATCACCACTGCATTTGGCAATGCCTTCAAACGTATCATCAAAACAACTCACCGATTCGTTAAACTTAGGACAATATCTGCAAAACAAACATAGGATCACAAGGCAACGTTGGTAATATCGCGTCACTTCTAAATTAAGCTTACTTGTCGAAAAAAGGCTTTCTTGATCCCTGGGCAAGTTGCATGGCATCTATCTGCAACTGCTGCACATCCAGCTGATTTAGTACGCAGGTCCTTGCCATTTGAATCGAACCCAACATTTGCTGATATCCCTCATCCGATCCAGCCATGGCTATGCATTTCTCCTGGTTTTCTAACATTACCGCCACAAGTTCTGCCGGCATGGCTTGTGTAGCTGATGATTAAAATTAAGAGATTGACGAAATTTAAGAACGTTGCGATCTCGAACTTCCACATTTACCTCTGATGAAAGCTGCGACGGCGAGAACCACTAGAAACTTGCCACTCATGATGAAGTACACTCGAGGAACTGAGATGACTGCAAGGCTCGATAGCTCACGATGAAATGAAGCGATAAGAAACCTCATGTGTTTTTATATAAAAGATTGCTATCATCACGACAGGATTTGAAACTTCAACAACCTTCTGTATATGCAGCGCTGATTAAAATTGTTGTTTTCTTTTCCACGCTGACTAATGCAAGTGATTCGAATCAATCATACACATTGATCACTATCATTATATTAATCAATGGAGTATGTTCTGAATAACATTAGTTTCAGCCTGATGTAAAGTAATTTAGGCTTGGTGAAATATAATGATATATTATATTAAATATAATATAATTATTAATTATATAAATATAGGGAACATAACGATTTAACTGCTATAGATGTAAAAAATTATTTTAACAACAATGTAAATTTTTGAGTGGGAAACGGGTATACAGCCCAGATTTATATTATTTCAGTCTGTCTTGATGGCATCGTGATCGCTTTAATATTAATCACATTTACATTTTACCACTCACTTGATTATTCTAGTGTGAAATCAATGCGGTACGCAAATTTCCGTTAACTGCACGCATATGATTCTTGATATTCTGGCCGTTTAGAAAGTAAGTGATTTCGGCAAAAAGTTATTCTGGTGACCAGGTGCTACCAAAGATGATAGACAGATGTGTTCAGAATTTGCTGTACATTTAGGAAGCTTCTGTCTTAGAGATATTTGTTCAGGTGATCGAAGCTTTTTGGATAGTAAACAATTTTAGGTATCTAATCTCTCAATATGTGATGCTGGTCCCAACTAACAATTTTCGCAATGTAAACGCTCATTTCATTTATACAGCCTCAAGCTGTATTCAAATGTTTTACGATATGAGGAAATCTTTACTCAACCTGTTTTTGGAGGTGAACCAGCCCAAGGCTGAAAGCCTCCTTAATAAAGCTAAATAATAATAATAATACTCAACCTGTTTACAAGCAAATCTGGCGAAATTAATCAGCTACTTATGGCTGTTGAGACCGCTTGGGAAAAGTTCTTATTGCATATCCATTACGCTTCTATACAGCTGTTATCCTGCTGTTTAGTTGTGTGTGAACTTGAAAGGCGGTTATTCAACCTTTTCCCGGTTATCCAATAATCACTACACAGCTTTCTCTGGAAGCCGGGTTAAATATTGTCCAACGCTTTTTTTTGTTGGAGGATTTTTTTTTCAAGTTTATTTTACTGTCAATCAAATTAACCGAAATTAGTTATAAGAAAATCACCAAATTTATTTACCCAGTACCGGAAACCTGCAATCGAACTCGAGATAACCGCAATGGCAAACACTAAGCTACGTCAACACTTTTAACTGGCGTAAACAATCTACATGTCCTTCTACAACAAGATCGCTGAGTAGAGGTTTTATAATAGTGCACATGAATCACTTTTCTCGACTAGCTACTTCAGCTTTGTAAAGGAGCAGAATATAAACTATATAGCTCACGTCTAAAAATAAACTAAGCTGACTGTAAAAATGTTTCCAAAGTAGCACTAACACAGTGTATTAGCAGAGTACAGGTTGCTTAGTTGTTGAAAAATCACTTTTGATGTTTATGTTATTCAGCAAGAGTGGTCAGCTGTGTAGAAGCCATCGAATGAGTAATAAATTCACTTTATTAGCTTTGTTTTGCAGCTACCAGTTTTAAGTTGATTAATATTAGCATAGAAGTGACATTAGCGTTTATTGGCTGCTGTTATTCAGTGCGACTGGCACATTGAATAATGGTTGTGAAAAAGTTGAGTAAACGCTCTCCAAAACTATTTTTCTAGCTTCTGCTTGTAGCTGTATCTGCAGTTTTTTTTCAGCTACTTTACAGCACAATACTGGAAAAGTTGGCTTATAAAGCTGAACATGTTAGTTGGGGTGTGCGTTATATTTTGAAATTCTGACTCTCCTGGAGGCTGCTGTGTTTGGAAAACTTCTTTAGGTGATCAATTATTTTCAGATACTGTACAGACTAGTTCATAATTCATTTGCTGCGCAGCGCTGAATGCATATGAACGTCCAATATTTGCTATTTCTTGAGATTCTGGCCATTTATGAAGCTAGTATCTTCGAGCTGTCAAGAAAGTCATAGCCATTTAAATGTTGGCCAGTTAAGTTTGGAGTTTCCTCACAACGTGGTGTGGATAAGAGCTTCCTACATATAATGTACCTGGAAATCGATACTATGTCGAAAGTTGTTGTATTTTTTATTCTTCATCAAACGTCGGTGTCTGGTCAGCAATTGGAGATTAATCACCGAAGGCAGTCGAGTGTTAGGAAGGCGATTGCAACAGTTGGAACCTATCATACGCATCAACACATGGGCCGGGATGAATGAAATATATCAACCGTTCACAAGTAAGCTTTATAGTTAAAATTGGATAGCAACTCTTGAAATGCTTTCTTAAAAGGGCAAATACCCAATGGAAGTCAACTTGGTTTCTTTTTTTTTCGTATAAAATTCCTCTAAAATGTTTTGTTTATTTGATCGCAGCAAATTAAAAATTCAAATTTTCCTATTATTTTTATGAGCTGCCAGTTTACTGAGAATTTACAAGGCTCCACTACCTGAGGGCATCATGAGATGGACGACCGAATTTAAGAAGCGCAAGTTTATGTTTATATTATTGAAATTTGAATTTAATTTTTGTGTACCGCTAATAAAGTGATCTTTTTATGATAAAAAAAAACCATTGAAATTAGAATTATTGTTTTTTTGAAGGGGGTACACTTTTTTATATTTTGGCAGGTCACGCACTACCAATATTTTTTATTAATCTTAAATTATCACGGCTCAATGCGTTAGTTTATTTACCGTGACTGCTAAAACAAGGTACCTTTTTATTTGAACCTATCAAAATATTATCAGCGTCGGATTTGTTTTATTTCCACCGTGATGTTCAATTATCTCGAACCAGATTAGGCGTCAATAACGATTATCATCACCGAAATTAAAAGATATTCGATGGTCATATTCCGCTCCAACGGTCATCAGGACACCATGTCCAAACGGCTCACGACAGTAGTCTGGTCCACCCCATAATTATAACGACGTCGCACATTGGGACAGTGAAGCCGGTAGTGTGACCAAGCAACCTAGCGATTCTGTCATAAGATTTCTTAGGTTTTCGACAACATTTCTTTGTACTATACTGTCTAGAATCGCATTGGATTTTTGTAAATTATGAGATAACAACGCTATAGATTATCAACTCGCATCTACTTTCATATTATGTGATCAAATTACGAAATTTGGTAGTGAAAATGTGAAAACAACATCAACTCAGTTTGTCGCATCAAGCAAAGTAATCGCATTTGCTATGATTGTTCAAATATTTACAATTCGTAGCTTTGACTGCCATTTTCTCAATGCCTCCTTTTTCCATATGGGTATAAAGTGTATAAAGTGCATAAATTTGCCGAGGAAATCAAATTCCTAGGACGGTACATTCAAAGTCTAGAATCGAGCACTTCCTTTGCGGCGAAAAAATTATCAAATCAGATACCGTCAAAAGTTGGCCCTTTGTAAGCTTTGTTGGCGTTTGAGGTTTTGGTCGCGCTACCGGCTTCGCTGCCCCAGTGTGCGTCGGTGGTTTCGCTACGGATACTGTCTGTTTTCATTTCATTCATTGTCTTTATCACCAATAGATTGGTTTGATGCTCGGTTGTTAACCCTCACCCCTACGAGACCCCCTAGCCCTATCCCATTGCACTGTGCACGGACAAGGATCGGTCGGCATCGACGTTGATGACCTCGTTTAATCGTTCCGCATCGTTGACCATTAGAACCAACAGGGGGAAAAACTCGATCACCCCCGAAATGGAAACATCGACGCAACTGATAGCTTCTCTAGCTTCTCCTCCGTCGGCCGGTTCAATGTCATTGTCACGATATGGCAAAACAGCACTGCGTGTTGGTTGAGAGCGGAAGATAATTGAGCTGTTGTTTTAGGAAAGGAATCAATTAATGTAAGATAAATAAATGAATGCTCGTTGAACCGAATCACATTTCAACTTTGGTGGGTGGTGATTTAATTGATTCAGTAGACCACCGATTCTCAAGCTGGGCTTTGCAAATCCCCACTAAGCGAAAAGCACATGGAAAGAAGCGATTTTGAGCGAGCGTGACGGGTGGGAAAACGTTGAGAATCGATGCAGTAGACAATCTGCATAAATTGCCTTTTGGTGGTTGGTGGGCGTAAAGCTTTGAATGGGCGGAATGAGTTTTGAATTTTAAATTAAATTTTTATTCATAGCATCAGCTGAGTGTAGGAATGCCTTTCAAAGATGGGGTATACGACTGGGTTAACTTTCCGTGATTAAAATCACCTACACAAAATGCTTGTTATGGCACACGTCTTTGCGATGCTAGTAGGCCCATTTTCATGAAAATGAAAAAGTATATCGAATGTGGAAATGTGAACAGCGGGAAAGCAGTTGAGTGTGGTTAGTGGTTCTGGGATGCTACTAGAATACTCAAACAGTCAAGCCGAACTTATACGTTTGTAGTTGGGAGTATTTCCGGCTCACGCTTGTGGGAAAAATATGAACTCGAGTCAGATTAAGCATGCAAATAAGATGATTGTTGTAATGTTCGTGGTATATCTTAAGTTATTTAAGTATTAAAGTAAACCATTTGATTATCACAATCTCCAAGAAGACGTAGGTTTTTTTTTTCCTTTGGTTTGTTTTTTCCGTCGATCTTGTTTTCCGTGCTGAGCACCAATGCTACCGACGTGCCAAGAAGGCAGCTCCCACACCTGGACCATACCTATCGACCCATCAACTCATGAACCGGGGGATGTTATGCCTCAGAACATCCCGGCGGCGCCGACTGGGATTGAACCCAGGCCTTCTGGGGTGAGAGGTAATCACGCTTACCACTACACCACCGGTGCCGTTAAGAATGTTCATGTAAGAGATAATGCATAAAAGAGGTTGCATATTTGGTTATACCTAATACATGGCGATTAGACTCCTCATGATGCTCAAACGGTTTTATTCACCTGATTAACCTCCCAAAAATTGAACTAATTTCTTAAGAAACTGACTGGGCACCTTATGAAGTTTATATGAAAATTAGTATGGGAAAATATTTTTTCCATATCTATCTCAAAATTCATCATTTAACAATCATTTACTTTAAAAATGAAAGCTATGCTTGTAGTAAATTTTCTTAGCTACAACTTTGTTGAAGACCACTTTTCAATTAAATGTTAGGAACAAAAGTTATTAATGATTCAAATCAATAATTTCTTATGATTAAGCTCAATCAACTTTTCAGCAGGCAACATTGGTGTTTCTGGAGCGTAGAATAGAGCACAAAAACCATGGCTACTATGTCACACTGCAGAATTATCCACAAAACAGCTGCTTGATCATTCCATAAAATTGTCAATCTCTCAAACAATTAATAACTATTAAGTTTAAAGTCTGGCTGAAAAACGGTTTTGTGCAAAGTTGAAGCTGAGAAAATTTTCCATAAGAATAATTATAGATCTTTTTAACAGTACAGTATGGTATGAAGACAATCAACAACAAGTTTGACTTTCCCAAAGTAATTTCCATATAAACTTCAAAAATTTTTGTACCAAGTCAGTTCCTTACCACTTGAGTTTAAATTTTAGGAGGTTAATCAGAATCCGATTTGGAACCGTTTGAGCACTGTGGAGTGAAAAATTCAAATATTGCATCTGTTAAATGGACATTTATCTGTAGTATCTAAATGCTCTTAGTAATTTAAACATGAAATTTTTATTATTTAGCAAAAGTTCGTCTGAGGTCTGAGGTCGGCAATATTCAAAAGGCTTCAGGAACATTTTTTGGTCTTCAAAGTACGCGGCATTAAATGTTTCATATGGATTAAGATCGGGACTGGAAGGCGGCTTCACGTCTTTCGCTTGGCTTACTTCACTGGACATCATATTGGAAACATATAACCAATCTTGAATCGTCATATCAATGCTTCATGTTCAACTGAGCGAGCTTTTTCCTTCTATCTGTCAATTTTCTTATAAATATAAAGCCTGTGTTCAATAATTTGGACACTTCATATTTCAGTGCTGCATTTCATGCTTCAAACAAAGTTCGATGATTCCTTTCGATCGAAATTTAAAGCTTTGAGAAATATGAACTATGTGCCAAATTTGAAAATTTAGATATTCCAGAAAAACTGGATTATTGAATGAGATGGCAGCCCAATCGCGGGGATAGGATACCTAAGGCCAACACTAACAAACTATTATCTGGTTGTAAGGTAAAGACATCATTAGGTTTTGAAATAGAATGACATCAGTTTTTTTTATGATAGGTCATTAGGCCGATTATGCTGATTAGGTGTCTAGGTTAAATGGGTCGATGAACCATAATTTCAATACTTATCCATACTTAAGCATACGACAGCAGTATTATTCCAAATTGAAAAAAATAGCAATTAAAAGAAGAAATTTTTGAGTGTGTTGATTTATTTCTTTTAAATTCCGTTATAATTGATAGATACGCGTATTTCGTATACTACTTGCACCATTCATCAGTGCCAAGTACTGAACACAAAACAATTTTCACGTATAATCGGAAGGAAAGTAAAACAGTTGATTCCGATCCATGTGTCAGTAAGTGGCACTCGCTTGTGGAATAGAGATCGATGAAAAATAAACACGAATTAAAAATTCAAATGAACCGGCATTATTTTAATGAAGAAGAAATCCAATTTGAAGAAATAATGACTCAAAACCTGTTAGAAAACATTTTAAGCCCGGTTTCCCGAATAATTGTCTTAGAATCTTGAATATTCCTTCAAGTCCTGGCTTCTTAATTTACCCTTAGTCCCTTACAAAATGAAGTGTTTTCCAAATCTGTGGTTTTTAATATACCTTTTTTTTCTGGAATAACGGATTATTTTTCAAGTCTGTGATGATTTTCCAAATTGATTCAAGTGAGAATGCTTTACAAATTTAAATACTCTGGCATTTCTAATATTTCTGTTACATTCAAAGTGTTTAGGTGAGAGTAGCCGTCGACAATGCTGATGAAGGTACAACACGCAACAACCACCCTACTGCTTTTGCTTTGAGATGACTAAGTTGGTCATGGCGAGAGGAGAAAGACTATAGTTGGGTAATGAAGAATTGCATTATAACACACCATCGACTGGCAATGCTTTTGGCAACGTAGGGCTTTAGGTAGTGATGAAACGTTGACTAGAACTATTCCACAGCAGTATATGAGCAAGTCAAGCGCGCACTTTTTTGCCTGTAGATTTGAAGACATACTTCAAATCTCCTCGTACATCGTACGGGTTAGGCAAAAAAGAGTCCGTTTGACTTGCACTGTCGCATTAATGGCCCTTCGCTCATTTTCAACATGTCTTGGTTATTTATTTTTTTTTATTATCGGCGTATCGAAACTTTTTAAATTTTTGTAATCACACAAACTTATTTTTTAGTATCAGCTATCGAAAAAAAAAGGCCAATCCCTTAAAAATAATAGAGAACTGGCCGAGCTCTTTTGATCTTGAATTCTTATGTACAGGAATATTGCAAATGTTTAATGTCTGAATTTACTAAAGAGATACTGAACTTCTAGAGCGTAGCTCTTGAAAGGAAATCTTTGAAATTTTTTCATGAAGTTTCCATATTAACATTCCAATTTGTTTTGAGAGTTTCTCTCAAGGTTATTATACATTTTTTCCACAACAACCTTATATTTTCCGGACTTAACTTCAATTCACTCAGAATTAATTATCTAGGAATTCTTATCATATATGTATCAAAGAATTCTCTTTGGGGTTTTCCTGGAAAATTAATTGGAATTTACCTCAGCATGCCCAAACTTTGCTTCCGAAACACCCTTAAAAATCTCTTTGTATTCCCTTTAAAGTCTTCCTCAATTATTAAAATTGCGTTTATTCAAATCTCTAAAAAAAAATATTCAGAAATTATACATTATTATGGAGGCTTTAGAGTGTTCATCCAGTTACAAAAGATATTTCCCAGTAACTCTGTATAAGAACCGCATCATGTTTTGAATTTTCCGCTGTGATATATCCAAAATTAGAACAGGGGATCCACTCTTCCCTACTGACAACGTCAGAGCTTGTATTGTTTTTACAAATGAATACATCCATCACAATTATTAATCTTTCTATGCACTACTGAATCAACCACCACCATTGCGTGAACCTGACATCAGCGAGAATACGAAAAGTAACAGTAAAAAGCAGCTCGCCTCCGCACTGTCATTCAACTGACTTTAAAGCGGATACGTAAAGACTATGTCACTGTCGTCGACGTCCTTGCTGCCAACACCAACGCCATAGCCCTACATACCGTCTTCATCTTCGTCCAGTCCTCTTGGCTTGACGTCGAACCAGAACCTATGATGCTCCGCGTTGACTATGGATAATCGCCAAGGATCAGGTCGGCTTGGCGAAAGCGCAGAAGGAAGAAATTTTATTTCCTAGCACAATGAAGTCAACTGGCTGCGTGTGACTAACGTGAACCGGATGGATGGATTCGGTTCGCTTGTTGGCTGCCGCCTGTCAGTCGATTGCGGTTGGAGGGATTTCCGTTGACAAGTTTTAGTCGTTTATTTTTCCGACAACCTGCTGGGATTCGTGCCCACGCTCGGATACCGCCCATGGGATTAAGACGTGTTTTTGAGCCGGGACACTAAATGGTAGGCAATTTGGGGACTAAACGGTGATGCAATTGGACGGGAAATTGATTACCAGTAATCGGATTCGGGGTGAAAATGGGATTTGCATGTAGTTTTTTGATGAAAATTTAGCAATCGGTGGATTTGCTGTAGCCCATTACTAACGTGTATTGGATGTTATCCGAATTATCCTTCAAATAAGAGCCATGCATGGTTTACCCTTCACGATAATTGTACAAATTATTCGAGAATGAAATGTTACCTCTTTTACTTCTGTTAGTTTATGCTTAAATATGGATGATTAGCTTTTTGAAATGAACCCAATTATTTCCACACTGATCTCCACTGATATACTCGTTAAACCATTGCATCACAACTCCAAAATCGGTAAATGGCAACTGTGTTGATCCCATTAACTTGAATAATGGCTTACATAATTTTCAAATCACTTTTCCGAAAAATGCTTGGCTAAAATTCCTAAATTCCATTTAATTATGACAAAATTTGATTGAAATATACGTACCATCCTTCATCACCGACACATACCTTTCGTTCAAGGCTTTCTATTACCCAGCCAACCCACACCTGTCACAATTTCCATGAATCATCGTAAATATATAACAGCAAAATCTTCTATTTAATCCCATTGTCCTTCGCAGAAACACATTGATTGACTGGATTATTTAGACAACGATCGTAGGGGAAACTCGGTAAAGATGAACACAGCAGGAAAGATGGACACTTGCTGTTTAAAACAAAAAATCTTTTCAGGATACATTTAGCACTGCATTCTATTAACATAGCCAATCTTCTCATTCACATCTGAAAATTTCAATTTATTCCTCAAATATGTTTTGATTTGTAGCAGCAACTGTCAATATTTCCAGTTCATGTTTACCGACTTTCTCCTATGAAATATTGTGACCAACCCTCCATGGTACCATGCTAAATTCAATTTCAATTCGCTTCTAGCACTAATATATGTAGTGCAAGAAAAGGCTGAATGATAAAGGTTTATGATATTTCCAATTTAAGCAAGTGTATTTACCATTTGATCTTTGAAAAGAGTTCAATAATCATAAAATTGATGCTGTAAATCTTCATACACATTTAAAAGAACATCGACATGAAACATTTGAGTTGAAGAACACAAATTTATCATCACGTTATTACTAAGATTTACAGAAAACTTTGACCCTTCAACGTTTACAGAAATCGGAGCAGTTAATTGTTCTTGTCAGCATCATCTGGATATTTTGAATGGTATTAATGAACCATTCTTGTCGCGCTATTGTTTGCTCGCAATTTATTCTTCCATGTTAAGCTACATTACTTGGACGATTTATTCAATTGCCGACCATGATGGGAGTGGCAAGAAAATTCTTTTAAGCTTGAGGTTATTAATTAAAATGGAAGCTGTGGTAGAAGTTTATTGTTCCGCTTCTACCTCAACTGAATCCTTTCTGATCTATTGTTCTGTTGGCAAAGGCAAGGAATCGAAAAATCACATTCATACTATAGCATAACATATGCGATTGTACAAATCGTGGGTGGCTATATAATCGTCAACCAATACATTTTGCAGAAAATATCTTGTGTTGCCGCGAAAAATCACTTGGAAGTATTATTATTATTATTTAACTTTATTAAGGAGGCTTTCAGCCTTGGGCTGGTTCGCCTCCAACTCACTTGGAAGTAGTGATTTTCCCCTCGCTAACAAAATTTGCGAAGAAAGGATTGCCTTGTACATCCGGCCACGTCTTTACAATCACAGGGGATAGGATGGGACATTATTCCAACATCTACTTGAGAATGTACAGGGAACCAATACTACCTTCAAAAATGTCACGGTAGGGGAAATACAGTATATGGAAACTAATGGCAATGTAAATAAAAAAAGAAGGTAACACTCAAATGATCTTCAGCAAGCCTGCCTTTCCGTGTTTTAAATATTAGCTAATTAATTGATTATCCTTGCTGGTTCACCAAGGCCATGCACCACGCATTCCCCATAGTAAATCTCCATACAAGGAGGTGCGCGGAGCACTAAGCCTAAAGTAAAATCATTATAACTTTTTGCCCAGAAGTCGAAACGATTTCCTATGTTCGACAAAGTTGTTCTGCATAGTTTTTAAATCTAAGTCAACGTTGAGCTATTTTTGAATTATCTACATTCAAATGAATAGTTTCGTTCCATTTCCCATACATTTCCTCATCCAAAATTAAAAATACTCCCGCAAATTCAGATCGCAACCAAACTTGTTAAAATGTGACACAGTTGTTGAATACCTCAATACAGATCGAAAAGCAGTGGAGAACAGGGGGTGACAACATGCACGTCATGGAATGGTATCAATAAGATATTTAATGTGTTCCAAGCCATTCTGGAGTTCAGATCTTAAAGTTCTACAGAATGCAATCTTGAACATGCACATCATCGATTAGTATCTAGAGTTAAGATCTTGAGGTTCTACAGACAACAAGAGAGTGTTGGACAACATGCACATTATTGAATGTTTTCAATAAAATATTTAATGATCTAGAAACTATTCTGAAGCTAAGATCTTTAAGTTCTACAGGCTGAATGTAGTCTTGCACAATGTCCTGATAATCTGTATGATTTCATGAAGTTCAAGAAAGCTTCTTGACACCATGCACATCATCAACATCATATAAATTGCTCTGGAGATCATGAAGTTCTACAGACCCAATAAAATCTAGAACAAGGTCTTGAAAATCTGTCAATGCCCAAGTTCAAGGGAGCTTTTGACAACATATCACATCATCGAATGGATGCAGCAAGAAATCACGGCCTAGCCCTAGAATAGTTTGGAGAACATTAAATTTATTATATGGTACGGCCCTGTCATAGTGGTTCACATCCTTATCACGCCAAGGTCATTAGTTCAAATCTTATACCCAAACTAGTCACGAATAATACAATAGTGTTAAACAATTGTCTTGTAAATCTATATGAGTCCGTGAAGCTCAAGAGAGGATTGTGACAACTTCATAAATGGTATCAATAAAAATTTTGATGCTTCCCAAAATAGTCTGGAGTCAATGTCAATGTCGTGAAAATCTTCATTGGAAAATTACAAGAGATGATAACGTGTGCATCATGTAATAGTATAAATGCTCTCAATATAGTTTATTTATTGATAATCTATCGAGAAAGGGTGGTAATTATCAAAACAAACAAAACCACAAACAAAAGTATGGAGAAACCAATCATCATCAGCATGTTTATGTTTATAATTAAAACCGCTCGGTATTCGTTGGCATTACTAGATTACGTTCAACGTGAAGTTGGAAAGGAATAAGAAACATTAGTGACTGCTTGAAAGCACTGCTCTATTCAATTCATTGCTCAATCCTCCTGACCGTATGTACCAAGCGGTAAAGTACGAGGCAATTGAAGATCCAACAAAAACATTCAGTCACTAACGAACAGGCGACTCACACCTTGGCGTCTTATGTACAGATGCCACAGAAGGAAGAAGAGTTAGTTTGTTTTATAAAATAAATTATGACGATTGTATATGGCTAAATTCAATCCACCTGGTGTTTATTCGCAAAATTCACATCACTTGCGCAGGAAATCAATTTGGCAAGGCATTTGTGATCAGAATACACCTTCTGGTCGTATGAAATATGTCTAAATCCACCCGTAAACTTTTTTGTTTTGGCTCCGTTTATGGCAAAATAGTGAACTTCTCATGAACATTATGGGCAAATAACTCACCAACACTAGCGGGCCGTGAGTTCCAGCCCACCTGTGATTATCCGCCTTGGACTGCGCTACTGACTGAGTGCTCGGCTGTCAGTGACTGGTTTACTTTCAGACTCTCACGAGGCAGTGAATGAAGAGGCGATTGGCTGTTCATATTCATATGATTGTATTTTTGTAATGGTCTCTTTCGTGCAGTAATTGCGATAAACAACAGTTTTACCACAGACAAACAGACATAACACTCGCAAGATGTTCATCAAACAAGCATTTATCGGTCAATTTAAAAGTATCTTAGTTGGTAGTACCGCCACCTGTGGCGCGCATAGTCAATTCCCTTGCGTTTGACGTTTTCACACTACCGCCATCTGTTCATCGTACTACCCACCACAGTGTACTCAACAGATGGCGGTAGTGTTTTAGCGACGATGTTTTACAGTGAGAAATATTCAATGTGTTATGTCTGTTTGTCTGTGGTTTTACTGAATCCATGTGAATAGAAATTTATTGCATACACAGGGATGAGTAATGTATCGATAATTATGTTAGATCAAATAATCCGCTTTCTACCCATACGCAAAATAATACAAGTATTTGGCCTTTCTGTTCATAGCAAGTGGCCGACAAGCAGTTAAAATGTTTGTTTTTAACGGTGAAGGTAGATTTCAGGCAAAAATATTCGGGCAAGTACAAAAGGGTCGAATATTCGACGTATTACTAATAAATATGGCCAATACTCCATGTTTTTGAGGTAACCGTAAGCGCGGTAGCGCAGGTAAGCACAACCAAATTAGATTTCAAACCTTTCTAGGCATCCTAAGGATATTCGGATGGGTTGTCCCGAATGTAAATTGTATTAATTTTTATTTATGTGGTAGGCTATTTTTTATTTTGTGGCCGGTCAACAATATTTTATACTTATAATGATATATTTAACTTGAAAATTTATAAGTTAAGTTTTAAGCACAACTTGAAGCATAGGAAAGAATCTATTTAATTTGTGGAGAAATGTGGGATTGGATTTTTATTGATTTTTACGAAAATTGATATCTATCCGGCGCTATTGGTAAGAATGTATGTGGTAGACCAACTGAACAAAAAATCTCATGCGTTCGAGTTTATACCGGGTAACAAACGGGAATGCACGAACAACTGGAGCACAGAACGTATGCAAGAAAACTAATTCAATAAAATTTTCGCACGGGGCTTTGGTTATTTTATTATTATTAATTTATTTGATAAGACTCAACCAAATTAACTTTACAGAGCCGAGGATTCTTGGTCACTATACAATACATCTTAAAACTATAGTCAAAAGGTACAACACAATAAACATTTTATCTTCCGCTATCCAATAAACCTCCTCTACCAGAACGGGAGCCGCTTCCAGTGGTTTACTTGTATGGCAGATTCGCCAACGAGGGTCAGAGCGCTTCCATTGTAGCAATGGACGCAAAACGTGGTCAGCACTCACACATTCATCACGAAACGGTTGCTTTCCAAAGTAGACAACGCATCGACTGAAAGAACTGCTGATGAAGAACAATGAGGAGGACCACACAATGGTTGCTGCCGAGTAAACAGACGATCGCGTGACACACATTGAGAGTGGTATGCTTCTGTCGACAGCCGAGTGAACACTGCACGAGGCTTTGGTTCTACACAGCAAAAAAATAATTATTATATCACATCAAAGTGGATGCCCTTCAATCCTGTCAAAAATATAGTGTAATATTACTTGCCAAAAAGGGCAAAATTATCATTAATACAGTGCATGAACTGAAATTACGCCGCTTTTACTGCATTTGTTTATTTTTGTGACCACAAAAAATACATGAGATTTTCGATATGATTGAACTGCATCCTCTTGGATGTAATATTAAAATGTATTGTTTGCTGTGTAGCAACTTAATGTTTGCCAGAGATCTAATTTCGATTTTCATAGATACAATACAATTTATTGCTGTGGATCCTCTATTTTATTTCGATAAGCTTAAATGAATTAGACCAGTGGTTCCCAACCTTTTTGCTACAGCGGCGCATTTTGAAATTTTCTAAAAAAGTCGCGGTGCACCAATATTAAATAGAAAAAAATGCGGATTTCTTTATAGAGAATGAAGTTTATTTTTTGTTTTTATATAGAGGAAATGGATGTAATGTCGGCCTAAATGCTCCTAATTTGGGCCCATACATAAATTCAGTAATCAACTTAAGTTTCAATAGCGACCAAAAATATCCATTAGTACCGACACAATGACGCGTTCATCTAGATAAAATTGATAAATAGCAGATTTTTAGCGATGGACACAATGTTAGATCCATAGGCCAACATTAGAACAAGTTCCCTCTACTTTTCCAACTATTTTACAAGCTTTTTGATCACCAAAAACGTATAAAATAAGGCAAATTTCTAATTTAAAAAGTTAAAATTCTGATGTGAGTTACGTTTGACAGATGTTTTACATTTTTATTACCGCTACGACAACAGTGCCACGGGTGGCCGGTGGTTGGTTGGATTTCACTATTGCAGGGGGAGAGATTTGAGACCACTTCTCAACTACAGAAGTGAACAGAGGATATTGAGTTTTTCATTGCATGTTTGAATATTTGGTACTGGTCATGAATGAATTTGGAAAAAAATACGTTCCTGGATTTTAATATATATATTTTTTAATGAGCCCGCGGCGCACCAGTAAGATCTGGTTGTTTTTGTTGCTTGACCCACAGAATGCAGCAGAATGCATGTAAATCCTAGTTATATTTAATTTTCTACGGTTAATCGGCTGTAAGTCAAGTTATTTTTAATTATTTGAAAATTAGAAGATACCAGAAAGCAAAGCACACATCGGCAGGACACCTGTGTGTGTAGTATTTATAGGTGACGCAATAATGTCACATGGGATAATGCTTCGGATAATATGAAATAGTCGACTAATTTCCTTCTGCCTCTCCTATTGGTGATCAAAAGTTGGCTCTCTTGGTGAACGCATGAACTATCGAAATGATATGGTTACAAAATTCCTTCTCGGTATTAGAAGGATTTTTTAAAAGACTTGAATTTTTCGATCTATACAGAGTAAGTGCACCAGTATTGGACATTTGGACGTTTAGTGGGCGATATGTTTTTTTTTTTTTTTTTTTTTATACCGGGGGGAATCTGCTCCCAGACACCTGAGAAGATAACTCAGGGTGTGGGGATGGGAGAAGTAGCTCTCCCGACCCACTAAACCTTACCCTGTGCTCTAGGCCCTTGCCCTCCCCGGAACCGCCCGAAAGCATTACGTCATGGGAGAGGGCCGGTTGCGCTATGGCGCATCACTAGGTGTTGTGTCCGACGTGACACTCGCTACTGCACAGTGAGCAGCTGTGCAGGGCCTTCCTCTTGTTGCTCGCTGTTCGTTGTTCGCCTGAGTTCTAGAGCAGACGTGATAGCCAGCCAACTGTCCAGGGCCCGTACAGGACAGATGTGACCGCTTACCAGCTGCGTGTGCTAAGCACTCTAAGAACCCGGCGTCACTCCTGCCTTTGCACAACGAGGGTTTGTGCAGGGCTTCTCAACATCCTCTTGTTATTCGCTGTTCGTTGTTCGCCTCGGTTCTAAGCAGACGTGATAGCCAGCCAACTGTCCAACAGGGTAGCTTAGGACAGATGTGACCGCTTACCAGCTGCTTGTGCTAAGCACTAAGAACCCGGCGTCACTCCTGCCTTTGCACAACGAGGGTTTGTGCAGGGCTTCTCTGCGGTAGTTCGTTTAGCCGCAATATCTCTCCCTTGGGTTCGATAATTAACGTTTCCAGGGCACACCACGAGGAGGCGAACTACTTCATGCCCCCAGTGGGCGATATGTGTGTGTACCCCGATGACTATGAACTCAAGACCTCAAACTTTAAAAAAAAAAACGTTAAATATCACCAAAATATGTCAAAAATATGAGCATGGCCAATATAGATGCGTTTCCCTCACTTGAATTAAATTTGGATTTTCGCGAGTGTGTGACGAGTTTGGAGAGTCGTTAACTGCCACGAGGCATTGCTGGTTTAATTCATTGTTGATTGGAAGGCCATTTCGGACGGACTCCGTCAAATAGGCGTTGAGCTTTACTATACTTGCACTATTCCATCTAATTATCCAATATACTCTTGAACATTCTTGAACTTGTAATTTATCGTTCTACCTACTGTGGCTTGCGTATTAAACGGAAGTCATACTTGGTATTTCCTGTGACCTAATTGTTCTATGGGAGACGTTTTACAAAAAAGTAGTAGGCACATCAGACTGATCTTTTGTTCACGTAAGTGTGCTGTATTGAGCATTGCTGACTTATTTCTTCTGAGACCATTGCCACTGAAGAGTCTTAGATAAATCGATTTCAAAGTCTTTAAACTGATTTCATTCCTTGTATCTTATTCTGTTTTCGTCCAATTTCGGGAATCATGTCTGCGAACAGACGTTTCCCAAGTATCGCCTATTCCACGCAGTAGATAATTGCTCATTATGCTGTTATTACATTTCTGAGGAGTATGCAATTAGTCAATTTCTCCTTGGGCGATTTTTTAAATTCCGGAAAACTTAATGTCAGAGTGTTTTCCAGGTTATTACACATTCCGAGTGGTTTTACTTTTTATTCAATAAAATACTCTACAGTAGTACAATTTGATTGATTTTTTCTTGAACAAAATACAATTCGTGATTGTTTTACGGCATCACGCTACATTCTGAATGAAATATTTACTGCGTGTCAATTTAGATGATTTTGATGCAACTTTGCCTTTGAAATTCGCTAATGGAAGTGCGGAGGTAATTTGTCATGCATATCAAATTTATCCATCGTCACCTTCGGAATCAAATTTGCGCGGGTATTGAATGACATTACAGATGAAAAGGAAAAATGATTATTGATTGATGACCGACGGCTAGTACGACCGAGTAGGATGTTCTGTGAATGTGTTTATGTTCTCAACCCGTAGGGTAGGTACGACGAACTGCGAAGAGTAGTAAAAGAGAATGATGTAGCGAATAATCATCTTCATTCGGTGTTAATTTAATGAATTTTCATGCCTCTGCTTTCGATTCCATTTTGTTCACATTGGTAGGAGACGACGAGCAAATTTCCAGTGAGTGAGGGAATTTGATTGAAGATTCGCATGATAGAATTGAAATAAATTCCTTCATCGAGTTTATTTGTTTTCATTTTGGCGAATGCTTGAAATATTATTCCTTTAAAACTGTTCTGTGGATCATGCTAGAAATTTCAATTGAAATATGAAATCTTCTATTCTAATAATCATTCGTGCCATCAACGTGCCATCCTATCCATTGCATTAGATTTTACAATGCCGTTATTGACCCGAACATGAAGGGGTCACGACGGCGTGTTCGAAGCGTTCCGGTTGGCATCCTCATTAGCGTTGTGATCAATCGTCGTGGTAACCTATAGACGAGTAACTGACTACAGACAGCTAGGACAGAGAAGCATGCATTCTACCAACCATTAACGAGATACGGAAATTGAGAGGAAAAATGAGGAAATGAAAATGTCCAGTGAACGACACGGCAGGATTCAGCTCTGTAACGGGACGGTGGACTCAGTTTGCAGCGCTTCACTTAGTTCGGTCAGAAATGGTTTTTATTATTTTCCCGTTTTCCGTCCGTTTCAATTAATGAACTTTTTATTGAAATTTAAAAAAGCCTTTGTAAATGGGTGCTCGTTTATTACCCTCTGGATAATTATAACCACATTGCCCAAGATTTCAAATTAAAATAATCTTATATTGTGTTGGAGTGTTCGACTGTGAGGTTTTACAATAAACAGTTTCGGCTTGGCAGTCTGGCAATCACTCAATCAGAACAAATTAATTTTGTAATTTGTCCCTACGTTTCTTCCCCTGAAGAAGGCCCTAATCAGAGCCGAAACGTAGGGACAAATTACAAAATTAATTTGTTCTGATTGAATAATCTTATAAATACCTGAAAAGATATCATGCTAAAGCAATGATTGCGGATCCTCATTGCACATTGGAAAAAAATGGGTTATTAATTTGAATAGGAAAAAAGCAAATACAATTTTCGCGAAATGATTAAATGTTACCAATAATGTCGTTTCAACCGCAGCTGTCTTCGGCCTGCGAAAGGGAATCCGATCCATCAATAAAATATTGAAGGATTTTTTCGCCGACGAATTGCTGATTTGATGGGTTGCGCCACGTGCACAAAAAGAAAGCAATCGGCTGAAATTTTGTGAGTGAAATATCGAACGAGCTCAGACGGTCTCAAATGGCTTATTATAACAACCGAGACGCACAAAATGGGCATAACAACGTATAATATTACTTTGAATCAAATAAATCGATCTGCACGATACTCGGATTGTAGGTATTCGTGTTTTGCGAGTGAAAGCTGCGATGTGAGATTCGCACGTCCTTGAAAATAAAAAGATGAAGGTGAATCGACGGTGTGAAAGAATATGTAGAAAGCCACATCTGGTTTGACTTCATGTTCCCGGAATCATTGGATGATACGACTAATATAAATCTATGCGAGGGAACATTTTTTTTAACAATTTACAAGGAGTAGCAGCAGCTGGAAGGTCTCACTTGCTAGCGATTTTTTTTTCGCGGGATGCTGCTTTGGCAAAGGTGGTGATCACAATCGGGAAAGTATTTACAGTGGGTGGTTTATTGTGATTGATGGGAGATTGCCGTCAAGGTTTCTTGTTTAGCTTTTTGGTGAGGGGAAACGAAGATGGAATTTTTTTCTGCGAATAATTGATACGTGTTGTTGTTTTGTTTGGTGGATGGATGAAACGCGTATTTTTCATTAGAAGAAACCGTACAAGAATTCAGACGTCTACGTGGTTGCTTTCATACATTGATATTGCAAGGCATACTTTTTCTTTCTTTTACAATAATTCATTTATTTATCAAGGCTTAAATGCGGAAACTTTGCGGAGCCAAAATCCAATTTTACAATGTTTCTTAATATTACAGTTAGTTGAAGAAGGGGCCGAGAAATTAGTTTTAGAAGTAAAAATTTTGCACATTGCGTCCAATGTTTTGTTTTGATTATTGTGATCAGTGTTGGGAAAATATCAAAAAATCAAATCTCACCAATGCCCAAAAACAACTGCGGTTTATTTTGTGATATCGCAGCTCGGAATATCAAGCTAACAAAACTCATCACCTGCAAATCTCAACAAACTGTAGTGAGATTGAGTTACATAATTTTTGCTTTACGTCCGAACGCAACCGAAACTACCATAACGGCTGGCAGCAGTCACTTCGTGTCTGCCATCGGTGAAGAGTAAAAGAGATAGCAAACTATACTTTCTCTTTTTAAGAACACAATGTGCAACGGAATCATTTTTGTGTCGAGTCAACTGTCAGCTAGACTTTTGCACGTTTTGAATAGTTTCGCCATTTCAAAGGAGATTGTAAACTCAATATCAAGCATGATATTTTGTTCCAATATCACGCGTGATATTGAGAGCGTACGAGAGCGGACAAATATTATTTGATTGATGATTTTGCCAACACTGATTGTGATCATCATAATAAAAAAAAGCAGTAAAATAATTTATTAGGCTTCCAATTAGGTTCTGTTACCTGCTCACTAGTACTGGCAAAGAACATATTCTCACATGCCTGAAAATCATGTTAAATTTGTCCGCGGTTTACGGAACCGAAATCAATGTGTGGTAGATGGGTTATATATATATGGAATTTGATAGCCACAGCAGCCCCTGGGTACACCCTAGTTGCTTAATATAACAGATGGGCAAGAGCTCACGGTCTCCCAGTGTTGGTGAGTTCTTTGCCGTTAATTTTCACGAAAAGTTCACTATTTTTCCACACATAAATTAAAAAAAAAAAAAAAAATTGGGTGGATTTGGACAGTTTTTGACCTGTTTCATACGACCGGAAGGTGTATGCTGGTCACAAATGCCGTGCCAAACTGATCTCCTACACAATTGATCAACCTTTGATGCGAATTTCGCTAATAAACAAGCAAAACTTGCCATAACAAAATGGGCATAGTTCATTTTAGTAAACAAACTAACACTTCTTCCTACTGTGTTACCTTTCTATTACCCGCCTAGGGGTTCACCCTTCTTGTCTCTCTCACCCCTCTTCTTCTCCGCTGCTTACCACTCATTACCCCTGTTTTTCCCAATGTGAGCAAGGAAGAACACATTTTTTTTCCTTTATTATAGAGAATTTTAGCCATATGGCTAGTTCATCTCTTAAGAAAGAATCACCCTATTATAAACACCCGGGTGTCTAGCCTGATGGTCGAGGAGAGTATTGGAGAACAAACTACCTATTGTCACTTTTTTTTTATAACTATAGATTGATGGAATTTTGGGAACCAATTTCACATATGAAAAAAGGGGCCAATGAACTTTACAGTAGAAGTTTTGTGATCTTGCCATAATTTCTGGAGCAATATTAGAATAAGTATAACTATTTCGATGATGTTCATCGCAGATCATTAAAAAAAAACATCGTAGGTCAAATAAAAGCCCCTAATTTGGGCCCATACATAAATTCGGCAATCGACTAAATTTTCAATAGCGACCAAACATATCCATTTGTACTGTCCCAATGACGCGTTCATCTAGATAAAAATGATTAATAGCGGATTTTAAGCTATGGGCCCAATCTTAGATCCATAGGCCAACATTAGAGCCATTTCCCATATGAGATTTATTTTGCAAGAAAAATAATAAACGATCCCAATGAAAAAGCCACTTTGTTTAACTTTTCACTTTTTCACAGAGTAATGTGCCAGCAGCAACATTTTTCTGCAGTGTTGGAAATATCGCTAAAAGTTCATTACTGCAACCGAAATGTTTTTGCTAGGGAACTTAGAGATGCAAATTTCGCAGTGTTATTTCCCGAGCGAACATTCTTGTTTGAGATTGAGAGGAACTAATACAACTACTGCTTTTACTCACCAGCAAGAGAGAGAGAGAGAGCGTATGTTACAACTTTTTGTTCCCGATACGTAATGAAATAGGGTAGAGCGCTACTTCATCTTAATCGCCCATTTCCGTTCTATCGATCAGAAAAGATCAATTATATCAATGATTTCACTGTGCACAATTCAATAATAGGTTTGTTCCGATGCGTTAGTTCATTAGCTACAACATAAATCCTATCAGAGCGCATTGTATGAATATTTACGCTCATTGTTCTCCAAACAAAAGAAGCGCTCCCAGCGAATCCCTTTTTTCTACGTTTATCCGTAGGATGAAGAAAATCTAATGGCGTTGCAATGCGTTATGACGGAATTGAAACTCGTAGAACGAATTTAGAATCAAGAAGCTGTATTAGATTTTAAACAATATCTCAACAATTTGTGATCTAACGGTACGTATGGAAAGGTGAATAAATTTAGAAGTCATCTTTGCGAAAATATGCCATTTTTTGTTCAAACCCGTTCAAAAAAGAGGGGTAAAGTGAGGGATGTGCTTAGTACGACGAAAATTAGATCAAAAACCCTTGATCGCGAATTATGGCTCGTGAACCTTTTTATTGGTAACTCGTAAGCAGCCGTTGAAGTTTGAATTGCTGTTATGAGTAGCGTAAAACAAGAGTTACAGAAAGTGAAAACCTTAAAAATGTGTATTAAATGCATCCTAAAAGTATACTTCCACCAACCATAACGCAAGAATAATAATTATTATTGTTACACGTCAATTATATATAATATAATATATAATATATAATTGACATGTAGCAGTAATTCAATATATAATATCATCATTCAGAGTGGCAGAAATGAAGTCAGATGATTTCATATTACTTAAGGTTGGTTCCTTCGAAGAGCGTAGGTGCCATTAGTGTGGATGAATGCGCTTTAATGTCGTTGAGAATGCTTCAATGTCATGCTATAGTGATAGTGATGCGTAACAACGTGAAACTCAAGGACAATAATATTCAACTTAATTTTGAAGAGCTAATTATCAAAGTATGAAGCATGTGGTAGAAATCATGAAAGTTGTTTGATCTACAGTAAATTGTACGATTTACTCTTCCACGTGGCTAGAGTTTGCATTTCTACGTTTTGTCACATACCTCCACTTCCGGGGAAGCATACTTGTCGTACATGCTATGGAGTTTCATATACACATGGAACAATTATGTTTCCACCTGCAGTACATTACTTATTGACCGGACAGTGGAAAACGTGGACACTTTTCGCAGTTGCCTCAATAAGGCCAAGTGGCATATTTGAGTGGAATTGTTTCTCGCGAGAACCAACGAACTCGAAGCAGTGCAAAGTTAGCGAGCCATGTCACGCGCCTTGGCTTCATGTGGTGAGCTTAATGAGAAGAGATCAAGCGAAATTTAATATTTCCATCACAGGAATCATGTCTTGTCACCGGGAGCCGAATGGGATTAGAAGAGACATGTGCCTAATCCGCAACTGGCCCGGATTCACAGAACGACGTTTGAGCGATGCAATGATAAAGTTTGACTAAATCAGCGCTGGAAAGCACGTATCCGGAAAGCTCTGCCGCTAGCACGACCGGCATTCCATCATAAATAAGAATGAGCACGCCCTGGATGAGGATTTGGTGGTATAATAGGAATTACTTTGTTAGACAGGTCAACTGTTTGAGATTAACGGCCAGGAAACCATTGTTGGTAGTTTTATTAACGGATGCATAACGTGTGGGAGATCAGCTATCAGCATGGCTCCACACAGACAGCAATTAGGGAATATCCATGAATGACGAATCATATTTTTGACAATCTAATGGGCCCCACCACCATCCCTCCTCGTAGCGTATTTTGCTATACCTAATACATGGCCGGTAACAACTTCTCAAACTATTCCTTGCCCCGCTCAAATGCTACGTCATTTGTGGATTGTTCCTAACAATTCATCAATGGTGGGGTTTTGGGTGAATGCAGAGAGAGAAAATTGCTATCCATCCATCGAGAAATTTTGCTTCTATAGGTTCAGACGACATCTTCTTCTCGGCTTGACCTGGAATGGAGTTTGAGAGAGTAATTTAATTTATTGAATTCCGAAGCAAAGAGGTAACGAACACGATGATGGAATCTCAATTCGGGTGGAATTTGTGCATGAATAATGGAGCCTTTGCTACGGAATAAATTATTATTGGTAAATATGGACATTTATCAACCAAGGAAGTAATTAAGCTCACCGTGGTTTGTAGCTGACCTGAAACAATAAGCTTTAAATTAAATGGAAAATTTAGCATTCATCATAGTATAAAATACATCATATTTGTTTGTGAAATTTTGCTGAGGTTACGTTTATTTTATGCCGTGTATGTTGTTTATTTTTTAAATTTTATTCTGATATCCTAGATACAGAGAGTATTTATTTCGTTCAATTAATTTCAACTGACATTTCAAGATCATCAATCGAAAAAGCCTCATCAGCATAATTGTAAAACAGAATTTCTTGTGATCTTTGCCTGTAGCTCGATGCTCATCTATACTTTCTTTTTCCGATAGTGTTGTTGGTATGCGCAGACGAGCTCTGATTCACGAAAAAAGACCACAAGAAGTTTTGTTTTCAAAAGCTGCTGAGGCCTTTTCAATTGTTGATCTTGAGCCTTATTGATGTTGAGCCTTATTGAAATATGCATAAGACCCATTCTAGCCGCTTCAAGCAACCTACCAGAAAGGTTTAACTTTGAAATTACGAAAATTACCACGATTTCCAAAAACCCCCTTCTGGATGAAAAGTTTCGGTCTCTCCCTTGATTACGGTGAATTCCACATCAAGTTGAAAGCATTCAATGGTGCGCCGCAAAATCAAATGCCACCGCAGATTTGTTTCACAGCCATTTCATTGCCAACTGCTACACGTGGAAGTAATTATGCTCAACCATGAGTGCTGAAGCTGGTACATCTACCAGAAGAGAAAGAGGTGCAATACCAATCAATCTATCAGCCAGCAGTAGGAGATAGGGGTTTGAAATAGACCCAACTCAACGCACGGATCCTTGGAAAGTAGATATTGATATGGTTACGTGTAGGTCAAAGTCACGTTGCTAGGATGAACTGCGAACGCATTGGGAAATTGGTACCATGGGAATAAGATACGTACACTTTCATGTGAAGATACGTATAGCGCTCAAACTGGTAACTGGTTCATGTATTTAGTTCATACTACCCCGTATGTAACTAAGATTTGTAAAAATCCTTTAATATCGTTAGTGGTGTTGGCGGTTGTGGAAACCGGATCCGCTCTGGTGGTTATTGCTTTTTCGAAGAATTTCAATTAATGAAAATTGCTCAGCGAAAAGTCATCAGCCTTTGGGGCCGGGGATTGAAGTAAGTGGATGTGCAGGTTCAAGATCATTGATATTTGCCTATTATTCAGTGTACAAGGTTTAAATATTTACATCATTTGACAAATCTCAGGTTATCATGACATTTCATATGTTTACACTGTGTGCACAGAAGAATTAAAAAAAATGTTACATTTTGCTTTGAAAGTGGAACAGTTTACAGTTATTTACAAAAAATACATGTTTTGAAAGTAGATTAAATTGATTTGGAAAGTGCTTCCACAAAAACACAACAGCAATAAATTGACATTCAAATTTATCGCGCTCAGTGTAACGTAATAGCTTGTTCCGATCCATCATCATTCGCTTGGCAATGGTTGCATTTGATTTTCCCTTGTTCAGATTTATGGGACTGGTACAGTCAATGTGTAGGTGGAAATGTATTTCATGTATATGTTCATCCAGCGTCATTAAAGTTGGTCGTCGTTTTGCTCTAGGAACTCATTAGTGCTGGAGATTTTGAAATTATTACCAACGAGGTGAGACTGAGGTTAGAAGAGGTGGGTACAATGGTGGTGTTAGAAGGCTTCTCTGAGTAGGTAACCACACACACCAGAAAGCTGTATTTGACTTGTTGCTTACTCTTGTAAAAAAATTGTGCTAATTGGAGAAATTTCTGATGAGTTCATTTGTGGTTTGTGGCTATTAATTAACATAATTATGTTAACTAAACCTCGACGTTACTAAAAATAATTCCTATGGATGACTTAATCTGTTTCTACCACCCCTAGAAAAGAAATATCACTCTAACTTTACAAATGAGAATTTAAATAGAAACTTTCCCAATTAAATGTAAAATTCGAATTGGATTCTTAAAAATTTTGATACTCCTAAACCTAATTTTCTAATCCACCATTCTCAACATGATTAATTTTTATATGAAAACACGTTTCGTTTAATCAAATCGATTGATTTGCTACGAACTTTAAATTTTAAACAGAATTTAAATTTTAAATAGAACCCTTTTCTTAATTAACGTTATTTGCCTACGCAATTTTGCCACCGGTTGAGGATTCAACCATCAAAGGCCTTAAAATACATTTTAATTGGTTTGCATCGCTTGCACTGAAGTTTTACTGCGGGAAATGGGAAACGGTTCCATTTAGCAGAAGAACAGTTGATGGTGGTGCACTTTTAATGGGGTTTCAATTTTGATTTCTATCAACGCATTGGTCGTACCTCACATTTTTCAAATCAGTAGTAGGTTGCAAAAGTAGCCCAGATACGGACATCAAATTTGAAAAGGGACTTTCTATATCAATATCTTCTTGGGAGATACAATCTCATGAAGATTTTGGAGACAACGATGCAGCAACAAGAAATCCGTTTTTGGCATGTCTTTCCTGATGAGCTTCAGAGACATTTACACTTCTCTTAGCCATCATAATATCAATTTTGTGCCTGTTGAGCAGTGTGGGTGTTGATGATACATGGCAAAGATTACGTCATCCCAGCTGACAGGCTTACAAAAATATGGATCAACACTATCCAGGTCGTGTAATGAATGGCTCTGGATCTGAATGCATTTTTTTTTCGAAAGATCTGAGTAGGTTGATGAATACCCCTCACCATATGGTTGACATCTCAATTCAAGGTGTTGAACAATTAAATACGAGAGTATAACGTTATGTCTTGCGTTTTGTCATATACTTGATCCAGCCAGATCAAGTATTTGATCCAGCCAGATCAAGTATTTGATCCAGCCAGATCAAGTATTTGATCCAGAACTAACCTCAAATTGTTGACAGTGCATGGAGCTTGTTTGAAAGGTGTTAGAATTCGAAACGAGAAAACGAAATTTGTATGTTAGTTTTTCAGATTGTTATCGAAACGGTTTTAGAACTCTTGTAAAATTAGAGGTCCACCGGTTGTAGTACTTCAATACTGATCATTTTTGAATCACAAACAATCATAGCAATGCCACTGAAAATAGTTTAAGTCCATGTAAACAAGCTCCATAAACTGTCAAAACTTTGTTGATCTATAGCTTAGCTTTACTCAAAAGTTGAACTGCGAAAATGGTAGATGCAAACTGCTCTCTATGCGTTGATCGTTTTTCTTCTTAAATGGATCAATTCACCGATTAAGTTGATCATTTGCAATCGATCTTTTTGAATAGATTATGAAACAATAGCTTAATTATGAATGTTGGCGTTCCCTTGGGCAGTTCTCAACAAGATTCTTCGGATATAGGTTTCCGTCAACCGTAATGAGGACCAAACAAAGGTTTTAAGGGTTCATGGTTGAATGCTGGGATCTTCATCAGGCAATTTGAACTGGGTCAATGTACGTATGACTTGATCGTCGCCGTGGTTGCTGCTTGGTTCGTCATCGGGTTTGGGTGCAAAGCTTGGGTCGTCAATATTGAGTTGGATTTGTATGGACAGAGGCTGGTGTGTACATTATAGTCGGTTTCATGACATCAGGGTTCATGGTGGTGGTCGGTCGTAATGTAGTTTAGTGGTTTAGAAAGTTCATCACTTCGAGGGTCGTCTCTAACAACGTCCCGGTTGCTATATGATGTCCCCTGCTGGTTTCCTGGTTCTGCAGACAGCCTATGATGAAATGTTCCAGCACGTGTTGGATGTTACAAAATTAGCACATCTTACTATGGTCCTATGCCAATTTAAGATTAATGCAAAAATCGACATTACTTTTTGTATGAATTAATTTGTATAACTGCTCAACTGAATCCTTCAGTGAGATATTTAATCACAAAAGTATTCAATAAGCAACATTTCATGGTACATTAGAGTATGCAAAGAATCCTCTTCTGTCATATCAGACTTCAAATATTCATTTTATTTTACTTTATATGTATTTTAGTTTTTTTTATATCCATGTTATTATTATTATTATCTCTATTTAGGAGATTTTCAGCCGCAGGCTCGCTATCCATGTTTGAATCAACAACTTTCAAGAAAAGCATACTCATTTTGCAACTGTAGGTCTTCGCAGTTGTCACTAGCTACAAGTTATATTGCATAGTAGTAAGTTTGGAGCTAAATCTAAATGGGGACTGGTGCTATTATATCATATCAAGTAAAATATTAAATTGTCCAACACCAATATGCGTGGAGTAAAAACATGTACAAATGGAACGAATATTAAATTTATAAATAATATTGAACAAAATCGTCAAAATTAAACAAACCTTGATCAGGAGAAGAGCATACGCGAAAACCCACAATTAATTAATGCAATGCATACCAGCACCGCATTAATAGACATTAATTTCAGGGAGCTGTGCTCGATTCTATGAACACAATGAAACAAATAATCAGAGTTAATAAAAGTGATGAAGTTTAATAGAAAATAAGATCAAATTTAATTCAGTTCCACTCATCCACCTTCACAGCCACAAAAGATGAAAATAGCCACCATTCACAGAATCCCACAAATATCGATTGCAGCTCGTTGTAAGTAGACCATGATTTTTGTGGGTGGTAAAAGAGATTATTTTCAGACACATTAAAAAATTGTTAGGATCGTATTAGAATCTAAATAAAGGTAAATTACGAACGGATGAGCAACCGCACAAAGATACCGAAAAAAAACCAACAAACAAGACACTTGCACGAAAATTGAGATCATTAGGAAAACGGATAGGAGTAAAGTATCAATTTAGCGAGATGGCGGAAACGGTTATATTAATTGACTTCGGCGAAAGGAAGAGGCTTACACTAAACAGAGCCCTTTTTAGCGTCCTTTTTCTTTTGCCTAATAGTCTTTCACGAATGGATTGAGTTCGTTTCGGTGGGTGAATTTAAGCTGACACTGCAAAAAATAAACAAATGAAACACTTAGACCGATGAAAAAGATAATGTTAGGCATGTGAACCGTGTTTTGTAAGGAGATGGAATACAGTTTGGAAGGAGGATTTGACTAAAATTGTAGCCTTAAGTCTGTGAAAATTGTAATTAGAATTTCAATAAAAATCAAGTAGAAATATAGTTTTGTCAGCGTACGCGTACGAAACAAGTCTAAATCTAGCGTTAAGCAGTGATCATTTTAATAAACTAGATATTTTGAATCGTATATGATTTTGATCAGATTGATAGTTTGAAAGAAAGCCTTTGATCAATTCGAAGAGTTCTATGCGTTGATGACAATGGAGTTTGATTGTATTTTCAGCTTTATCATCGATTGGTAAGTAGAGTTAGATTTCTCAACAATACTGGCTTAATATCCAACAGTCTTGCTAGCAGCACTGCAAGAGAAGCGTGAATAGAAAAATACTTCTTAGTTATTTTTATTGACTGTTTTTTTTTCGTATTTATCTGTTTATAACATTTCCTTTATTCTAATAATAATTGTATCACTATTGATATTCACTTTCACCATTCACTTTCACTATGATTTTTAACAAAAACCTATAACAGATACGTATTTCGTTTACTACTTGCACACTTCTTCAGTGTCAGTGTCTGGGTGATGCGAAGACGGACCCTAAATTTGAAACAATTTCGAGTTGTCAAATTAAACCAATGTTGTACTCTCCCAGTGTGACGAAACGAATATAAGTATTGCAGTACATCAATATTATTTTTTTTTAGTTTTTTTTTTCAAATTATTCTTTTAATAGTCAAATATATCAAACTAATTTTCAAACTTTTATTCATCAAACATTGGTTCAATTTGCTTCTCACGAATACACAAATGTAAACAAACATTCGAAGGTTCACGATTGCGCTTTACGCATAATACTGTTTTGCAACACTGCCAAATATGAAAATAAGCCACAACTCATCATCCAGCTCTTTATTTGAGTCTTGCAATTTAAAATTAAGAAGAGAGAGAGAGAGAGAGAGAAGGATTAGTAATTTCCATTTAATTCCACTACCTTATTTGCTTATCCTTGTCAGATACGCGTATTTCGTCTACAATGTGCAGACTTCTTCAGTGTCTTGTACTAATACTCGACTGTTATTAGTACAAGACACTGAAGAAGTCTGCACATTGTAGACGACATACGCATATCTATCAAGGATCAGCAAATAAGGTAGTGGAATTAAATGGAAATTACTAATCTTTCTCTCTCTCTCTCTTTATACAGGTATTCCACTAAGACACCCACATTCATTAGGATTTAAAATTAAAAAATAAAACTAACATATTCTAAACAAGTTCTAGTTAAAACTAATCATGAAATATCCACCTACAATTTAACTTTTACATTCCCAACTAGACATTTTATAAATTGTGCCATTTAAGCACCACGCAGCCAAATTGCTTGAAGCAACCCGAGCAAAGTCTGAGATCAAATTGAAATCTAAATATGATGTTGTGATTTTGCAGATAATGATTGCTGTTTGTTTTGGTCGTCAAAATCAAAATTGAGAGCAAAAAAATCTTTCTGTGACATCACATTGAAAACTATTTCTGCTATCAGTGAGAGCCAGCTGAAAACTCAATTTGATATCAATTTTTCCTGTTGATAACAAAACAAGTATTCAATTTGATGTTATGCTAAGGCAATGAAAACAAACCCGCAACAACATATTTTTGAAGAACAAATGAACAGCAAAATGAAAACAAAATTTGTCAATTGCATAATCTGAAATCAAATTAGGATTTCAGTTTGATGTTGATATCAAAACTTGATTTCAATTTGCTGTCATTTTGATGCTGGACTTTGCTCAGGAACCTTCACACATTTATGCATTTTCAAAACAGCTGGTGGTTCACCCGAAACTCGGAAAGATTGAAGGATTTTGAGATTTACAAACGTTTAAGATCATCAATATTTTACCATTTGTGTCTTAGTTGGTTGGGCTAGCTACAGTGGTGTACCAAAACAAGCTCCAGCAGGGCATTTTTGAATTTATAAATATCCGGACAAAGCATGATTCCGTTCAAACAGATATGGCCACCTCGGAACACCTCCATCAGGTTTCGGTAGGACTGTTCTGAGGACAATTTATTTATTTTGGCCAAAAAAATGTCATGAGACATATCAAACCTCATGATTGTGAAAGATAATGATAATATACCATAGATTAATTTCTGAAAAAAAAAATACTGATGTGGCCACTCCGGATCACCTGGACTGACAGGACCGTTATGAGAACAATTCTTGTTTATCACCAAAACGTGCCATGGAACGTATGAATCATCATGGTTTTGAAAGGTTGAAACAATATACATACTTAGATTGGTTCCCGTATGAACTGATGTGTCAATTCCGGAAAATCTGGAACATGTTTCGACAGGATCTTATGGTGGAAAATTTCTATTTTATTCAAAATAAGTGGTGCTGAAGCTTCGTGATTTTGAAACATCATGAAAATAGACAAACATTGTGTCAACAAAATTGGCCGTACAGCTGAATAGACAACTTTAAGAAACCCGGTGATTTATCTGTGATTTTTTTAAAATAATATTGCATTTTAATTTTTTTTAGCAAAACTCTCTTTTTTGCATTTTTTGTAGTGGACAGTGACAATGAAAATCTGATAAATGTCGCTAATTGATTTCTCGCAAAAACTTTGTTCTAGAAACTTTTGAAACTTTTGATGGCGCACATTTTTGCCAAAGCAATTAAGGTACTATCTCTTTTGTTTGAGGAGTAATGGCAGTTTTTTGCATAAAGATATGATTTTTTTTAAATTAAATTAAATGCTTGAAACAAAAATCACCCCAGCAATTTTCCCACCGTTAATGAACAAAATAATGATCTTTCAAATGGAATCAAAAACTTGAAAATCGGTTTGCTCCTTTTAGAGATATTAACCATTGAAAAATGCAAGTTTTTCGAAGAAAATCGCCTTTAACGTTTTAGCGCAAACATTTTTGTCTTCCTAAATACGGCTTTGGGACCATTGTGCCATGGAGGCTACAGAGCCGTCCTTTGAATGTTCGGTTCCTGACGTGACTAAAAAAAGTGAGATCCTCGAAGAGTAACGTCCAATAGGCCAAGACAAGAATGGGGAAAAATACAAATAAGAAGCAGAAGAAGCCAAAGCGAAGTGAAAAACAAGCCGCATCCGTCAAACCGAGGGCTCGGAAGTTATACGACCGTTTGCTGTGTGAAAAATCGGTGTGTGTGTGTGTGTGTGTGTGTGTGTGTGTGTGTGTGTGTGTGTGTGTGTGTGTGTGTGTGTGTGTGATTATGGACGATGAATCATACGCTAAATTTGATTACAAAACTCTTCCAGATGTTCAGTACTACCACCGGTTGGAAACTAACGATTTAAAATTGGCTCACTACTTGACTAGCCTATTGGTCCCAATCAAATCGATTAACGTACCCCATTCTAGTCGACATTCTAGTACTACACTATGTTTTTTTATTCGCTATGAAAGTTTGACAGATAAAATGAGGGGTTCTTGTATTTTCCTATGTTTAGATGGGTGCATCGATTAGCTTGGGACCGAAGAAAGTACTAGAGTTGAGCCAAAAAGTTGAGCACGTTTCTTCGGGACCTTCTGGTCTTAGAGTTACCTCTATGGTACTACACCGATCGTAGTGACCGAAGTGTTGACGACGCGGATAGGTCGATTTTTACCCGAAATTTCGGTAAAAAGGCTATGGTTTGGCAAGCCATTTGTGAGTATATAACAAATTGATGCTTAACAAGTGTTCTTTCAACGATTTTAATTCAGGCTTAGTTTGAATAATTGTTGTACATAGACCACTTTAACCTTTGTTTAGCTTTTAAACATCTAAATATGGTGATTTTAATCAGCCCAAAGCTTAACAGTAATCTAAATTATAAGCTTTTCAAGAAATTAACCAACAGTCTTTTCCAACCCTTGTTCAGCCTTAATTTTTTATTAAAAAAAATATAATGGAAGACCGCTTCATATCTTATATTTTTTATGAGACTGCTTTAGAATGTTGCTGACTAATTGGATTTACATGCATGCATTTATATTGTTATTATAGGTCTAAAAATTACCTTTACATTTCGGGATTCGAACCGGCAGTCGCTGATTCACAGGTGTCAACTATACCTACTCGACCCCATAAGCATATTTAAGGCAGAAGGTATGATCATTAACATGAAGCACGTCAAAATTAAGTTGAATAATAGCAACGGGAAGAGTATTATACAGCAATGCAGAATTGTAAACAATAAATTGTGACAGTAAAACATTCCTCTCATTTCAAGTGCAGTAAACACAATGTGTATTCCGATGCTATTTTAGTGCTATTATTGATTTCTATTTTTGAAATGCGGTATGAAAATTAAGTGCAATATAAAGTGGTGAACAGACAAAACACAGGAATACTAATGTTAATACTTTCGACGTCGTCGCAGTCCACTTCTAGGTAGAGCTATTCTTAAAAAGCTCATCTTCCTTGTCAATTGTCTCTACTGCTGGTGCTGCAAGGGATTAGAAAGGTAGGCAGTGAATTAAGAATAACTAAAATGTCGGAAATGCAACAAGTGAGATTGACGACATTTAACAATATTGTGCAATAAATACATATTATTCTATCAGGCTATCAGAATATTTGCTGCGCATTGCTGGTTTGTGGAGTAGTATTAAGCTTAAATAAGTCTTGTTCAGTCTTTATATCAGCTAACTTACTGAGGTTGAATTATGGGGATACAATTCGCTTCATGCACTACTAATCAACTGTATATTCAGCCTGGTGTTAATCAGCTTCGTACACCTTAAATCAACCAATAATCAACTTTTGTTCTCACAATTCAGCTTGAATTGTTACTTGGGATGGTATGCTTTGCAAACCGTTTGTGACAACGGAGACAATGACAACCAATGTTTACGTGCGTGAGTGTTTGAATAAGCGTCTGTTACCCATGATCCGCAAACGCCTCAGTACTGTTTTGGCCGGATTTGGCGTCGGTTCATCACTTCAAAGACACGGTAGCCTGGTATAAAGCCAACAAGGTCCAATTCGTACCCAAGAAGATGAATCTACCAAACTGTCTCCAGGCCAGGCCAATCAAAAATATCTGGGCCCTGACCAAAGCATATTTGCAGAAATATGTAAAAGCAGCGGTTTCCGTTACAACGCTGTGAAAAAGTATCCAAAATTGTTGGAAAGGCATCTGTGCTGTAGCTAATGAGTAGCGTAGGATCAAAAATCCGCTCCTTGGCTTACGACTGATCGGATTTCGGTTTTTCTACGTAGAACTGTAAGAACATTAATATGAAATAAAAATCGAATTTACTGCAAACAGAGCTATACCATCTTTTTTTTTAAATCGTGTTTAGACATTCTGGAACACCATCTTGTGATTAAAAAGCCGATATTTTTTAAATCATTCGTAGTTGCAGTTGCTACAAAGTGATCCCCCGGTAGTACTAGAACAACCGTAAAAGTGGTCAATTCATGGAACTGAACATGTAGCTCTGTAGTTTTTTTTTAAATGCTTATAAATGTTTTATCAGTCAAAATCTGCACTTATGACCGGAATATGAACGCTGGAGGCTACAAAGTGGTAGTTCGAAAGATCCGAATCATCATTAAAAGGGGTAGAACGTAGAACTAATGATCTTTTTATTTTGTGTTTTGTGCTAACTTAAGTACTACATGACACTGACAAGCCGAGACGCGAGACAATATACAACACTTATCGTTCTTACAACGTTCCGCAGACGAACTGCTAGCGTGATAATGATGTGTAATTTTGGATCAATTGTTGTTGGATAACCGGGATCGAGGATAATTCTGCGTGAGTGAATTGAAACGCAGTAGCAAATGGTCGTTTATTTTACACCTTGATAGTACACTCAAAAAATTCCACACGTTTGATCGAAGTTTTTAAACACTTGATTTTATTAAATGCACAATCACATTTACTTTAAATGTATTTCACTATGGTTCAATGTGTTATACACGTTAATTAATAGTGTTTAAAACTTTGAAATGTTGAAAATCATTCACTATCTATTCAAGTGTATTGCACATTGAATCACGCTACTGTTCAATACAGATGGATTTGAAGTGTTTTGCATTTCAATGCGATGTGAATTGCTTGCTCAGAAAGGTAAACATCGAAAACAAGACTTGTGATTTTATCCTATCAACCCGCCTCATATATGAGAACAACCGTGGCACAATGAGATCGATTGTCCATGATTGAATCCCAAATCTGACCCATTAAAAAGATATGTGAAAGCTCTGGCCTCTGGCAGTTTTGTTTATATGCAGTCAGGAATCCTTATTGCCGGATTCCTTATTGCCGGTATCCCTTATTGCCGGATCCTTATTGCCGGGCTATCCGCGAATAAGGATACGCACAGCTTATGGGATTTTCACTAATGGGGGCTGTAGTGGATTATCTCATTTGTTTCAATACATAAAGCTATACTGTCTTTGACAAAGTTGCTGTACTGGGTTAGACCAACAAGCCTGTGCCATTGGATTCAGGTTAAATTGGGAACTACGCCGCTAGAGGCGCTTCACTTTTATGTTACTTATGACGGGTGCTATAATATATGGATCATATTTCCAACATAGAATATTTCATGATCCTGGCCATATAGAAAGTTACTGTCTTCAGCAAAGTTGTTCAGGTGACCAAGTCCTTTCGGGTGGTGGCCATATTAGTGCAGAACTCTTTCACTACGCAGCGCTAGTGTGCATGTGCAATTCCTATATAAACTGTATCTCGAGAGCCTGGCCATACAGAAAGTTGCTGTTTTGAGCAAAGTTGTGCAGGTGATCAAGTCCTTTCGGATTATTGTCATTATAGTTCAGAACACGCTCACTACGCGCCGCTAGTGTGCAAGTGAATTTCCTGTATAAGCTGTATCTCGAGAACCTGGCCATATAGAAGGTTACTGTCTTGAGCAAAGTTGTTTAGGTGACTAAGTCCTTTCGGATGATGGTCATATTATTTCAGAACTCTCACACTACGCGGCGCTAGTGTGCACATGAACCTTCATAATATGTTATGTCTCGAAAGCTTGTCCATATAAGATGTTGCTGTGCAATGTGAGAACAGGAACCGGAAAAGGGATGACATGTAGAGACCGGAAATCGATGTCAGATGCCATTTTGGAATCCAAGATGGCGGCCATCGGTTCATGAAAAACTGTCAAATACCCTACAATATGGATATTGTTGGAGAGGGGACGACGTGTAGAGGCCGGAAATCGATGCCAGACGTCATTTTGGGATCCAAGATGGCGGCCATCGGGTCAAGAAAAACTGTCAAATACCCTATAATACGGGTATTTCCAGAAAGGGAACGACGTGTAGAGGCCAGAAATCGATGCCAGAGGCTATTTTGGAATCCAAGATGGCGACCATCGGTTCCAGAAAAAACTGTCAAATATCCTACAATGTGGGAATTTCCGAAAAGGGACGACGGGTAGAGGCCAGACATAGATTCCAGACGCTATTTTGGAATCCAATATGGCGGAAACATGTTTTCCATGGTCACCATAGCCGGTCGAACTCCAGACGAAACTAGAACCGCACTACCGTTCATACTAGTTACAACGCTCTGATATGACAACGAAAACTTACCCCCAAGCTCCTTCCCTGATCCTATCCTTCGACAATGTACCTCTCTAACCTCGAGTAAGCCGCGAGTATTCAGCCCAACTCCTACTAGGCATAGAATTAAGTGAATGTTGTTACAAACAAAGAACAATGAACTATCGGCTCCGTAAAGCTAACGCGATTGAGCCTTCCAAATAAATGAACTAGTTAAAAAATACATGTTTTCCATAAATAAGGCTTACCAAGAATAGTGCGCATAATTTATTGTGTATAGCGTATCACTGAGCAAGATCGCAACGTAACGTGGAAAATTCCTCAAAACAATAAAACGCTTTGATTTGTTTTGTTTTTTTCTATCGCAAACTACACACTGAATCCAATGGCACAGGCTTGTTGGTCTAACCCAGTACAGTAACTTTGTCGAAGACAGTATAGCTTTATGTATTGAAACAAATGAGATAATCCACTACAGCCCCCATTGGTGAAAATCCCATATTTAAGCTGTGGGTATCCTTATTCGCGGTTCCTTATTCACGCCCCCGTTACCCCGGCAATAAGGATTCCTGACTGTATTGGTCGATTAATTTTTAGAGTCGGTAAAGTAGAAGTCGATATAGTAGAATATTGTAGAATATTGAACTATGATGTGCAAAGCTATTGATATCACCAAATGAGGCACATAGAATCCAAGTATGTCACAATTCAAATCCATAGTGTTCAGGCATGATTCATAGCATAAGATTCACACATGAAATGGATGTGTTTCACAATAAGCGCAAAATTAAGTGTGAGACAAATGATGATGACGTGTAGAAGTTTGGAGAGTACATACAGGCAAGTGCAAGTTCAGGTACATTTGATTATTTGATTACAGTCTTGAGGTAGCAAGACATATAGTAGGCAGCAGTGCACAGTGGGCAAGGAATTATATCTGACAGGAAAAAAATAATTACGTTCTGGGATTGCATCCAATTGAATTGACGTCTTTAGTGAAGTTTCTTAGATTAATTTGGAATTTGCAGGATATAGATAGTTCATGCTTAGGCCGCAAAGATGGCACACCGTTTCATATTTTTTTTATTTCGCAAGAAAGAGGTTTGCTGTCTTGGACGAAGTTGTAGAACGCAAACTTTTATGAAATGTTGCTCAAGACATAAAAGCTGTATATCTTTTAAAAATTTATCTACAATTCACAATTTTGGTATTGTAGTTTGAAAAATCATCCAAACGAATGATTTTATATTTTTTCCTCGATCGCTACTGATTAATCCAATCATTTCCAGATCATTTCTATTTTTATAGAGTACTTAAAATAAATTTCACATGATATTTAACAAAAACAACAGGGGGCGACCCCGGCGTAGTGGTTTGCATCCATACCTCTCACGCCAAAGTCACGAGTCAAATCTCACTCTCGGACAAGTCACGAATAACCCAAGAGCGTTAAAATGACTATGACGAAAAAAAAAACAAACAAAAACAACATAATTTTCTGAATGAATTTTCTCAAAAATGCGCAAGTGAACGCTAAATTTCATCAATTATTCAAAATGTACTCATAAATTTGAACGTAATCCATAGTAGCATCACACAATTTTTGGGTTTATATCCGTTCGATAAAAAGCAGATGAATCAATGTTGTGCTTAGTAGGACGGAAATTAGATCAGGATGGGATTTGCTGGTGGGCGATTGATAAGGGTAGTAGTTTCATGACGGTAGTTGTTAATTTCAAACGGCTCAGAAAATAAAAACCAACGAGCTTCTTAAGGACAGAATAAAAAAAAAAACACATCTTAATTCTTGCGGTGCCTAAAATTGTACAGACTAACCTTATTTTGATAAGGAAGTTATTCTTGAAAAATAAAGTTAATCCATAAAAAAATCTTCATGGATTAGTTCGGAGAACGTTGAACCAACATTTTCGGATCTCTTTTGATGTGTTCTGAATCCAAATTAGCTGAAGTTTGACGAAAATTGACAAAGTTCCGTCAAAACTTTTTCGCTCCGATGATTTATGATTGGCAAACAAGTAAAGTGAAGTACGCCTACCGGGAGAAACTGACCGGATCCAGGAAATCCTGCCAATATTTCTGTTCGCTTTCCAGAATACTTCCAGGAATGGCAAAAATAATTTATTACAGCACATTCTCCCAGAAGCCATGCCCTCCATATCCGTTGTTGTTGCTGCCAGGGTTGAGATATGGTCCCACTGATACACTGAATCGCAAAAATTCGCAACCGTGTCGCATAGATTTCCCCCATGCGATTTCCGTGAGCAAGAGTGTGGGCGGTCGTGCGATAAGTGGAGAGCAAAGTGTACAAAAACTTTTATTTACGACACAAGGCACAACGTGAAACTGGGTCAGTCTTTGCCAAGACGGAATGTGCTTTTATTCCCAGACATCAACTTGAATATCGCCTCCGCGTTGGAAGGAGTTTTGGTGCGTAACTATATCGACGCTGAAGACGACAATGACGGCGTTAATATCACACACACATACATATTACATACCGAAATGGTGGTGAAGGGCAGGAACGATTGCCAACATTGCTGCATTATTAACATTCATCAATCTTAAGACTGTTTGGAGAGGGAGATATGTGAATGAAAGAATCCTCGAAGAATAGTAGTACAGATTGCATTATTTGGCATTATTGTGGTGGTACTCCACAATTGATGATCATGACATGGGAATTTCGACAAGCAATCTAAAATGCTCGTACGTTTTGAGCACTTTTCTGATGTCGGAAGTATGACCAAAATGTGAAAAATCCCACTATTCACTAGGTAGTATCCTCGGCAGCAGCACCAGAGTTGCCAGAGTTTCGTAATGAAATTATTATATGGTGTTTATTGCTCATTATCTCTAGGAGCTAAACGGATCCGAGGGGCGAATATTTTTTTTGTAGTACATTTAGGGCATTGAGTTCCTGTATTTTCCCAGCCCCAACTTTAGGTCACCATCTGGTAGTTCTGTTGACAGATCGTACACTCAGACGTATTGAACGTTGCCCCCGCAAGTTACATTCGTATCTCCACTGCATTTCCATTAGCATAATGGAAAGTTAATTGCTCCGGGTTATGCATCAGGGTGTAATGTATATTTGCTTCAGTGGGAGCTACTCCTCCGCAATGCAATATGTGGCGCTCATGTCAACAGCATTCGCGTTCATTGATTTCGCCAAATTTGCAATATCGCCCATCGTTGGTCTCGCGCTGCTTTAACAAATTATGCTTTACTTCGCACATCCTATCGACATATTTACTTACAACGGCGAAGGCAAAGAGTAATGACCAAGCAATTAAATTTGGACGAAGTAAGGTCTATAACTAAAAAGTTTCATAATATGAAAGCTCCAGGTGATGATGGAATTTTCTATATCCTCATCAAAAAACTCTCAGAGAGTACCTTGTCTTTCTTGGTTAAATTATTTAACAGATATTTCCATTTGGCATACTTTCCTGATAAATGCAAAAATGCAAAAGTTGTTCCAATTTTGAAGCCGGATAAAAATCCAGCTGAATCTTCTAGCTACCGTCCAATAAGTTTGCTTTCTTCAATAAGTAAACTTTTTGAAAAGATAATTTTGAATAGAATGATGCTTCACATCAATACGAACTCAATTTTTGCAGATGAGCAGTTTGGATTTCGCCATGGGCATTCAACTACTCATCAACTCTTAAGTGTTACCAATTTAATTCGTTCAAACAAATCTGAAGGCTACTAAACTGGAGTTGCTCTTCTAGACATAGAAAATGCATTCGGCAGTGTTTGGCATGAAGGTTTGATTGCCAAATTGGAAAAGTTTAATTTTTCACTTTATATTATGAAATTAGTTCAAAATTATTTAACTGACAGAACTCTGCAGGTAAATTATCAAAATTCCAAATCTAATCGACTACCTGTTAGAGCAGGGTAGCATTCTTGGGCCTATATTGTATAACATTTTCACTTCGGACCTCCCTGCTTTGCCTCAGGGTTGCCACAAATCTTTGTTCGCTGATGACACAGGCATTTCCGCTAAAGGAAGAAGTCTTCGTGTTATTTGCAGCAGAGAACACCTCTGCACTTCCACGAGGAATCACTGGGATGTTGGATAAGAGGGTTGGGTTTGCAGCAGGGTTCGTTTTGGTAAACGATAAGCTGAATTGATGTCCTAACGATCATATAACGCGAAGGAGCTTGGGACTAAACCCACGGTCTTCTGCTCAGTAAGCAAACACGTTTGCCACTAGGCAGACGAGCACCTTTTTAAACGCCGAGTTGCTGTTATTACCATGTAGTCATATTAACAAATAAAACGATTGACGCATGTTGAATGTGGATGGGCCTGAGATTAGACTCATGATGTTCTGCTCAGTAAGTAAAAACGGTTGCTCTAAGGCCACCGAGCCCCTCTTATCACATAATACCGTTGCTCAAATTTGTGTATCCATTCATACCCGGAACCAACGACAACAACGAGTTTCGCAAAATACACGATACACAAGCGATTTTACCATAAATCTCTTTGATATGTAAGGACCTGGGACCGCGTTTTTCTGCTCAGTAAGCAGGCCACTGTAACCGACGATCTTTCAAATCCGAAAACTAAAAACTACGAAAAAGTACTTAGGCCTTCATTAAGTTCCACTTTCACGCGACGCTCAATGACAGGGTCCTATTTGGATTGTATCTGAAAAATCCAAATCTGTCCAACGCCCACCCTAAACCTAAACCTGTTCTAATCCACCTGAAATGACTAACGAATGGAAGACTTTAACTACCCAGCCATGCAATAGTCTCATTCCGTGCCTTATGGCAACTTGATGATTCTATTGCGCTCATCTTTTGGCACCACCCAGGGGAGACTTGGTCCTGTACCCAATGCTTAACTTATCTCCATTCCACTCAGCTACTCGCAATTTCTTGTGATATAGTGGGCGGAATATTATTATATGAGACAATTCAATGCAGACGTCTTTCCAAATTTGGCAGATCGACTGGTAATCGGTGAGTTACCACGATAGTTGCTATTCAACAACTCGACAACGTCCCATCGTCAACGCCTGCTATGAGAATTTCCCATTGCAGACGCCAACGAAATGACGTCATCGAGCTATCGATCAATTACCCTGGTTATCGCCTGGTACCTTATAGCACGATGCTAGGAGGCGAACCGGAAGAATCGATGAGCTACCTCTCCCCCCTCTTCGTGTTATTTGCAGCAGACTGCAGAAAAGTTTATATATTTTCTCTTCTTATTTACAAAAATGGAAGATTTCTCCCAACGTTTCCAAAACTCAACTTATAATATTTCCACATAAGCCCAGAGCTTCCTTTTTGAAACCTTTGTTGTAGTCACATAGTTACTATGAACGGAGTTCCAATTTCCTGGTCAAACCAAGTGAAATATCTTGGATTAGTTCTTGACCAAAAATTAACTTTTAAAGATCACATTGAGGGCATTCAAGCCAAACGTAACAAATATATAAAATGTTTGTATCCTCTTATAAACAGGAAATCCAAACTTTGCCTGACAAATGAACTTCTAATATATCAACAAGTTTTTAGACCGGTCATGCTGCGCCAATATGGTCTAGTTGTTGCACTACCAGGAAAAAAGCACTTTTGAAGTTGCCTCCTTGGTACAGTACTGCCGAAATACATAGAATTTCGAATGTTGAGACTTTAGAACAATTGTCCAACAAAATAATTAATAATTTCAGGCAAAAATAGTTGCAATCCTCAATTGCAACTATTAATTCCCTTTATACTTAGATAAGATTTAGTTTTAGTTTTAAGTTTTAAGATTTCAATTTTTATACTGACATGCAGGTTTAAAAAACCTGTTTAAAATACTGAATTGCCAAGGCAGGAACAATTTAAAAACACTTAAATATATAATAATAATTAAGGCTGGTAAGTTACTGTTGTAACTGGAGCACCTAGGTTAAAATTATATGTAATTTATTTTGAATTTGGAACAAATAAAGATTTAAATTATGGCTCTCTTTTGAATTTGATTTTTTCATCTTTTGAATTAAAGCAGGTGTCGCATTGTTGATGATCCGATTTATGTAATTGTGTTTTCAACATTCAAATACATTTCAATTATTAGAAGGATGTGTTCCATCTGTTTCAATAGTTTCCATTTGTTTCATATGAACGCTTCCCAGGTAGCAATTTGATGCTTAACAGGTGTTCTTGCAACGATTTTATTCCAACCTTAGTTTGGATAATTGTAGTACATACATCACGTTAACCTTTGTTCAGCTTTTACACATCTAAATGTCTTGATTTTAATCAACTGAAAGCTTAACAGCAACATTATTTTTTTTCTTTTTAAGGCATTAACTAATAGTTGTTTTTCAACCCTTTTTCTGCCTTATAGTATTATTAAAAAAAAATAATGGAAGACCACTTCATATCTTTAATTTCTTATGGGACTACTTTACCTTGATGTTGACTAATTGAATTAAAATTTTTATTAGACTAAAAATTACCTTTGCATTTTAGGATTCGAACCGCTGATTTACAGGCGTCAACCATACTTAAGCATATGTTAGGCAAATGGTATGATCGTTGACTGGAAGCATGTCAAATGTAAGTTGAATAATAGCAACCAGGAGAGAATTTCCTTCAAATAAATCAGTCATCAACTGACCAAACAAAGTATTTGCATTGGTTTTGACCATTTAATGGTTTGTTCCAAAGGCACAAGTCAAATCTCATGAACCTGTGAAAACCGATACTGACGAAAGTACCCTAAACAGAATATCGGTATTTATCGATATGAAAAACAGAAAATTGATATTATTTTTGCCCACAATTATTTATATGTGCTGAATAATCAGTTGAAATACCGATTTATCGGTAGTTCTGGCAACGATGAGCAGCACGTTCTGAAGGACCAACTTGTTCGTGGTATCATGATTGCTGCACAATAAAAGCGCAATTTGGAAAATCATTATGAGAAGTAATGTGTCCGTCCAACCAACGTTCTTGTCCGCCAAGTGCTTTCGTCGAGCTTTGTGGAGGGGTGAATTTTTTTTCCTCTTGTACCATCTCATAAGGTCTATCGTGGTTCGGTGACAGATAGAAGAATGCCTCCGGAAAGAAGGAAATTCATCACTCACAGATTAGAGTGTCATGTGCCACAACACAACCGATATGAACATTTGCGTTAAATCATGATTAAATGAAGCTTGAGGCATTTTTGACGGTCCCTTGGGAACTCGGAACGTTTCTTTTTTTTTTGGGGAGCAAAATAGTGAGATGTACATTCTCGCTCACAGCGAAGATTCACTCATGTGTATATGATCAATGTTTTACTTATGTAATAAAAATAGCATAGGACGACAGACAGTGTGTAGGAGCTTTTCTTTTTATTGATTCATGTTTTGTTTTTTATACGAAAACTGATTACGATACACTTCTCGGACTTGAAACATGAGAAATAAATATTAACAGCAGCTGGTGCTGTAAACGTAGAATATTTTGGCAAGAAATTGATCCACTCGTCATATCTAACGATCTAACGGCGCCGATGGTGTAGTGGTAAGCTTACCGCTTTCCCACCCCAGTGTGTCTGGGTTCAATTTCAGCCGAGCGTTGGGATTTTCCTGAGACGAAAAAATCTCTGGTGACGTCTTCCTTCGGAAGGGAACTAAACCCAGCCAATGCACAGTGGGGATTTTAGGAACAAAAAAGATGTAAATTGACTCCCGAGTGTGTGGTGATCGAGAGATGTAAGCAATACTTTGACTAACAGCTTAACGGCGATTCAGAAGAGAACGAGGGTGCCAGAGCACACGCAGAATACAACTGCTATCTGAACCAGACCTTTATGAAGTCAAAAAGGAAACCGTTTGGTGGCCTGTAAAGCCTCCGCAGGAAACGTGGTTGGTGTTTCCATTTCCGGCCATTTTCGGCTACTTTGGAATCGGGAGACTGCTGACTCCTCTGCCCAGGCGTTCTCGGCAGTCACAAAATATTTATATTTTTATCCGGTGCCCAGATATACTTTTTGACCTAGATATTGATTTGATAGTTTCTCATAAGAATTACAAATTTGTCCGATAAGAACAACAAATATTCAAACCGACAAATGCATTTGTAAACAATTACTTTAAACGTCAATTTATCGGAACTAATAGACCGTCCATGCTAACTGAAACCACCGTCAGGATCGTGTAATTTTCCCCTGTCATTTTGAAGTCATTATTTACGTAGATTTAAATATTTGCTCGACATAGGTATTACAATGTTTTGTTTTCTTCCCGATGATTTGTGTTTGCGAGCAACAAGAAAAACAGCGGATGCAGCCAATTGAAAACGCACTGACTGGGATTTCGGTACTCCAAGGTGCTACCAATCGGTTGAGTGTGGTGGCTAGTGGTAGTGAACCGATTCGTCGCGGTCACTCACTACTACACACGAACTGCACGGAGAAGAAGAGAGTTTCTCGTCGAAGAATGTGGGAAGTAGGATTAGGAGATAGAAATGTAAATATAGGAAATAAGTTAGTCAAAAAAGTACACCGTCGCGAGTAGTCGACCGGGGGCGAACCCCGTACGGAATTATTGTTTAGTTTAAGTTCAATAAATGTAGTGTTTTTGCAATAAATTGTATTTTGTGTAAAAATTGGTGTAGTGTTCTGTATGCGGTGAAGGAAGGTCTACGGATGACAAAAGGATTTGGTCAAGGAAAGGATACGGATTCTTCAAAGAAGGAAGGAAAGGGTACGTTCACCGGGCAAGTAGAAGTCAACAACAATCGGTCGGGACGGTCCCCGACATAAATTGGTCCTTCGAACCGAATGTGGAGAAATTTCACTATTTGAAAGGTTGCTTAGCAGGCGAAGCTAAGGCGCTAGTCGATCCACTAAAGATATCTAGCGTCAATTATAAAATAGCTTGGGAGTCGTTGCTAAAACATTTCAACAACAGTAAGCTACTAAAGAGGAAACAGGTACAAGCGCTGGTCAAACTACCTTCACTCGCCAAGGAATCGCTCACGGATCTCCACAGATTGGCTGATGGATTCGACCGTGCGATTCAGATATTGGATCAAGTCATCGAACCAGCCAAATATAAGGATTTGCTGCTGTAGAACTGCTGAGTCCTCGTCTGGATTATACAATGGTATATGAATTACCTCTGGATGTTTCTTATGACTACTCCCGAAGATTTTCTGATATCCTCTGGAAATTTCTTCAAACCTACCCTAATTTTTTTTCCTGTTCCGTTGGTAAAATTGTTATGATTTTTTCCGAAAATTTCGTCCAACTCTGCTCAATAAGCTCAGTGCCTTGTACTCATGAAATACACGTATCTGTCAAGGATAAGCAAATTAGGCAGTGGAATTAAATGGAAATTACTAATTCGTATCTCTCTCTTTATATAAGGCCTGTACTCGAAAAAAATGCACCAGACAAAAGTGTTCGCCAAAAATTTATTTGAAGTCGGATTTTCTTTCAGGGAACGAACTAATACATATGGATTATGTTTCGGCATAATTACTTTATTCAATTTCCTTTCCATCGCTGAAAGCCCGCACCTTTCCCTTAAGACCCCTCATTTTATTTTGTGCAATGGTGGAGCCGACTTTTTTGGTCACTTTCATCCATTCTTTCTTCAACTCCAGCTCGTTCTTAAACACCTTGGACGATTTTCGAACTTCGGCCTTCATTATGGCCCAAAATCTTTCCACCGGACGAATCTCTGGTGAATTTGGGGAGTTGGCAGTTTTTGGTACAAAAGTCTCTGTACCAATCCAACGTCGATCGCGCGTAATGGCATGATGCCAGGTCCGGCCAAAATAATGTCTCGTCTCCGTGGGACCACAAGAAGGGCAACAGACGCTTCTGGAGGCACTCGGTGCGGTAAATTTTGCTGTTGATGGTACCCATTGTGACGTACGGTTTACTCAGTTTACCGCATTGGCATATGGCCTACCAGAGCAAGTATTTTTTGGCGAATTAGTCCACTTTCTTCTTCTTTATGTCTTCCGGAACATTAAAACCGTGATTTGGCAACGTAAAACTCCAGCCCCGGTATCTGCTTAGCGTCTGCCTTGATGTAGGTTTCGTCATCCATAACCACACACATCGGTTTCGTTAACCACTCTCGATACAGCTTCCTTGCGCGGGATTTGGCCGCCGTGTTTTGTTGATCACGCCGGTTCGGTGCCTTCCGGACCTTGAATACACGAATCCCAGCTCGTTTCATGGTTTGCTGAACGAACCAGGCGGAACACTTTGCCTTCAGAGCCGCGTCGTGAATCGAAAGGTTCGGATTACGCTTGAAATAATCCAACACCTTCCGGGCCTTCACAGGGTCAGCTGTCTTCGATTTTCTTCCACTTCCAGCCCGCCGCTCGGTCGTCTGGAACTTCTTAAACGATTTTACCTCCCGAGACACAGTTGTATGGGTGATTCCCAGTTGTCTTCCGATCCATCTCATGGTCACAGTCGGATTTTCCATGACGGCGCGCAAAATTCTCCGTCGATTTTCTTCAATTCACTTCAAACTAGTTATACCCAGATTTTCATCAATTTTTACCTTCCGATAAAAAAGTTACACACGCCTTGGGTATTCCAATAAGACGGCCACATTTATCAGGAATCACCAGGGAGTTATTTCCATCTATACCCAACTTTCTCTGGAAATTTGTTCCAATTAATGTTCCCTGGAGGTTTCTATAAACCATCCCCAAAAGTATCTTCCGGATTGCCTTGGTCTCCGTTGGAAGAGGAAATTGTTTCCTATTCCACGCGAAAGTTTCTTCTGTCTTCCCTCGGAAGACTCTTCTGACTTCTTTTGGAACTAGCTCCTTAAGTCCATGTGACATCTTTTGGAAGTGTATTCTGACTTCAACGGGAAGTTTTTTCAGAGTATTCCGAACATTCTCTCCGAAAATTCCAGGAAATATATCGCAATTTCATCTGGAAATTTGTATCACCTTGCCACGGAAATTTCTATCGGCTTCCCCAGGAAGTTTCGTTTGGTTTTGCCCGGTTGAGTTTGCTTCAAATTTTCTTCGTAATTTTTTTTCCAACAAATTTTAAATGTCTCGCTTCTTTCATCTGGGAGTGTCTTTTAAATTCCCTGGATTTTTTAATTTATCTTCCGTCTTCTCCTCAAAATTTTTCTGTCTTCCTCAAAAGTCATTCTAACATCTCCTGGATGTGCATGTATATAAATATTTCCCGGAAATTTCTATTGGTTCATCTTATTTCCTCAAGTAAATCAAATAAGTTAATTTTCTGGGTACTGTGGTATATTTCTAATGAAAATGAATGTTAAGCAAGGCTTTTGTACAGAAACATGCTTTTTTTTCCTTGATTTGTTTTCCGTCGATCATGTTTTCCGTGCTGAGCACCAATGCTACCGACGCCAGGAAGGCAGCTCCCACACCTGGACCCTACCTATCGACCCATCAACTCATGAACCGGGGACCAACGGCTTTACTTCCCTTCCGAAGGAAGGTGTGATCAGAGATGTTATGCCTCAGAACATCCCAGCGGCGCCGACTGGGATTGAACCCAGGCCTGCTGGGGTGAGAGGTAATACAAAAACATGCTGTTTATCGGGAATTGGGTTAGAGCACTACTTCGTCGTAATCGCTCATTTCCGTTCTATCGATCAGAAAAGATCAATAATATCTATTCAAAGTGTTTTATGTTACTTCATACACGAAGTTAGCGCTTTTCAGAGTTGGTTGGAAATGCTAACAAGAAGCTTTAGTGTGATAATTTATTAGCTAGAGAATGATCTTTTTAGAAGAGGGTAGGTGGATAATTCCGTTAGAGTACGGCAGTATGAAAATTGAATAGAAGTTGAAATGAGCGAAGGTGGGTGAAGGTGAATAAATTTAAAAGTCATATTTGACAGAAATATTCCATTTTTTGTTTAAACTCGTTCAGAAAAGAGAGTTAAAGCACGAGTTGTGCTTAGTAGGACGAAAATTAGTTCAAAAAACCTAGTACCATTTTCTCAGGAATAAATAAATGTGAATTTAGGTCAATTTCTCAGGAATGGTTTTCCGGGTACGAAACACTAGTTGTCGGTATGCTGTCATGGACCGAGTGGAATGGAGACGACTTCTATGTACAGCAAAGGACAACCGGGCCTTAAACTGAACGGTAAGTTAGGGAAACATCAAAAGGAATTTTTAAACCTTTGCCTCCTAAGTAAGCATTAATTAGAGTTGCAAATATCCTGACCGTCATGTGACAAGGACAGAATAGAACCTCCCATGAGTTTTCATGCCATTTGTCACTGACAGATCATAACAAGGGTAAACGCTCCTATAGTTGTTGTACGTTAGAAACGTTAGGTTCCTATAGTTGTGTATTAAATCTCCATGCACAACTATAGGAACCTAACGCTTCTGCTACCGCAGCTATAGCAGCCCTACTAGATTCTCATGTTTGATTTACAGCAACATTTCTGTCAGGTTTACCTAGTTGCACTCATTGTTTTAAAGAAATGTAAATGAGAAAGGCATTCCGCTGTATTTGTACAAAAATATCCATAAAATAGTATATCATTGAACTTTTGACATAACGTTCACGTTATGACATGACAAAAAAAAGATATGAGACATTGACGAAATTCACTCTCATCGTCATGACATCCCACATTGAAATATTTTTCAACCGGAACCTAACTCAGCATGTTGTTGTTTTTTAACAGCGTGTTTACTGAGTAATTCATGGGAGGCTTTATCAAATCAACCATTTTCAATCGCAAAAAAATAAAACGGTTGAATTGAAGCAGTACAGAAGGCAATACGAATCACACATTTCCGTGAATTGACCTCCTCCATCTAGCCCTAACGTAATAGCATTTTTACAAACAAGATGTTTTATTGGTTTCTATCTCTTTTAGGTTGTGTATGAGTTCAAGGGAAATTTCTGTGTTGATCTGATGTTATTCTCTCATTTCGTTTTACGCAGCAAGTTGATTTCAATCGTTCTGTTACTTTCATATAAATTGCATACTTTCAGCAAATGGCAGCGATTGCATTCAGTAATGATACTCTAATTTCGTTTCACAAATAAATTTATGAACAAAGTTTGAAGATTTAATAATTCACATAAAGCATTTGTTAGGAATTATGATAAGCAAAAACTAGAACGCTTTCCAGCGCTTTTGTACCGAGGAAAACGCGAAAAACTTTTTTAATATCGTACTTCTGCTGGTATCGAGAATATGATTCATTAAAAAATGAAGAAAACACTCTCGCTATTTGAATTTGCATTTGTATACGTTTCTTGGGCTGCATCATTCCAAATGGTCACGCTCAATGCAGCCAGAATGAAAAATGACGGAGAACGGACACTTTTTCCGATATCGTTAAGAGTTATTCATGATGCAGCTCATGAAGTGGTTTTTCTTTGTGTGTAGCCTGATAGCATAATTTATTATGCAACATATATGCAGTCATAATTTATAGATTGGATTCCCTTGCATTGATATTTTTATACACTGATTAATTGTAATACACTCGACTCTTCAAGGGACCATTGGCATAGGGAGGTTTAAAGTCACAGAACAATTGGAAATAATATTAATTTTTTAAACGTTATTTTGTCGAGTTCATTACTTTATTTTAAATTTGTTGATCAAATAATTAACATTAGGTTTTATCCTTAAAGTCTTTAAGCAGATCATAGATTTGCTAAATCTTTATTGTGGTATGATACATACAAATATGATCAATTTTAATACTACGGATTTATCTTAAATTAACGAAAACAAAAAATAAAACGACTTACGAAGGTTAAAATACATGGGAAAATAAATCAAAACTCTTTAAGTAAAGGAGGCATTAAGTTAGGGTGAGTGTAATTCTGGCAAAACTGAAGGAACTTTGAAAATCATCGAGTTAGGCAATAACGAGTTACAGAATACAGAGTAAGGGAGAGATAACTATGTAAAATTCATCCCTTGCTAGTTTAAAATTAAAATGCCACCTTCCACGAACCATGTAATCCAATATACAACGCAACATGCAGCCATTAGTCGGTGTAACATGAGGCATAACATACTGGGTGGAATTAATGCATGCTGAAATTTATGGCATGGCTGATAGTAGGCACAAGTTTTTATTACGGCACACGCAAAAAAAAAAAAGTTTCAAATTCTTCCCGTTTACCACATCGTGGCTAATGACTTACCGACAGTTGGAGCTGGTGGTAGAGCGAAGGGGTGATTTTTTTTTTACGCGTTGCATCTGAACTAATGGAGCAATTTGTAGCAACCGGTAGAGAATACCGTAGCCGGGGTTGCGTGGCAATCAATTTTGTGGGAAACAAATGACTCCCAGGACACACATGATTGTACATAGCACACAATTCATAATGATAGCAAATGTGAGTTGCTACAAAGTTGATCGTTAATACAAATATGTGTTTGTTCTCGGAGTTCTGGATAGTTCTTTTTGAACAGATAAACAAAAGCGGTCCTCCGTCTTGGGTGCAACTACACCTGCTTTACAATGTTATTCCAACTAGCTCGTTTCGTGGCTTCTTGTCTTTATTTAACGTCGATCTCTGTTCCATAATTTTGTGCCAATCACCACGGGGGGGGGGGGGGGGAGCCGGGGGTCTTGATCCGCCATATAAACTTGAACCACCCTATTGTACATAGTACACAGCAGTGCTGATATACACACTTAGATTTTTCTACCGAGATCGGCTGTGCAAATCTCGGCAAAAAAAGTTTTACTGAGATATCAGCAAACAATTCATTTGTTTGCTAAGATTCAGCTAAGCATTATCCGAGACTCAGCAATCAAATGTCACTTTTTGTTGAGATCTCAGTGAAACTTATTTTGCCGAGATTTGCACAGCCGAGCTCGGTAGAAAAAAACTTAGTGTGTTTGTCATTGACAGACTTTCACGCGATATTGACAAAATTGTTTTTCACATAGTCACTGATAGAGTTGATCCTCAAAAAAACCTTTGTCAAAATCTCATTCATTTTTTCGTCAATGAAAGATATTCACCTAGTAACAAAAAGTTACAGTGCATTCTAAGTCACATTATTGTTATTCAAGCAGTACAGGAAGTAGCTGCTTGTTCACTTTAATGTTTTGGTCAAGAATTTAATTTCGTTTCAAATTAAGCTAATAAGAAAATCAGCACATGTTCGTCCTGACAGCATTGTCACTGACTATTGCATTGACAATGATTGTTAGATCAAATGAGTGAATAAAGCGGAATTTTGAATATCGCCGTGTATTGTCACTGAGTACGAGGACAAAGTTTACCTTAACTCATGGCCTTATGGAGCCCGTTATTAAGCACGTTTTTGGCAACAATGCGCCCCCGAATTTCTCTCTTTTTTGAGAAAGTGTATGGTTTGGGCCAAATTTAGTACGGTCTGACGAAAATAAAACTCAGAAATTGAATTAAATTGGTTTAATCTTGAACAAGTTGGGGTTTTAGTCGAATTTCGACGAAAACTGAACCTTATTTGATGTTCAATAAAAATACATCTCACGCCTCAAATAAAAATCGTTTCAACATGTGAAGATCTGTAAAAATAGTAATTTTAGTCCGTTTTGTAGTTTCTTACAGAGAAGGGTATACATACTGCTCTGAAAACCAACTTTTGAATCGAGGCTAAGAGGGCCGAGTGTCATATACTATTCGACTCTACTCGACGACGATCCGAAAATGCCTGTGCGAGTGTGCGTGCGGGTTTATATGCGTAGCAAAATAAACTAAGTCGCCAAATGAAAGGAATCATGGTCTCATAGCAGCGGCGTCGGTGGTGTAGTGGTAAGTGTGATTTCCTATCACCCCAAAGGACCTGGATTCAATCCCAGTTGGCGCCGCCGGGATTTTCTGAGGCATTAAATCTCTGATGACGCCTTCCTTCAGAAGGGAAGTAAAGCCGTCGGTTCCCGGTCCCATGAGTTGATGGGTCGATAGGTAGCGTCCAGTTGATAGGTGGCGTCGGTAGCATTGTTACTCAGTACGGAAAACAAGATCGGCGGAAAACAAATCAAAGAAAAAAAAAATGGTCCCATAGAATGAAATTGAATAGTTTTGGAATTGGTCATCAGGCTCTGGAGATATGGCTGGACCAAGTTCAAAAAAAAAAAAAAAAACCGATTTTGAGAGCTAAGTTATGGACGTAACAACCACTAAATGGAAGGTATCATGGTGTCGCTATTGAATAGTTTAGGAAGCGGTCATCCGGTTTCGAACATATGGCCAGAACAAATTGCGAAAAACTCCGATTTTGGGAACTAATTCGTGGTTCTTTACAACCACTGGACTAAATTGGACGCAACATTCATCTAATGAAAGTTGTCATGGTTTCATAGATTTTTATTTAATAGTTTTACAATCGTTCATCTGGTCAGAACAAGTTCCGGTGAATACGGATTTTGGACAGTAATTCGTGTTTCTCGGTAACCACTGAACCGAATTGGATGCATCAACCACCAAATAAAAAGCACTTTGATCCCATATTTAATTTTTTTGAAACCAGTCAACTGGTTCTGGAGATATGGCACATGACAAGATAAAACAAGTTAATCAATAGCCATACCTTTGGAGCCACATTATTCACACCAGAAAATTTTCCGGGATTCCCCCGGGTAAATGGCCACTTCATGACTAGAAATACAACCCATCATACGTCACATCAAATAACATCAGAATTAAACAACAAGATCGATGTCATCCAAACCGAGTTCCATATTCGTCGCATCCAGCTATGATCCGAGTACCTGGTCTATTCCTGACTACACACTTAGAAGTAATTACTTTTACTCGTGATGGAATCTATTTTTGACCTAAAGAATGCGACGTAAACAAACATTTCATGTGAAATTAGGTACTGTGAGACTGAAAAGTTTTACGATAAAAACCCATCATGCAACATATCAAATTCCTTCAGAATTCTAAAACAAGTTCCTGGAACATATCGGCTGTCCTAGACTACAATGCCAAGATTGACGCCATCGAGCAGCTCGGCAATTTATCGTAGAATTGCCATTATTTCTTGCATCCCAAAACTTTTTGAATCAATAGTAAACGACAAAAATTTTCAGCAAGTAAAAAATCAAATTACAAACAAACAGCACGGCTTTTTTAAAGGTCATTCAGCTACCTCTAATCTGCTTGCATTTGCAGCCTTCATTCTTAACGCAATGGACAATGGCAAGCACGTGAAGCTCTTTATACTGACTTCAGTAAAGCATTTGACCGAATCGACATACCATTATTACTCTTTAAATTGGAAAAAAATGAAATGAAATCTAGACTTCTGAATTGGCTCCAATCATACTTAACGCAACGCAAACAAATAGTTTATTTTCAGAATAAACTTTCAGAACCTATTTCGGTCACCTCTGGGGTGCCCCAGGATTCTCATTTAGGCCCAATTCTTTTAATTTTGTACGTAAACGACATTTCCTACATACTTAAAAAAATAAAAGTTCTTATATATGCAGACGACATGAAGCTCTTCATGGAAATGAGTAATTCTATCGACACAGCAGAATTCCAGAATGAAATCTATGTATTCAACACTTGGTGTAGTAAAAGTCTACTCCAACTCAATGTAAAAAAATGCAACGCAATTGTATTTAGCAGAAAAATAGAAACACCTCTTTTTGAAATATTTTTAGGCAACCAAAAAGTAGAAAAATGTAAAATTATTAGGGACCTAGGTGTGATCCTAGACTCACTTTTGTAGAACATTATAATACAATCATAACGAAAGCAAATAGTATGTTGGGCTTCATTAAGAGGTTCAGCTATAATTTTCAAGACCCATACACTATCAAATTATTATATATAACATACGTAAGACCTATTCTGGAATACTGTAACCTAGTATGGGATCCGTACATTGCCATACACGAGGAATGCATAGAATCCGTCCAAAAACAATTCCTTTTATATGCCCTTCTCAAATTGAATTGGACCGAATTTCCTCTTCCATCATATGAAGCACGCTGTATGCTCATCAACTTACAAACACTCAAAGAACGCCGCGAATTTGCAATGCTTTTCTTCATCAATGACATTATTTCACATCGCATAAAATCATCAGAAATACTTTCACAATTAAACTTCTACATACCCTGTCGGCATCTAAGAACACGAAAATTATTCTCAGAAAATTCCCACAGATCAAATTACGCAAACAATGGCTCCTTCAATCGAAATATGCGACAGTATAATCTACACTGTGAAGTCATTAGCATCACTATGTAAAAAGAAGAAATTAAAACCCAACTAAAACATAATAGAAATAATGCATAGTATGTAAGTAAAACATTGTAACTATTGTATGTAGTCTACTTTGCTTGACGAAATAAAATAAAATTTTATTTTACTGGATCTCAGTGAAAAACTTGCCGAGATTCAGCTAACAAACGGGATTTTTGCCGAGAACTCAGCTAACAAACATAAATTTTGCTGAATCTCGGCAAGTTTTTCACTGAGATCAAGCAAAATAAACAACTGAGCTACTCGGTGTTGCCCATTTCGGCAAAAAATCTCAGTGTGTCCAAAAGTGTGTACACACTTAGATTTTTTTTTGCTGAGATGGGCAACACCGAGCAGCTTGACATTTTATTTTGCTGGATATCAGTGAAAAATTTGCCGATATCCAGCAAAATTTATTTATTTATAAAATCTAAGTGTGTACATGAGAAATCTAAAACAAGCTCATTGCTTGTCACATTAGGAACCCAAGACCACATTTTCCAACATCTGGAGATGTTTCGGATATCGCCTGTGAAGTTACTCGAACTTTGATTATGTAAGAAGGGTCAGATCTCACCATTGTTGGATAAATCATGGTTTTCTGCACTTTGACTATATGTTTTTAGTATTACTTCTACGTGAAGTCAACGATTTACATAGTTGAAGATGCTAATTTCAAATAACAGACTGTAGTGGTAATTTTTATACGATAGATGGAGTAGATGAAAGCATAGAGTACTCTAACGGAACTATCAACTCTATGCTTTCATCTACTCCATCTATCGTATAAAAATTACCACTACAGTCTGTTATTTGAAATTAGCATCTTCAACTATGTAAATCGTTGACTTCACGTAGAAGTAATACTAAAAACATATAGTCAAAGTACATAGCTCTGGATGGGAGCATACCATCAATTACTGTCAATGGTCGAAAGGTACAGTAGCAGCACCTACCCCACCCGTGTCCCCTCGAGATCGTCAAGTCGACGATGACAGGAGCACATATCGTGGTAGGGGTAAACAATAGTTGCAATTTCCAAACCTACGACTGGATGCCTTCCTTCAAATAACAACTGAAGTGCGGTAAAAAATCGGTAGAACTGTTTCAAACACACAGTTGGTACATGAGCGGGTCGGTTTTCATCTCTTTTTGCCAGTGGTGGCGGGGGGGGGGGGCGGCGTTATTGGGACACCCCTCACCATCCCTCTCCAAAGGGGGAGTTTGGTAAAGAGAAATGAAAAAACCGATTTGTACCTTCCTTAAAAGTTGTCCTAGCTCGCTTGTCTAATATCTATATACAATCTTCACACTGCCGTACTCTAACGGAACTATCAACTCTATGCTTTCATCTACTCCATCTATCGTATAAAAATTACCACTACAGTCTGTTATTTGAAATTAGCATCTTCAACTACATGGTTTTCTGTATTATTTTCAATAAGGGCAATCTTATCAAATAAAGTCAGTCTAATAGCAATACCTCACAAATTCATCGGGAAGAACAAAATCACGAATAAAAGTCTCCTAAAACCCTACTTGCACTATTCCGCACAAGATGTAATCAATTGCATTGGTTTCCATGTGCCTGTAATAACGACGAATTTCATCAAGTTTCACCGGTGGGAACAGGAGTTATTGAATTTTTATTTTATTTTTTGGGTTTTCGAGTAGAAGAAAATATCTCAGTCATACAAAATTATGATCATGAAACCAAAAATTTGTTTTTCCTTGATTTGTTTTCCGTCGATCTTGTCTTCCGTACTAAGTACCAATGCTACCGACGCCAGGGAGGCAGCTCGTATACCTGGACCTTACCTATCGACCCATCAGCTCATGAACCAGGGAACAACGGCTTTACTTCCCGTTGAAAAAAAAATGGATTAGCATTACATAAGAGATAAAATATTGATTCGTCCAGGTTATGAACCAGTGCCCTACGTTGTGTATTGATGAATTGACAGGTTTTCAGGCGATTACGGGCGAAGGTGTTCCGACAAAAGTTCTTATTACAAACAGAAAACTTCACTTAGCAGATCACTGATTTTATTAACTCCGAGCGGCATCCTACTCCAACCATCCCTACTTGGAGGTTGTAACAAATACAACTAATTGTAGACACAATTTTTCTCTGAAATACTATAAGGAAGCAATAAATTTCTTAATATAAAACCCAACTTCATCATGGAAATTACTTTTACAACAATAAATAATAATAATCACTGTATGTTTAAAGCAAGCAGCGATGGTTTTTTTTTTCAAAATGTGAATCGTATCGCAGAGGGGGTAATTTGTATTCAGGCTATTCCAAGGTTTAAATTCGTCAGAGCCCGCTTATTTGATCCCATACCAAATTAAGCAATTACGGTATCAAATCAATGACAAAATATGAAAATTTGTGATTTTGTTTGGCATGCAAATATTTGGATTTGTTTTTAAAATGGTACTTGGCTTGCTAGTTTTTGGAATTATTTCTTGATATTTTACCTCTTATGCTATGCTTTGCATGCAATTTTTGCTCTAAGATTATTGATTCCCCACCAGCCCAAACTTCAATCCTCTCGACTATTCCATACGGGCGTATGTTCAGACTAAGACCTGTGAAACCCCTCACCTCAGAGTTGAAGGTTTGAAATATTCCATTTATAAGGGACCATGCCCGTATTACGTAAACTTTTGCTATCCCATCAGCTCCCCCTTAGTAAGATCTAACATCGAACATTAACAGGATATCGTAAGGTATTTCTGAGATTGTCTGCCTTCCTAGCAAGAAAACGGATTTTTTTTATAATGTCTTACGTAATAAGTACATGGTCCCCAAGACATGGACCTCGATTTCGGAGTCGTATATTTCAAGAGTATGCTGTTTATTCCGTCTCCGTCTGGAGAAAATAATTTAAAACCAAGGTATACATTTCGAATAATCGAATCAAAACATGTCAAATAATAATTTTATAGCATTAAATAAATATTTGTTAATCAATAGTCCTGATAGAATCACTTTGTTTGTGTTATGAAGATTTTCGTTAACATTTACACGTATGTAATTCATTTACACCTAAAGTAAGCATTAATTTTAGCACCTTCATTATAGGAGCACCCGTAACTATAGGAGAATTTACACTGCATAAATTTATTTCTTAATTTTTTTCATCTTGGAAATATTCTGGAAAAGTACTTTCATGCATACATACTATAATCTGCTTGAATTGGACTCGATTCTTCTTGAGGATATGAAATATCCATCCACTTCAGTAGAAATCACATTTCTCATCAAAAACGCAGCTAGCAGTAAACAGAATGATCCTCTGAATCTCATTTTTCCCGAAAAACGCATCAACCATAATTGCACAACGGGAGAGCATTTCCATTCGCTCAAATCCGTTTCCCATGAAAGTCGAATTGAAACTTTTTCAATTTGGAGCTTCTCTGCTGCCGATGGATTTAAACTGCGCTCGGAATATATAATATACGGATACTGACCTTTGCGGGAAACCTCACCTAACGATAATGCACTTGTTTACCAGTAAGGAACAGCCAATTTATCCATTTCGTTGAACAACTGTTGTTTGTTTGCACTGAAACGTGAAAATTTCGGAAGCCAAATCACGCCACCGTGGCATGACTCAATCAAGAGAGTTATTATTTCCGATCCGATGAGAATAGTCGGCAATCAGTTGCTAGGTAGCCCAGGTTGATTCACATTGAGACAACTGGTGACAATTAATTCTATCGCTGGCTGATCGTTCACCATACGTGTGAAATCAAATCGGGTATAGAAGTTATGCAATACAGCCTTTCTGGCATTGTGCCACATGGATTTCCAACGTTTCATTTTCTGCTTAATTAGCTGTATCGAGCGTGAGCATAGTGGTTGATGATTGCAAATGGCGAAAAGTGCAATTCGTGTTTTGAACAGGGAATTGTCAGAGATGCAACACTAACGAGATTCTATTCGGAACAGCGTTGGCGTTTGTGGTTGTTTTGCAGTTATGTGCTCAAGGAGCACATTGAATTGGCACAAACAGACGGATAGCGATGGTAGTAGGTTACGCCGACAACCAACGGTGTTTATAATAGCAGTGGATAGAAACCGATGCGGTGACCGGATAAGCCTTCCACTTCCGGGTATCAGTTAGCGTAACCGGTTGTTTATCGGTGGGATTTCAATTAAGTGGGGGTGTTGAGCAGGATGAATGTTGATTATCGCGGTGGGCGTGATTGGCATGTAATGGGGTTCGGATGGCTGATGTTTATTGAATTATTTGGAATTGCGATTTGATGGAAATATTTGAGATTGTTTGCGAGAGGCTATGGAAGATTGCATTTGTGTAGTTCAATTGAATCTGTTTTGTGATGTTCGAGTCGGAGTCGGAAGGGACTTAATGATCTAAGGAGGGAACAATTTGATTCAATGATCTAAGGAATCGGATTCGGCGTCGGTGAAAATATAGCAACTCCAATTCTATGATCCGAAGATTGAATTGTGAACGAAAGTATGTAGCTCTGAAACCTTTAATATATGTGCACTATAATATTCTACTCAAGATGGCGTTTTTGGTGCAATTGGCGGTAGTACATAAGTGAAAAGTATTAATTTTACGTTGTAGCCCTGTATTATGGCAGGTCACTTTTATGTCCTTTTAGTCAGCACGGAAATGTCACTTCAAATCAAACTGATGCCTAAGACAAAATTGAAGGAAAAATTGTCTTGTTCTAGGAAAAATAAACAACGGATTTTTTTTTTGTAATTTGTGCATAAAACTGATTAATTGATTTTCCACTGAACTTCCATTTAATTGCACTACCTTATAAGCTTATCTTTGACAGATGCTATCGACGCCAGGGAGGCAGCTCCCACGCCTGGACTCTACCTATCGACCCATCAACTCATGAACCGGGGACCAACAGCTTTACTTCCCTTCCGAAGGAAGTCATGATCAGAGATGTTATGCCTCAGAACACCCCGGCGGTGTCGACTGAGTTTGAACCCAAGCCTGCTGGGTTGAGAAGCAATCGCACTTACCACTACACCACCGGTGCCTTGTTTTTTAGATAGACCTTATTTGCTTTGTTTTAGAAGGCACATCGATTTGAAGTGAAATTATTGTGCTAGTATTGATTGAAAAATGTTGAACACGCCATTTTTTTTTACAGGCTGCAGTGGTGTAGTAATAAGCGTGACTGCTTTCTCACCCCAATGGGTTTGAGTTCAATCCCAGCTGAGGTCGAAGGAATTTTTCTGAGGCATAGACATATCTGGTTACTTTTTCTTTGGAAGGGAAATAAAGCCTTTGATCCCGGCCCATGTGTTTTGAATAGGTGCGATATCCTACGCAGGTGTGGAAGCTGCCTTCCTGCACATTCGATTGCCGTCAATGGATGGCAATCGATGTCCGCCGGTGATTGGCACTATATTGCGGAACAGAGACCGACGTTAAATAAAAGAAAAAAGAAGAACACGCCATTGCACAGTGGTCCAGAATGCCGATTTAGGTGGAATGATATATGTTGAGCCTGAAATTGAAACTTTAGACTACAAGTTTTCTCTACAAAGTTGTTCCTTATAGTTAGGCACTTATTTTTATGACAATGAATTCTAGGGTAATTCCTATTATCATTAAAATCAAAAATCTAACTTTTTGTTTGAATAAATTAGGGTATACATTCCTGGGCAAAGTTATAGCTGAGATAATTTCAAGCAACTTTGTACATCACAACTTTTTTGTATCTCTTAAATTGGCCGATTTAGAGCTATTTTCTTGAATTGAGTTAGGGTGACTCTAAAAAAACAGTTTATTTTGCTCTAGTTTTCTTATTTCGAATTTCTCAGCAAAGGTGTCTTGAAATAACTTTTAGATCTTATGAAGACGCAGATGTTAGCTGCACAAAGCTTGTCAATATCTTTCGCCGATCAAGAGTTAAAGGGTTATACGGTCAAAATTTGGTCAATATCAACTTGACGTATTTCTTTCAATTTTGCATTTAAAAAACCTGAACACCCCTCATTTTGAAGGTGTGTGTGTGTAGAATGTTGCTCCTATTTTGATTTTGGAATTCACTCTTCAGTTGTCAAAATGCCGTCCAAGCAAGAAGAGCAGCGTATCAAAATTTTGCTCGCGCATCGCGAAATCCGAGCTGCTCGCACGCAAAGTTGGCAAAATCGCTAAAAGTTGCCAAATCAACCGTTACAAATGTAATTAAAGTGTTTGGGGAACGTTTGTCGACAGCCAGGAAGTCTGGATCGGGGGAAAATCGAAAACCGGAAGCCGCTGAGACGACAAAGAGAGTTGCCGGTAGTTTCAAGCGAAACCCTAACCTCTCTCTCCGAGATGCCGCAAATAAGCTGGGTGTATCGTCTACAACCGTGCATCGAGCCAAAAAACGAGCCGGACTATCGACTTACAAGAAGGTAGTGACTCCAAATCGCGATGATAAACAAAATACGACGGCCAAAGCGCGATCCCGGAGGCTGTACACGACGATGCTGACGAAGTTTGACTGCGTGGTAATGGACGACGAAACCTACGTCAAAGCCGATTACAAGCAGCTTCCGAGACAGGAGTTTTATACGGCAAAAGGAAGGGGAAAGGTAGCAGATGTTTTCAAGCACATGAAACTGTCAAAGTTCGCAAAGAAATATCTGGTTTGGCAAGCCATCTGTACCTGTGGCTTGAAAAGCAGCATTTTCATAGCTTCCGGGACTGTCAACCAAGAAATTTACGTGAAAGAGTGTTTGAATAAACGTCTGCTGCCTTTCCTGAAGAAACACGGTTGTTCCGTACTGTTTTGGCCGGATTTGGCATCTTGCCATTACGGTAAAAAGGCCATGGAGTGGTACGCCGCCAACAACGTGCAGGTGGTTCCCAAGGACAAGAACCCTCCCAACACGCCAGAGCTCCGCCCAATTGAGAAATACTGGGCTATTGTCAAGCGGAACCTAAAGAAGACCAAAAAAACTGCTAAGGGCGAGCAGCAGTTCAAGGCAAACTGGCTTTCTGCGGCGAAGAAGGTGGACAAGGTGGCTGTACAAAATCTGATGGCAGGGGTCAAGCGTAAGGCCCGGCAATTCGGATTTGGAAAAGCGGAAGCCTAACTGAATATTTTTCCTGAATTTTATACTAATTGAACTTGAAAAAGAAATTTAATTTGATTTTTTAAATAAACGATTTCACCGATTTACACGCGTTTTCCCTTGACCAAATTTTGACCGTATCACCCTTTAGAAGGCACATCGATTTGAAGTGAAATTGTTGTGCTAATATTTATTGAAAAATGTTGAACACGCCATTTTTTTTACAGGCTCCAGTGGTGTAGTGATAAGCGTGACTGCTTTCTCACCCCAATGGGTTTGAGTTCAATCCCAGCTGAGGTCGGTGGGATTTTTCTGAGGCATAGACATATCTGGTTACTTTTTCTTTGGAAGGGAAATAAAGCCTTTGATCCCGGCCCATGTGTGTTGAATGGGTGTGATATCCTACGCAGGTGTGGAAGCTGCCTTCCTGCACATTCGATTGCCGTCAATGGATGGCAATCGATGTCCGCCGGTGATTGGCACTATATTGCGGAACAGAGACCGACGTTAAATAAAGGAAAAAAGAAGAACACGCCACTGCACAGTGGTCCAGAATGCAGATTTAGGTGGAATGATATGTTTTGAGCCTGAAACTGAAACTTTAAATTAAAAGTTTCTTGTACAAAGTTGTTCCTTATAGTTAGGCTCTCATTTTTATGACAATGAATTCTAGGGTGGTTTCTATTATCATTAAAATAAAATATCTAACTTTTTTGTTTGAATAAATTAAGGTGTACAATCTCCGGCAAAGTTATAGCTGAGCTAATTTCAAGGAACTTTGTTCAAAACAACTTTTTTGTATCTCTTAAATTGGCCGATTTAGAGCTTTGTTCTTGAATTGAGTTAGGGTGGCGTTAAAAAAAAACAGTTATTTTGCTCTAGTTTTCTTATTTCAAATTTCTCAGCAAAGGTGTATTATAATGACTTTTAGATCTTTTAAAGGCGCAAATTTCCAAAAAATTTGTCAATATCTTTCGTCTATCAAGAGTTATTGTTTATTTATTGTTATTGTTATTGTTATTTTTATAATAAAAATATGCACTTTTCAAATGCTAATATCTCTGGTTGGGGCAAACAAAAAAAAGTTTATTTTACGGCATTTGAAAGGTTATTGAGGTGTGTTATTTTTTTAACTCGTATAAAATCAATTTGAATTTATTCATATATTTTACCATATGTGGGTATATCTTTTTTATTAAAAAAAATACAGGCAACAAATTTCGCTATCAAACATTTATCTTAGAGAGTTTTAAAAGTCTCTACAAGATGACTTTCATGAGAAATTTCAAATAAAAAAGTTAGTGCTAAGAAACTATTTTTTCCAGGAACACCCTAAGTCAACTCCGAAAAATTACTCTTAAATGAGAACGTTAAGAGATTAGAAATAACGTACCTACATTTTTTTCATATTATTGAGAATAACATACGCCCTTTCAATTGCGTAAATAAAAACTTTTTTTTTGTTTGCCCAACCAGAGATATTAACGTTTGAAAAGTGCATATTTTTAGTATAAAAACGTTGATGACTCTTGATCGGCGAAAGATATTGACAAACTTTGTGCAGCAAACATTTGCGCCTTCTTAAGATCTAAAAGTTATTTGAAGACACCTTTGCCGAGAAATTCGAAATAAGAAAACTAGAGCTAAACAGCTTTTTTTTAGCGCCACCCTAACTCTAAATCAGCCAATTTAAGAGATACAAAAAAGTTGTTTTCAACAAAGTTGCTTGAAATTTGCTCAGCTATAACGAAAAATGTATACCTTAATTTATTCAAACAAAAAAGTTAGATTTTTGATTTTAATGATAATAGCAACGACCCTAGTATTCATTGTCATAAAAATAAGGGCCTAACTAAAAGGGACAACTTTGTAGAAGAGACTTTTAAGTTTCAATTTTAGGCTCAAAACATATCATTCCACCTAAATCTGCATTTTAGACCACTGTGCATTGTGGAAAATAATGCATGATTCAAAATGGCCGAATTTTAGCACAAATGTGATTGATTGTCCACAGCCAATAAACTAATAATTATGCAAATTGGAGAAGATCGTGTCAAAAATTAATTTTGTTTACTATTTTGCATGAAACTGCTCTATAAGAGATTAAGTGATTAAAGTGGTTCTTTAGTTTTAATTTTATGACAAACAGGACTTTTTTTTAACGAAAACCAATATATTGCTACTACTAGCAGAAAAACAACAACATTAGTAATTGTATGGTAAATTAGGGGTTTAAATTTAAATCTGCTTAAATTTCAACAATTTAGCATTTGATAGTCATTTTATCACCATGGGTCATTCGTGACATGTCTGGAACATGAACTTGTGACTGGCGTGAGAGGTATGGATGTTATCCACTACGCCTTGGCTGTCCCTGATCTTATTTTAAAGAGTTCACATCTTTTAGCATTTTTTTCTATATATATATATCGTCCAATCGGGGGATGTAAGATTACCTTACAATTATGTGAGATTCATCATCGTAGGATGTTAGCGGAGACGGAAATGTGGAAGTCGAAAAAAAAAAGGTTGCCGACTGGACCTGTGTTTTCTCCACTGTTCTTTCCATGCTTTGGAACATGGATAGGCTAAAAGCGGATAAAAAGCGCTCATAGTACGATCATTTGGTTTCGCATGCTTTTCCTGCTGAACGTGAATCGAAGTGTCGTTTTACAGGGCTATAAATAAAAAGCTTGGTGGTATAGTTGAAAGCGTAGACAAACTGTGGTATTTGCAGTGGAGGATGGTAGGAAATGCAACCTAACATTTAATGTAAAACATTTTTGGTTTGCGTTAATACAGTCATTCCATAGCAAAACGATTTAGTGGTTCTCAGAATTTCGTAAAAATTGGTAGTTTTGTTACTTATCGGAAAATATTAGACTCGTATTTTTTACTTTATCATTAGGGTGACAATTTCATTGTTAGGGAGGTCCTAAACATCAAAATATCAAATGATAGGCAATTACATGTTACAGTTGCTATAAATCAAAAGAGACGTATGGTAGTCTAGTCGCATAGGAATATTGAACCAAAAACCCAACATAACTTCAAAAAAATACAACTAGAAAACGAAAAAAAGAAACACATCGCATATTTTTGATATGTTGTGTACAAAAGCCTTAATGTACAAATACAGTCAATGTTTTTCTATAGAAAATCCCGAAATTCTAATATCATTATATTTTTTCTAAAAAGTATTTTTAATCGCTTTTCATTTGATTTTTTGATTCTTAAAATCAGACCAGTGGTTATGATTTTTTGACAATAAGTTATTTAAAAAAATCGATTTTTTTGACCACCCTATCACGAAAGTGGACAACCTAATGACGAAATAAAAAATATGGGCCTATGTTTTGCGATAAGGAACCAAATTACCACTTTTACGAAATTCTGAGCACCACTATATCGTTTTGCAATTGCTGTATATAGGGGAACTGGATGTAATGTCGGCCTAAATGCTCCTAATTTGGGCCCATACATAATGTCAGCAATCGACTAAATTTTCAATAGCGACCAAAAATATCCATTAGTACCGTCCCAATGAAGCGATCATCTAGATACAATTGATAAATATTAGATTTTTAACGATGGGCTCAATCTTAGATCCATAGGCAAACATTAGAGCCATTTCCCCTATACATATTTAGTGACTTTCAATTCAAAGTACAAATGTCAAATAGCACTGCTTATTAAGCCTTTTACTTTATAAACTAAGGGATTTTGTAGTAGAAAACATGATGCTATTCATGTTTTATGAATAATAAGGCTGTTCAAAACATTATCTAAAAAATTGGGGAAAACGGAGTGGAATTGCCCAAAACACGTATTTCAAAAGATATGCGGCATTTGCAATCGATTTGTCAGCCATTTTTCGTTCGAAAAAATCGTTATTCATGGCCGGAGTGAAAGCGTCCTTGTGAAATACTGAATTTTTTTAGTCCATAGTGCAACGCACTGATAACTGTCATAACATGACAGAAAACTGAGAAAAATGTAGCTGAGGACTCTATTCATTGATCGCCTTGAATTGGGATCCCAACCCAAAATTCAATGGTTTCTTTCAATTTTGTAATCTTACTAGAATTTGAGGCCTCCCCCTTGACGTCTTACTGAAATCCATACAATGAGGGAGGGGGAGTCTAAACATTTCTCAAATAATCTTAACATAATTTGTGGATAACCATCAAGTTCAGTATAAATTTGTGATTGGGTCTTGAACATCTCGTTCTCCTAGGACATCCCACTACGTTTCTACGTGAGGAGCAGTCTCAATCTGTATAACTTTGCACGGAGTGCACCCATCACAGCCAGTGTCTACTGTTATTAGATGATCTCTAGTATTTGGAACTAACACTTTTCTGTGGAAATGGCACTCAATTAGATGTACCGAAAACTTTTCCAAGTACAGTGTTTGACCCAAGAATAAATATGTTTGTATTCCCGATAGGATCTTTGCTAGTCCAGTGGAGTGGAAAAGTTCTCGACTTCCCTGGGCATAGAGTATCATTATGCTTGCCATACTCAATATACAATTTCATGCATTTGGCATCAAAAGCTCTCAATTAATAACTGTGGAAGTACACGAAAAACATTAAGTTGAGAGCCGGCAACACGTAAACAGAAACGCAAAAGCCCTACAAGTAGAAGAAGTTTCCCGGTGTCACTACTTGGATGAACTCTTACTAGGGGAAATGGATGTAATGTCGGCCTAAATGCCCCTTATTTGGGTCCATACATAAATTCAGACGAAACATATTCATCAGTACCGTCCCCTCGTTCATCTAGACAAAATTGACAAATAGCAAATTTTTAGCGATGGGCCCAATGTTAGATCCATAGGCCAACATTAGAGCCATTTCCTCTATTTGGTAAAAACGTTCGTCATCAAAAGTCATGCTGCTGAACGAAAATAATAACAATCTTTGCTTTCATCCCATTTATGATGTGTCATCTTTTCGCAGAAAACCAGTTTCCATAAACGAAGAACACCGTTCATGGTGTGTCACTTAAGTCTATCCGCTGGACCCTGCCCGGCACTATAAATGACCAACATCCTAGTGTTGACAGAAAAAAAAACATGTTGTCCAATTTCCCCGGATAAAAAAAAAACAAACCGACTGAGGCTTATCGTTAACAAGTCCATGTATTTCGGGTAACTTTTGGTGGTATGATTGCGATAAACCGGAGAGGGTAGCAACCACCACAGTCAAGAGCATGTGATAAAAGGCAGAAAATTCTCAACAAGACGATTTTAGTCATACGAGTCCGCTTTTTCCCGCAACTCATCGCTGGAGGTTTTTGGTTCTCATGGTTTCTTATACTTTCTCTCATTCCACGTTGACTGCCGTTAGTGGCTTTGGCGGTTGCGACCGGAACATGTGTGATAGCTTTCTTTCCCTTCTGCTGCAGGTTATGGTCGATGATGATGATGATGATGGAACATGGTTTCTACTAAGGATGTGTTGCGGTCTTGTTTCCACTCACTTTCTACGGGGAAGATTTCTAGGCTCTTCCTACCGATTTGCAACGACATGATTGATGGAAAATTTGCTCGGAAATCGAAAAATACGACAATGTGATGACGAAACCCGGGACCAAAGGGAGGTCATGAAAATTGAACCGGCTGGTTAGCTTGTTACTCTGGGTATAACGCCTAGAGAGATGGAATGGATTTGAGCTTATTTATATATCTAGCGTTAACAATCCTAAGGACCTAACTGCATTGATCGAATCTGTTAATCGATTTCCTCTTGTGTTGTTAGCTGGGCTGGATTGTGATCATTCGGTGTGTTTGATGTTGCTTTTGCTAGCTAGTAACATATTTTACTACACTGTATTGGAAAAATCAATGAAGAGATTCGATCCCCGCTGTTAGGCCCTTATGGTTCTGAACGCTAGAATGTGTGTGTGTGTTTGTAGCTGGGAGTGAGCTGGGCTGTTGTTGGAGGAATGTCTAGGAAAGTGGTACCGAAATTGGTTTTCCATAGTTTGCCCATCTCTTTGGGCGATTTGTTCGCGTTCACGAGCGAGGCGGCCTGTGGCTAAATAAAATTCATCATCCGCTTGAAAATCTTTTTTTCTTTCTGACGAGTTTGCATTGGTGATATGTGGCCAAATGAGGATTTATGTTGATCCAGGGCAGTTTTCGGACTTTTTTTTTTATCTCCCCATCGTCAGTTGTGAGCAGTTAAACCGTCTGCGATGGCAATGATTTATGCTCGATACGGTGTGACCTCATTTTCCGTGCTGGTGCTTTAAACATTTGAATTGCTCGAACCATAAATAAACAATGACCCTCGACTTTGATACCAGGCTTCTTTTAAATGTGAGAAACAGACAAATCTAATGGGAACATATTGCATCAATGCACGTACATACTTTGGTTTGTTTCTTGGAAAAAGTAATTTTCTTTTGCCTACTGCATAACGACGAAAATAGAATTCTGCACATAACATGGCTTCTTGTCATGATATTTAGAAGATATCTCACTATCATAAACGAAAAGAAGATTCGTATTTACAAGAAGCTGCGGAACAGATTTACTATATGGCAACAATACATAAATTTAAGTAGGCTGTAAGGTATTTTACGTATTCTCGTTAATCTAAGCAGCGTTTTCATAGGTCGTAGTATGTTTAAGAATCAAGGATGCCCAATAGCCGTTTTTTTTTTCTAAACGATCATTTAAAGTTGATTTGTCGCAAACTAAGAAATCCATCAGTTAGGGTAAAGTTTAGTGGTTACATGTTTCATTTCAGAGAAAAATCCTGAATTTATTCATCTTACGATTTATTTGTCGGCCACCGTCGAGCACATCCTCTGCGTGTGTCCAAAGTACGAGCTCGTGCTGCAACGCGTAGTATGGCGTACAAAGTAGTGTTTTTGTTGAGTTGTGCTGTGAAAATAAATTCATAATTTCGTGTGAAATAGTGGCGTGTGCCGCGAAAGGATTATTCCAACGCGTGCCCGTGGTGTTTTTCTAACAGGATAAGTAGAGGAAAGGTTGCCTAGCAACTAGTTTTTGTTTAATTTTGCATTTTCCCTCCGGCGCGCTATTGCTTTTGTGTAGTGGCGTGTTCTCCTCCCCTGTACCGTGCCGATTCAAATTTCGGACACTTAAACTCGAATTTCGGACACTTTTAAAAGTTGATTATCTCGGTCGAATATGATCCACATGTCTTGTAAATTTTAAATTTTTTTGACTAGTGCCCTCCACGATCATCTAACATTATTACTTTGCTTCTAACTGGATGTAATATTTAATTAAAAATGAAAGTGTCCGAAATTTGAATCGTCCGAAATTTGAATCGGAACGGTATATGTCTGCTGCTAACAGTGTTAGCGTTTAATTTGGTAAAATGGATGTGTGTAATGTATGCGAGCAGTCTATTGCTATGAGTGGGCTCCCAATTACATGTGTAGGTCCGTGCAATGGAACGTTCCATTTCACTTGTGCGGCACTCACTAAGACTGCGGCGAGGCTTATAGCAGATAATGCAAATGTTCTGTTCAAGTGTGATAGTTGTCTATCAGATCAGAGTTGTGACGAGCAGAATGATATGATCTCGCGCGTCAAAAGGATATAGGAAGAGATGAAAAAGGTTTTTCAACTCTCGGACTCGATCACTGACATGCGAGATCACATTGCTGCTCCGGTGGACATCGCGGTTAAAAGCGGGATGGCAGACATTAGAATAAATGTAAATGGTCTTGAAAATTTAATTTGTGAGAAATTGGATAACATGAAAGGTTCATTTTTTTAAATTGATGCGGAAAACCAATTAGCTGTAAAGAATGATCATCGCAGTTCATCTAGGACGATTCAGTCAGAATCGGACCAAAATATCAGACGCAAAAAACGTAAATTAGTAATTAGTAATAGTGATCATGATGATGATGTTGTTTTTCAAGAAAATGCGAGTTTTGCGGATGTTGTAAAAAGACATAGTCGTGCTAGTCAAAGTAAAACAAATAGTAACAGTAACAGTAAAAGAAGCAAACCAGATAATCGTAAGACTCGTTCGGTCATTGTGATTAAACCGAAAGAGTCCAAACAACCTTGCGAAGATACTCGTAAGTTTTTGAAAACTCAGTTGCATCCAAAAACACACAAAATCAGTAATTTTAGGAATGGTAAAGATGGCTCCATTATTGTTGAGTGTGCAACAAGAGCAAACGTAAGTGATGTGAAAAATGGTATTAAAAGCAATCTGGGTGAAAAATATAGTGCTGTTATTCCCACTTCGGTGCCAAGATTGAAAATAGTGAGCAGGAGCGATCAATTTTCCTCCTATGTCTTTATTGACTACTTAAAAAGTCAAAATGTAGACATCGCTATTAATGATGTAAAAGTAGTGAACATGTTTGAAAATCCACGCTTCACTTATAACAAGTTTAATGTTGTAATTGAAGTCGATGTCGATACTTATAAATGTTTGTTATGTGCAAAAAAAGTAAATGTAGGGTTTGATCGATGCTCGATAGTTCCCGCGATTAATGTGTTGAGATGCTTCAAATGTCGAGAATTTGGGCACAAAAGCATGGATTGCAAAAATTGTGATAGATGCTCTAGGTGCAGCCAACAAAACAAAACGTCGGAGTGTACGTCAACTGTATTGAAATGTATTAATTGTTTGAAAATGAATAAACAACGAAAAATGAACTTGGACGTCAACCATGCCGCATTTAGCTCGGAATGTTTGCTCTATAAAAGACTTTTTGATCAGAAGAAAAGCAGTTTGCGTTTCAATAAATAGCAGCCAAGTGCCAGGAATGTGAATCAATTCGATTTTTTATATTTGAATATTGCGGGGTTGTCAACAAACTACGTAGCATTACGTCAGATTGTTGAGGAAAAACGTCCTCTTTTAGTTTTATTATCTGAAACTCATATTGTAGAAACTGAAGCTTTTGATCAGTATAGTATTCCGGGATACATTGTTGCTGCTTGTTTATCACATTCTAGACACACTGGCGGTGTTGCTATTTATGTCAAAGAATGAGTTCAATTCAACCTTCGTACCAAAGAAGTTATTGATGGCAACTGGTTCTTGGGCATTACAGTTGTACGTGGCATGAAGATGGGTAATTATGGTGTTCTGTATCATTCTCCCAGTTCTAGTGACCAGCGTTTTGTTGAAGTTTTAGAGAACTGGCTCGAGACATTCCTTGATTCTAGTAAATTAAATATGTTGGCTGGTGATTTTAATATTAATTGACATGATAACCATAATTCGAATCATTTGAAGCGTTTAGCTGAGTTTTTTAATTTAAAGCAAACTGTAAATGAATATACGCGTATTTCTAGGCACAGTAGAACTTTAATTGACCACGTTTATTCCAATTTCCAATCCAATTGATTCCATTTGTTCAGTTACGGATACTGATTTGAAAATAACCGATCATGAGACTTTAGTGATTAATGTCTTAGACCATGTTAACGATGACGATAATTTTGTAAAATTGAAGTGCTGGAGGAAATATTCGAAGCAAGCTGTTTCAAATCTTGTTGAGAGAAACCTGGATTTTCCATTCGCGGACGGTAACTTAGATGAATCTACAGCTGTTCTTAATAACGCTTTGAAAACGTGTACCAATCAACTAGTTGAGCAAAATTTTGTTTCTTTGAAAAACTCGAACAGCTGGTACAATTTGGATCTTTTGCGTCTTAAACGGTACAAAAAGTTTTGTAGATCAAATAATGACAATCATTGGACTAGGTACACAATCGCGCGTAATAAGTATTCACAATCGATAAAGAAAACTCGTTGTGAATATGTTCAAAGGAAGATTGAATAGCATCAAAACAACAGCAAAGAGTTATGGAAAATTTTGAAACCTTTATTAAAACCTAGTAATTGCAAACCGCGGTCCATAACTTTTATGGCACATTAGAACAGTCAGAACAAGTAATTGCATCTAAGTTTAATGATTACTTCGTAGACAGTGTTTCATTGATTAATCAATCTATTGAATTGGTCGATGAACCTGACGAAATAAAACAGCCAGTTAATAGTAGTTGCAGATTTGAAGTTTTTCACCCAATTACATTAGATGAACTTAGAGTTATTTGTTTTTCATTAGGAAAATCGGCTGGAGTAGATAATGTTAATGCTAGAGTTATTCAAGATTGCTTTAATGTCATTGGCCACATCTTTCTGGACCTTATTAATAAATCATTGTAGAATGGACATGTACCACAAATTTGGAAGGAATCCTTAGTGGTTCCTATTCAAAAAGTTGCTGGAACGATTAAAGTCGAAGAGTTTCGTCCCATCAACATGTTGCACACTTTAGAGAAAATCTTAGAACTTGTTGTTAAAGGCCAGCTGTTGAAGTATTTAAATAGCAACTCTTTGTTGATACCAGAACAATCGGGATATCGGGAAGGGCATTCTTGTGAAACTGCATTGAATTTGGTGTTAGCAAAGTGGAAAGACAACTTGGAGCTTAAAATACGATTGTTGCTGTTTTTTTGGATCTGAAACGCGCTTTTGAAACAATTTCTAGGCCCTTAAGTACAATCAAGCGCTTTGGAATTACGAGTACTGCATATAAATGGTTTGAAAGCTATTTGTCGGACAGAACTCAACGGACTGTTTTTAATGATTCTGTTTCCAGTCCCGTGGGGAACAACCTTGGAGTGCCCCAGGGAAGTGTATTAAGGCCCCTTTTATTTATTATGTATATTAATGACTTGGGACGTGTTTTACGGTTTTGCGACATTAATCTTTTTGCAGATGATACTGTGTTATTCATTGCAGCTAAGGATTTAGAAGTTGCCGTCTCACACTTGAATGAAGATTTGCAGTATCTAAGTAGATGGTTGAAGTGTAAGCAGTTAAAACTGAATACAAGTAAAACTAAATTTATGGTGATTTCGCGGAATCGATTAAATGAGAACGTCTCTGTTGTAATTGATGATGAGACTATTGATCGCGTTTAGGAAATTAAATATCTTGGCGTGATTATTGATGACAAACTTAAGTTCAACTCTCACATTGACAATGTCATCAAGAAAATTGCCAAAAAGTATGGAATTCTATGTCCATTGAAAAACGATTTAACTATTGCCAGTAAAATACAGCTATACAAATCAATCATCTCTCCTCATCTAGACTTTTGCCCATCCATTTTTATTTCTGTCAAATGCAACACAAATATTGAGATAACAGCACTTGCAGAATAAAATAATGCGTTTGATTTTGAGATGTAATAGATTCACTTCCTCAAATTTGATGCTAGACGCCTTAAAATGGTTGTCGGTGAAGCAAAGAATTGTATATTTGACTATGGTGTTCATTTTTAAAGTAGTTAACGGTTTGCTACCTCGATATTTGTGTGATCGAATTGAAAGAGGAAGTGATTATCATAGATATAATACTAGAAACGCGGATGAAATAAGAACACCACATTTCTTGACTTGTGCTTCACAGAATTCATTATTTTTTAAAGGAATACATGTTTTCAATTCGATGCCTAGACACATTAAACGTTCAACAACATTAGCAGAATTTAAGAGACATTGCATTTCATACGTTAAAACTGTCTTTTGAACGGTTATTTTTTTATGAATTGACAAATTATGTATCTTGACGAAGTTATTTTTAACAGATTATTTTGTATGGATAGCTGTTATAACGACTTTTTAATAATTATTGTAGCACTGCAAAAACTATTTTGTTCGCCACGATGGTGATGATGGATTTTTGATATATGATTTAATAATAGTAGTAAAAAAAATAGTAGTCTACAAAGGTTTGAGACTCGCGCGCGCGAGGACTGAATTTAACATTTGATAAAAAAAAAATGCAATTTTGAAGCTTATTTGGAAGATACCTTGAGTTAGTAGTAAGTTTTCTGGCAAATGTTGGGGGTTCGTGAGCATTCCTGATATTGCTGAAAATTATGATAGCATCAGATTGCGGGTTTACTAGTGTAATAGGATGCATTGTTGATTGTTCATTAACTCTTGATTGCTTGTATTACTTATGAATATTTTAGGTGCGGTACGTTAGAAGCGTTAGGTTCCTATAGTTGTGTATTGAGTCTCCATGCACAACTATAGGAACCTAACGCTTCTAACGTATCGCAACTATAGGAGCGTTTCCCCTACAACAGTACAATTTTACTATTTTTTCCTTGATTTGTTTTCCGTCGATCTTGTTTTCCGTGCTGAGCACCGATGCTACCAACGCCAGGGAGGCAGCTTCTACACCTGGACCATACCTTTCGACTCATCAACTAATGAATCGGTGAACATCGGATTTACTTCCCTTCCCTAGACGTGATCAGAGATGCTATGCTTCAGAACATCCGGGCAGCGCCGACTGGGATTGAACCCAGGCCTGCTGACGTGTGAGGTAATCACGCTTACTACTATACCACCGGCGCCGCTGTTTATTTTACTAATTGAGCTATACTAACGCATGATAAATGCAATAGAAAACATAAGCGCTCGTATCCATTTGGCATGTAAATTTGTTTGTTTTAATTAGGCATCACTTATGTATTCGGAATCACGTTTCATGAAATTTTGATTACATATTTTGTATGACAAATATCACAAATCAAGTATTTTATGTTGCAACGTACAAATAAGATGTATGGTCAAATATGTTTTATGTCTATGTGTATTAAATAATATGATACATTTCGTTTGGCGTTTTTGTTCTATGAATACATGGTCTAGACATAATCAACCATAACAAAGACTTTACATAGCTTGCAAATGTTTTGTAACAGCATCCATAATCTATCTAGTGAAGAATTATATAAGCGCCCATATAAACCCATTTTGCAAAAACCACTGATAAACTTGGTATGGATTTCTTAGATTTACGAGTTTTTTTTTACTTATAAACATGGAACATTTACATCTTCTTCATCTGGAGTGTGGTTGGAAAAGTCCTAAGTATGTCATATTTTGGTTCATTGCTTGCATTAAAGTACACACTTAGAAATAACTAATTTTACACGTGACGGAATCCATCTATGGCATAATACATGAAATGTAAACGAAAATGTCAAGTAATATTAAGTGCTCCGAGACTGAAAAGTTCGCTGCTCAACGAAAAGTACGTTTGATTTAGCTATATTTCGCGTCTGTTATGACTCAAATGTATGTCAAAATTGACGCTAGTATATGTCCCTCTCAGAACACCTACATTTAAAGGGTGTACCGTTTAAAATCCGCACACACTCACATTGCTCTAACTTTTGATCCGTTGGCGACGAAAGAATAGTGCGTGCACGAAAAAGTTTTGCACGAGTACTTTGAGACAAGCTTGCAAATGCTCATTACAGCTGAAATGCTATTTTTCGGATTTTGTAATTCTTATTGACAAGATGCAAGAAGAGAAGGTTAAAGTATTTGTATGACACATAAAACATGTTTAGCTTTCAGAGGGTCACAATAGCGATTAGCTGTAATGATGAGTAACGCGATGAGCGAGCAATCAGAGATCATAAAATCGCTAGCTGTGACCTTCTGAAAGCAAAACTGATAAATTGTTTATGTCATACACAAACTTTACCACCCATTCTTGCTACTTACAAATAATAATTATCACTATAGTATCTCATAGTTTCATAATTCCAAAAATTAGCATTTTAGCTGTAATGAGCAATTGCAAGCCTGCTTTGAGAATAAGGATCTGTTGAAAAAAAAAGTTGGGAATTGCGAATTCCACGGTGTCTGGTATCATAAAACGGTTTGAAGATCGTCTGACTGTTGATCGGAAGCGAAGTTGCGAAAAAAAAGCCGTCAGGTCAACGAGAAAGATCACAAACGCGTGGTTGGGGCCTTTAAACGGAAACCGAACGCCTCAGTTCGAGATGTGACTAAAAAGAGTTTCGTGCAGAATACCAAAATCGAGCTGAACTACGTACGTTTAAGGTTCAGAAGTCCCCAAACCGTGACAAAAAACAGAATACGGTCGCAAAAAGCCGTGTTGTACGACCAAAAGCTAACGAAACCACACTGCTGCGTAATGGATGACGAGACATATGTGAAGGCGAACTTCAAATAGATTCCAGGAAACCTGTATGTGACTGCCTGTATGTGATGTTCCCGAGAACCTCCGGATACAGAAGATGTCGAAGTTCGCCAAGAAGTTCTTAATTTGGCAAGCGATTTGTACTTGCGGAAACGGAGTACACCTTTCGTTACCGCAAGTACCATGAATGGACAGGTGTATTTGGAAGAGTGTCTCCAAAAGCGGCTTCTCCCTCTCCTGAAGGCTCACGACGGTCCGATGATCTTCTGGCCTGATTTGGCATCATGCCACTACACGAAGGACGTGCTAGAGGCGAATTTTATCGATTTCGTGCCGAAAGATCTGAACCCCCCAAACACTTCGAAACTGCGCCCAATAGAAAAATACCTTGCCATTGTGAAGGAGCAACTTCTAAACCGACTTAAAGTGGGGAAGAATATAAAAGAAATGAAGAAAGCACATGTTAATCAGAGACGTTAAATTAAGACACGCATAGACTGAAGCAAGAACAACCAAACGAACCGTCAAACGCTGAATCCAAACAAGCAAGTAAATAAACATTACTGTTCGCTCAATTCACCAGAATGGAGTATTGTTCTCAATGGTGATAAAAGTGTTTAATTATTTTCACGAAATATTTTATATCTGTTATTTATTTATTTATTTCTTGTTGATTCAATTCAAAACAACATATATTAGTGATAAAAAATTCGAATCGGAGCATTTTATTTAGTTTTAAAGTAATAGAAATGAAAACAGTAAAATGTGACAAAAGTTATCCATAGAGGTAACTCTAAGACTAAAGAGACCGAAGAAACGCGCTCAACTTTTTGGCTCAGTTCTGGTACTATCTTCGGTCCCAAGCTAATCGATGCACCCCTCGAAACATAGGAAAATCCACGAACCCCTCATTTTATATGTCAAACTTTCATAGCGAATCAAAACAATCATTGTGTAGTACTAGAATTTCTTAAACTTTAGTCGATTTGCTTGGGACCAATAGGCTAGTCAAGTAGTGAGTCAATTTAAAATCGTTAGATTCCACCGGTTGATTATACTGTCATGGAGCGACTATCATCTCTCGGCTTCGCTTTATTTTTGCAAAATATTGCCGCGCATTTCATTTTTATTCAGTTCCAGTCGAATGTTCAAATTTTCTCAACAGCATTGCGGCACTGTATGAAAGTCATTTGAAGCTACTCGAAGAAACATGGTTGCCAGTGACATTGCCAAAAGCCGAATAAAGTTTCCAGTATAGGACAGTGATATGAAAATAAAATATTTTCTAATCAGTTTTTAAAAAAGCTTCAAATTTCTCGAATATCACGAGGTTTTGCTTGCTCACAACATAGTGTTCATTGAAGCACATCCGCAATTATTAATTGGATTCTTTAAGAGTATTGAGGTAAATGCATATTCATAATCTGCATTAAAAATGGATCCGAAATCATATATTATCAATTTTGATATACTGGAACTATTTTAAATGAATGAGATTACGTTAGAAAAAATCACCATCTTAGCGTCCCTGGGTGGGACTTTGTATGGGAGCGAACTGTCAGCTTGTTAGTTTAGTGTCAAACAGTTAAGTTATGACTTTGCTTTAAATCTTGATTTAAAAATCGAGGTGCAAGTCTATGGGTTCGAAAAAAATATCGTCGTGCCCAGAAACTGATAAATTTTTCAGCTCTCTGTAAAGCTAATTGGATGCTGTGATCTGTAATTTCAAGTTGGGTACATTTTTTTTCTGTGTTTTATTATGAAAACAAATCATATGGAAAAAGACAACTGCAGAATATCCTCACCGCTGGAAGTAAAAAACCAGGAACAGATCATCACTACTACTACTCGTGGCGAAAGGAATTTTTTTTTTTAAATGGGTGGCTAAAAGTCTAACGGTAACAGAGCTGGAGGATCTGAATGATTTGGAAATTAAGAAGCAATTGACTACATTAGGCGGGATCGCCGTGTTCGTTGTTAATTATTGTTCTTAATCAGCAGTTCTTTTGGTCGATGCGTCGTCAACTTTGGAAAGCAACCGTTTCGTGATGAGTGTGTGAGTGATTACCACGTTTTGCGTCCATTGCTGCAATCGATGTGCTCTGCCCCCGTTGGTAACACTGAAAGCGGATTCCGTTCTGATGGAGGAAGCTTATTGGTTGATAAAGTGTTTATTGTGCTGTACCTTTTGACTATAGTTTTGCAGACTCGTTAATAAAGAAAACTAACTAACTAACCGACTATAGTTTTGCGATGTTGTGTATTGTGAACAAGAATCCTCGGCTCTATAAAGTTAATTCGATTGAGCCTTATCAAATAAATTTATAAAAAAAAAAAACGGAGCACCGTGAACACATTTTTTTAAAAAGAATTTCTTTTTAAGCGAAACAAACTGCTTTTGAATTTTTGAAAAATTACTGCCGTCTTCATTCTTGAAGGGGAAAGTAAATTTGATATGGTGATTAAACCAATGAATTTGAAAAGTTTTCAAATGTAGATCTATCTTAATTATATAACCCAGCGTAGGGTGGAGAACGAATTCAGCTCCTCGAGACCCTATTCCAAGCACGGGGTTTCTCTAAAGAATATTGTGCGGTATACTTTCATGAGCTTAAGAAAGTATGAAATGAGCTGTATTAATGATTCGGTAGAAATGTATACGGAACTAAAGTCGACGTACACTCTATGTCGATTTGATCAAAGTAGGCTATGCTTCGTATATTTGAAAACACAGGACTAGTGGCCATTCATTCCCAGGAGCTCCAATAGGTAAGTAATAATTTAGCTGCAAGCTACAGCGTTGGGGGATTCCCCTTTGAACCAGGTGGAAATTCACAAATATTGATTAGAAATATATTCAAACAAAGCCCGATGATGTAAGCGCCATACTGAACAAAATCAGCGTTGTAAGTTAGTGTTTAACCAATGCTTGGAATAGGGCCTCTTGGGAGAGGGCGTGGTTGAAGCCGTTCACCACCCTAAGTGACCGGTGGAAAATAATAAAAAAGTTAATTTCGAACCCTGATGAATGTGGGTGCCGTAGTGAAATACCTGTATAGAGAAAGAGAGAAGGATTAGTAATTTCTACTCAATTCCAAAAGCAAATAAGGCAGTGGAATTAAATGGAAATTACTAATCCTTCTCTCGAATTTTAAACACTTTCGTATAACAAAAACCAACCCCACTCATTACTAATGCAGAACTATTGAAATTTAGTCTGAATAGGAGTGAAACATTACTAAATAATAATTAATAATCATACAATGATAAAATTATAACTCATTAGAAGTGATCTATTTATTATGTCTTGTGAAATTGATTTTTACTTAATTCAAATCCCCGTTATAGTGTGACGTTCTAAGTGAATCGTCTTATTTCCACAATGTTTGAACGTAATTCAATTTAATTCATTTTTAATTAGTTTTCAAGAACTACTCATTGGAATGTAAAACTCTTAATCGAACGTACTGTGTCGTTGAACGCATGCTGAAATGCACGGACAGTGATATCAATCTCGTCTTCTTCGTCTTCTTTTTCTTCATTCCTTTATTTAACGTCGGTCTCTGTTCCGCAATCTAGTGCCAATCACCGACGGACATCGATTGCCATCCATTGACGGCAAATCGAATGTGCAGGAAGGCAGCTTCCACACCTGCGATATCGCACCCATTCAACACACATGGGCCGGGACCAACGGCTTATGCCTCAAAAAAATCCCACCGAACTCGGCTGAGATTGAAGCATTGGGGTGATAAAGCAGCCACGCTTACCACTACACCACCGGCGCCGGCATCTCAATCTCAAAAACGTATAGGTTACTCATAGGCTGAGTAACATTTTCCTCGCTTTTACTCGTCAAGTCAAGTAAGTTTACTCATAACCGCAATGAATGAAGAATCTCAGCGATGAGTAAATTTGCCTCATGTTTTTTTTTTCTGTGGAAAACCTCAAAAATCTTCCGTAAAATGAGAAAACTTGACGGCAGTTTTATTCAGTCTAGCAGTAGCACCAATAGACTGAGAGAATCCAATCTTTACTTTTCGTCATATTCTGGAAAACCTGGAAATACCTGGAATAACATGAGGCGGGGGAAGGGGTTAATCTCATTGGCCGTGTCCTCGAATATGAGGAAAATAGACGAACATTTTACTCACTCTACGAGTATACTAAGGGTACATGCAATTAGTACGTCACGAAAAGTTTATGGAAAATCAACGCTCCCTCTCCCTTTTCGTCACGTTTTTCCTATCCTCTCCCCTCTCTCCCTGAAGTGTGACGTACTTAGTGGATGCCCTCTTATAGGCTGAGTGAAAGCTCTCTCAATTTTCATCATGTGAATTTGAGTGAATGAAACTCAAATTTGAGTTAATTCAATCGGCCGTGTTCGATGGATCGTTCCACACTGTGTGTAACGCCTCGATAAAGTAGATTGTGTTGCATCGTTCAGCATGGAAAAGCTCGTTACCCATCGCAAGCTTTGAAAGCATATAAAAATGAAGCTTGTCATGAAGTTTTATTTGCTGCTCTTGGAGAATACTCACTGTCGGTCAGACCCCTCAAAAATTGAGTAAATGCGCCTCAATGTCGGCAAAATTGAATTTCCTCAAAAGTGAGTTGAATTTTCCGGGATTTTGGCAGGAAAACTTTTTACACGGCGAATGAGAATAACCCAAATTTGAGTTTATTAAACTCATAAATCACATTAAGTGCAGGAACTCAGAGATGATTAAATTTGCCTCATGTTTTCCCAGGTTTTTTCCCAGGATTTTCCAGGGAAAAATTCCCGAATTTGAGAAAAGTAAAGATTGGATTCACTCAGTCTACTCCGAGGCTGAATAAAATTTTCGTCAATTTCCTCATTTTCCGGCAGATTTTTTAAGTTTTCCACAGGAAACCATGAGACAAATTTACTCATCGCTGAGTTCCTGCACTTTTGGCGATTATGAGTGAACTAAACTCAAATTTGGGTCGTTCTCATTCGCCGTGTAAATATGAGGAAAATCGATAGAGATGTCGGATGTCGAACTAAACATTTTCCATCCCTAATGAAAGGTGAAAACGTGATCGGTGCCGTTGTTGATCTATACGTAGATTTTAGAGCGGTCATTTCATCTTCGACGGCGGCTTCTAAAAGCTGTTTTAGCATCGACGTCGAGGCGTGACGCCGTTGACATTGTTCGGCGGAGCCGGCGTGCATCGGCGTCGTCGTAAAAATATCGCATTTTCAACTTGAAATCAAGTATTAGTTATCATAAATGAAACAAAAATATTTTAATGGTGTTTGTGACGTGATATAGGCAGCGCCATTTAAAATTTGGTACTAAACACCCTAGCATATCCCTTAAGAACAGTTGGGAGAATGGTATACAACGCACCCCCTGGGCAGAACGCACCAGCTGACTTTCATTTGTGTTTTTCATGGCTTTAACGTAACTTTTTTGTTGTCTTATCAAGCAGTACTTCTAGCATAGCATCTGAACTCAAAATCCTGCATGATAAATCCTTGAATTGGATTAAACATTCCAAGAAAAACTCAAAATAAAATGAAAAAGTGCGTCTTACCCCGGGGGTGCGTTATGTACTGTTCTCCCCTATCGGTTGTTTGAACGCAAGCTTGCAAATGCTCATTACAGCTAAAATGCTATTTTTTGGATTTATGAAGCTATGAAATATTTTAGTGATAATTCTTATTTATAAGATGCAAGTAGAGCATGTAAAGTGTGTGTGTATGACACATAAAACCTGTCAATTTAGCTTTCAGAGGGTCACAATAGCGATTAGCTGTATCGATGAGCAACGTGATGAGCGAGCAATCAGCGATCATACCATCGCTAGCTGTGACCTTCTGAAAGCAAAATTTTATGTCATACACAAACTTTGCCACCTACTCTTGCTTCTTACAAATAAAAATTACCATGATAGTATCTCACAGTTTCATAATTACGAAAAATAGCATTTTAGCTGTAATGAGCAATTTCAAGCTTGTTTGGACGAATGGATGATAATAAGATATTGAATAAATAATATGACCAACATGATTTTCTTTTTGAATTTCTATGCTATGATGGGTTGTGGTTCGAAACTCTAGCGATTTTCCCGGGGAATTTGGAATGCGTCCAGAAGCAAGGTTGCAAAGACTCATTTCAGCTAAAATAATGTATTTCGGAATAATAAAACCAAAAGATGGTATGATGGCATGTTTTACTTGTAACTTACAAGAAGAGGTTACAAAGTATGCGTTGGAAACATAAAACCTGTAAATTTTGCTTTCTATGAGTCACAATCAGCGATTTGCTGATCGCTGAGTGAGTGAGTGAGTGAGTGAGTGAGTGAGTTTGTGAAAAATCGCTGATTGTGACTCTCATGAAGTGAAATAAACAGGTTTAATATGTCAAACACATTCTTTGCAACCTCTTCTTGTATCCTACCAATTCAAAATTTGATCATGGCATCTAATTATTTCATAATTTAGAAAAACATTGTTTTAGCTGAAATGAGTCTTTGCAACCTTGTCAGAAGTGGCCAAAGTTGTCCTGAACACCTGATGTAAGTGCCATCGGTTATTTCGTTTTTGATCCTCATGTTATTTGAGGAATTGCTTGATGTGTTAAGGTATAAGCACAGACAAGCAGACATAACACTTTGAATATTTTTCAATATAAAACTTCGTTGTATTGTGATGGGTGGTACGCTGAACAGATGGCGGTAGTGTGTTAACGTATAACGCAAGGGTTATTGACTATGCGCGCCACTGGTTGCGCGAAACATTTAAATTGGCGTCGGTAGCATTGGTATTCACTACGGAAAACAAATCAAAGGAAAAAAAAAAAAGAAATACACGGGATGCATTTTTGTAATTTTAAATTTTTCTGTAAATTTGGAAGAACATTGAACTGGAGTTTTGCATGAAATATATACAACTTTCCGTAAATTTGGTAGAATTGGTTAAATTAATCCTTGATTTAATAATAAAAAAAAAACAAAATTGTTCAATACAATACATTGAAATTCACATCACCATAAAATTTACTTTCTGAACTTTGTTTCTGCAATAAAAAAAAACCATGTGCAATAAAGATTATTACAATCCGATTTAATCATCATTTAGCTTCACCACACCTCCTTAAATCGGTCAATACAAAGCTCCGTGGAATTGGTATTCAGTCGTAAAGTACCTCGTGTGTGAAGAATTTGTTACAGAAATGTTGGAAGCAAGTTTCCCTTCATTGTCATTGAATCTTATGACAGAAATGGGTCCCATATGATAAAGTAGAGCTACACCCTTTGCTTGGGAGTGAAGATTCCAGTTTATATAATGTACCCCTGCTCCGCACTGCTCTATCGATCTGCATAAAGCCCCAACAACTGTGCCAAATTTGGTCTGGATTTGCGAGAGAACTTACAAGTTTGTATGGGAAAAATGTAAGCGAAATGGAACAAATCTAATCTGGAGTGCAAAGCCATACACTTATTTTTTTGTGATTCCAACAGCCGAGTAGTTCTGCAATTTATTTTTCTGAGATTTAGTAAAACAATTGCCGATACTCAGCTAACAAATTAGATTTTTTTCTCAGATCTCAGTTAACAAACAAATATTTTGCAGAGATATTACCTAAAGTAAATGTGGAGGAAATCAGCATTCAGATTTTACCGAGCTAGATTTAGTGTATATGACATATTTGGAATTTCAAAATTTTGATTGAAAGTAGTAGTTCTGAATAAGCTGTTTCACTCAAATTCCATTCTTCATTTTGAACTCCCTCGGAATATACTTAAAAATACCTAATCCCCGCGATTTCTCTTCGCATCATTAATATTCATGAAATCACATTCAAAGAGGGGCTGTAAAACAAGCGCGCCCATCTCGTATCACCAGCTGATTGAGCGTTGACCTTCGATCTACGAATGTTTTCATCCTCCACGAGTGAGTAAAAAGCTACGCTAGCGGGTGCTGCTTCCGCCGTTTTCTCCCAGTTCTTCGTCGGTTCGGAGTCACTCGTTTCGGAAACTTTATGAATGAATTCACCCGCGACGGAGTACTCTGTGATCTCGCGGCCGTGTGTGCACTCACCGTCACAGCTGAGCTGACGACGGTCGGTCAGACATACCTAACGTTGGGGGAGCTTTGAGTGTCCGCCTCAGTCTTGCGGCAACGTTTGACGAGTGAACACGCGGGGTCCAATCACGTGCTTACGCGAGTCTCGATCGACACCTGGAGTGTATCGTCTCAAGAGGAGCGAAGAAAGTTGCCCAGGAACGGAGCAGAGAACAGGAATAATAATAAAACCCGTGGCCGTCGTCGATCAGCTGGTGGCTGCTGTTGTGGGGTGGAAGAGTTCTACGCGAGTGATTCTATACCTACGTGGTGAAGAAGGCTTTCGCGCGGTGTGTGATTTTCTTAATTAGCCGATGGAAAAGCAGATCGCGTGGAAGTAGTAGGAGTACTTGGAGTGTACGCTGCCTGCACCCACCGCCCAGAATGGAAGAAAGTGCGCGGGCGATTAAGTGCAAAAACGCTATTAAAAATATAAAATAAATCGAATTAAGTATGTTAAACGGCTGATAAACGGGTCGGGTGGACTTGTTTGCAGGAGATGTTTTTGCTCCGTTAATGGTTTTCGAGGAGGAAGAAATTGCCGCATTATCTTAAGAGCCTTTGGCAAGGGGGGAATAAGCAGCGAGTGGAACTACTCATAGATCGAGCCTGCAGTTGGAGCTCTTTTTATATTAAACAGATAAAACGGGACAAGAACAAGCGAATTAAATAAATATATGCGGACTGAGTACTGGCAGACAGACTTGAACCGACAGAGGGACATAAGGCGCAGCATAAATTCTGTTGGTGCAGTTAGGAGGACCGAATGCCTTCTGAATGGGTCGCTGCTGACGGGCTCAAAGTCCCGAGAAGAATCGACTGAGTAAACAATAAATAACTTGTTTGGAATATTAAAATGTTTTGCTAGTTGGGCTATCTTTACCGTAAGGTGAACGTGTAATGGCTTCTATGTGTTTCAAATACTAATTTTCCCAATCGAGTGCCGCAAGAGTAGTGTAGTGACCTCGTAAGAACGGTGGTGGAGTATTGAAGATTAGATTTTCCGCAGCTACAGAGTACTGCACGGAGCGCCAGTGGAATTTAACTCATCAGGGCCGTACTGCAGCAGTAAAACGATCAAAAGAAGAAACTGCACCCACGGGAAGAGGAAACAGTGTTGATCGTATCAGCCATCTGTGCCGTTCTTGCTCATGTAAGGTTGTTTGTGATCCTACTATACACTGATAGAAGCTCGGAAGAAAGAAGAAGAATTAGTTCTGCACCTGAGAAGGAAGATAATCTAACGATTTAACGACCTTCGAACGTGGGACCGTCCGTTGCCAGTGAAACAAGCTGCCATTGCTACCACCTTCAAAGTGTCAGAAGGAAGAGAACATCATCAATTGGTCGGCCTAATCTCGTGCCAAAGTGGATATTTTGATTGTTATCGACAAAGCAAAGCGCGCATGCGATCTCTGCACTCAGACCGAACCTGTTGATGTTGTTCCACTGTTGTTGTTGGTGTTGATGCTGAACGATCGCGCGAATCATCATTTATCAAGTGAGTGTTACAATTACAAGGTAACCACCGATCTCGTGGGAGCTTGCTCGGCCGAGGTTTGATTGAGTCGAGGTCAATGTTGAGTCTCGTTGATTATGAAGGGGGCTTACCATGTTTTCTGTTCACTCGATGCTGATGATCATGATGGGAATGCTTGTGAAATATTATCTGCAGCTGTTGTAGCGCCTGCTGATTGAGTGTAAATATTATTTAATGCAATGTATACTAATGGTAAATTAATGTTTTATGCGACCTTCTGGTTAGTGAGTAATTATGAACAATTTTATTAATCAAATTTTGCATTTCGTTTTCATATTTGAAATCATTTTGATTATTATATTAACTATCTGGAAATCTCAGGAATACTATAAAATAATAATTTAGATATTAGGTAGCGTTTTAGCTGATCATCTTTGCATACCAAATAAATTCGATTTAGATTGCAATAATATTTATTTTATTGTATTGTTGAAGTAAAAATGTTTTGAGGTTGGTTATTTTATTCTAAGTGTCTCTTTGGATTACTAAAATTTCGTACATAGAATCATAAAATCGGCATTTCTACAAATGACATGGACATTTTTGATAACTGAACTGATTGAACTGATTAACCATTTTTCGTTTAATAAAAATATCCAGCTTAATTCTTTGTCATAAGAATTGTGAGCGTATGAACAGGAGACATAGGAAATGATGCCCCATTCGTCATATGGACGTTTGGCCGATGTCTTGTTCTGCTGACACATGAACGAATTTTTATTGAGGGGTGGTTCTCTCTCACACACTTATGTACTCTTTCTCATGATATAAAATTGGTTAATAAGGTTACTACGTTTGGCAAGACCATGCTGGAGGAAGCTGGGTTCGATTTCCGGTTCGGTCAAGGAGTTTTTCGGTTTGGAAAATTTCTCGACTTCCCTGGGGATAGAGTATGATTGTACTGTGGAAGTGCATCCATAGAACACTATAAGTTAAGAGCACGCAATAAGCTAATATTCGATAAGCAATGAGCTTGAATTGTAAATAAGAAGAAGAAGAACGTTTGGGTAGAATAATTCAGGATGAACAACATAGAAATTGTTTTTCATCAACTTGTACGTGAACAATGAAAAATGAACTGTATTCGTTTCAAATTCACCTATAAGTCCTACGAACAGGTAGAACAGATGGAAGAGATTCCACTGCAAATTCGCCCTAGAGCAATATTTAGGAAGACAAACATATTTGCGCATATTAAGCAGTTAGTTTTGAAAAAAATTGTGTCTTGTATATGTTTGGTCTATGTTTTCATGTACCGTAAAACGGGTTAACGTTGATAATTTTTTGAAGTTTATTCTAAATTTGTTTCATAGCAATGCATACACACTTAAAAATACCTAATTTTACACGTGACGAAATCCATCTTTAACATAAAGGGTGAGACACACGTAAACAAACATGTCTTGTAAAATTAAGTGCTCCGAGACTGAAAAGTTCGGTACTCGACGAAAAGTACGTTTAATTGAGCTGAATTTTACGTCTATTATGACTCAATTTTATGTCAAAATTGACGCTCGTATATGTCAGTCTCAGAGCACCTAAATTTACACCAATTTTTCTAAGTGTGTATGTTTCAAATTTAATTTAAATATATTTAACGGAAAATATTTCATGTGCACAATTTGTTTAGTCTTGTATTCGAACATCATTATTTTGATTTAGGGTTACTTTGATAATGTTCGATGAATGTAGAAAAACATTCGCGAAACTCGAACAATTTAGTTCAAGAAATATTAAATTTTGAATGAGTATATAATCAGAGAACATCATAAGCAACAACAAAATAACATTGAATTTGTGATGGCTATATCGAAAGAACATTTCATAAGTGATTGTTTGAGTGCCTTTTCAAACATAAAAAAACGAGAAAATTGTTTTCAATAAGTTTGGGAAATATGTAACACATACTATACTATATAAAAACTATATACCAGGCCTTCCCAACGTTTTTAGCCCGCGGGCTAAATGTTAGAATCCATATCAGCTGGCGGGCCAGAAATTTTAATTATAATCTAGAGCCGGTTTTTACGGGGAATATTTTTAACGTTTCAACAATCACATTATCTGGTTTGGGCCAAAACTAATAAAGTTGCATACTTTATAATTATTATAATTCTAAGCAATGTGTATGCAGATCCTAGTTAAAATTACATGAGCTAACAGAAGCCAAACATTTGAAAATGTTCAAGCATGTGCATTTATTACCAACCAATCAATCGAGGTTCTTTGTCTCATTTAACAAGCATCAACAATTGCTAAACTAAATAATGAAATTAAAGGAACGATCTTCAAAATGTTTGAAAATTCATCCCTTAATTTATTCTTGTTATTTTTTAAGATAAGTAGATAAGTGATTAGTTACATATTCATATCAGAAACTGTTACCAAAATCCGCAAATATGATTCCAAGTTTTGATTCACAAAGATGAATGAGAATAGAACAACACGAGGGCCATATTCGAAGGTTTTTTACACGCTATTTGCGGGCGGCACAAAATGAGATGTACGTTGAGCAGGCCTGATCTTCAAATTATCAAGGGTAATACCGTAAACATTAACATACTATCAAAGCGACCCGGATTAGCAAAGATAACCCGTTTTACGGTAAGTGAAATTTGAGCAGTGCCTGTGGTTAATAATTTCAAAATATTATCTTTTTAAGGTTCGAAGAAGTTGTTGAACAAATGAATTGAAACAAAGGAACTTAGTGTGGCCCCTAAAAAATAGTTTCTTACATTAACTTTTAACACATTGATTTCTTGCAAATTATTTGTAGTGAACACTTCTAGAAATTTTAGAGGCGCTTGTTTTTGCGCAACTAACTAAATTGCTATCTTTTGCTGTTGATAAAATAAATATGTGTTTTTTTTCAAATGCAAATATCTCAAAAAGAGGTCAGTGGATTTTATGTTTAAGTGCATACATTTTTGTCTTCCTCCATATGTTAGTGAGTTTCAGTTCCAGTTATGCTAGGTACTATTGAGGCCATTACCACTTATTAGAAAACCTCTAGTGCTACATATATTCCACAACCAAGTCGATTGTATCACATGTCGTTCAGCATTCAAAGTATACACTATCTATAAGTGTAATAAGATTAATTACAGATAATCGAAAATAAACGTTATTTAAAAACTTATTGCTTAATATTTATTTGGCACTTTCATAAACTAGAAGTCGCCATCTTGAATTCCAAACTGGTGTCAAAAATCGATTTTTGGACCCTACACGTTGCCCCTTCCGAAAATGCCAAAATTTAAGGGTATTCGAAATTTAATCATAACGCGGAAGTCGCCATCTTGGATTCCAAAATGGCGTCAACCACCGATGTTCGGCTTCTACACGTCGTTCCCGTTCAGAGAATACCTCTATTCTAAGATATTTGATACTTTTTCACAAGCCGGAAGTCACCATCTTGTTTCCCAAATGGTGTCAATAACCGATTTCTGGCCTCTACACGTCGCTACCGTTCAGAAAATAGATAGTAAGGTATTCGACAGTTTTTCACAAACCAGAAGTCGTCATTTTGGATTCCAAAATGGCGTCAATCATCTGGCCTCTACACGTCGTTTCTGTGTGTGTGTGTATTCCCTCTAACCCCCACTGGCCGGCAGTGTTATTATAGAAGAACTCTCTCTCTCTCTCTCTCTAAAATGTCGCATTTATGGTCATTGTAGACAGCTTTAGTCCGGGAGTTAGAAAGTGATAGCTCTATTGCAGATCCAGCCACCCATTTCAGAATATCTGGAGAGTTACGTCCAGTCCGAGGCTACTTTCACTTACAATAAGCCCCGCATGTATGCATCACCGTTATCAAATGGATATTGGTCTACCAGGTTCGAAAATATTATTTTCAAACCAGCCACGTATTTTGTTTTTTTTTTTTTTAATTGTAAAATGTATTTGGACTGGCCTCCATATGTTAATTTGATCCTCCAATCTATGGGTTCCGTAATTTTGATTTTCTCTAAGCTTTGCATCTCATTTCGTGATGCACCTTTGCCGTAATACTTCCTTTAACGAACACAAATTTTCTTGCATTGTCATGGTCATCTGGGAGGAGGTTCGCGTGTAGTGCTTTCAACAGGAACAGTTCGCGACCACAAACTGCCACCCGTCAAGTCTTGGGCGTATCCAGCGAGGCACCTTTCATATAGCTCGCAATCTCCGACACCAGCGAGAGACCAGCAGCCGAGCACTTTTGCAAGCAGAAAACTTGTTGATTCACGGCAACGTTGGCCACCGAATCACCACCAAAACTCTCGACGGTCACATTATCAACACGTTCCCGGGCTAATTCACCAACCGGACCGATCTCTCAATATAACTACACGCCGAAAGTGTACCATCCGAACTCGGAGAACCGGACTCCCGGGAGGCAATGAAAATCGACACCGAACAATGGAACTGAATCTGTGTTGTATATTTTGAAGATTAGATTCAAGTTCATCCGAGCCACTCAAGGCAAACACAGGCAAAACATGATGTATCACTAAATGATAACTTTATGAACACTTGCAACTAAATTTCAGCACACAAATTAACTAATTTAAATCCAAAATGTGTTTAATTTGCTTACGAAAAATACGCAGCAAAAGAAAAACATGTCAGCTTTCAAGCGCGGCCTACTACGATCTTCCTGGCCTCTACACGTCGTTTCTGTTCCGAAAATATGTACCCATATTGTCCAGTGAACCCACTCGAAATACACTTCCAAGCGGTTCCGGGTAAATTTGCCGAATGTCGTTTGGCCGAATGCCGTTTGGGCGAATGCCGTTTGGGCGAATGCCATTTGGCCAAATGCCATTTGGTCAAATGCCATTATTGCCTACAAAGCAGCAATTACAGTGAAGCAAGCGTTTTGAAACATTCAAGAATGGGAAAATGTCTTTAGTGCCCAGAGAATTGAATGAATGTCCCACTGTGTAGCCTTCAGATTTACCGTCCTGCTCGTGTTGTTTTAGTTAGCGGAGCGTAGCGATGAGTAAGCGTCTTCTAGGTTTTTTTTTTTTTCTAAAAGAAGCTACTGAAAGAAGCTTTTAAAAAAAAGATTCTGTTAGAAGCTGTTTGAGAAACAAGCTTATAAAAGAAACTTCTAACGGAAACTTCTAAAAGAAGCATATAGAAGACGCTTCCCGTCACTGCGCTCTTCCAACTAAAAAAAAAACAAAACACGGGCACACAGTTTATGGAACATTTCATCGATCTTTTTGTTATCTGACTTTATTATACATTATCATCCGACAAAGTCATGGTCAGATTATCGGGTTTTGACAAGTTAATCCGACTGTCAGTAGACTTCTCTGACGTTTGTAAAATGCACAAGTATTAGTGCGGAACTCGGGGTAAATTATAAGTATTAGTGCAAGAAAACCTTTGAATTTACCCAAAGTTCTGCACTAATACTTGTGCAATTAACAAGCGTCAGAGAAGTCTATACTAAAAATCAAAACAAACAGACAGCATGCTTACAGCATAAATCTGAAAACTGATAGCACATTATATTCAAGTGCGTGTTAATATTTTCAATCCGGCATTTTCCGGATTAATGGGGTCCAGATTTTTAAGATTCGTGGGGAGGGGGGGGGGGGGGGTTAGTGTAGTGAATTTCAGCTATGGATCGTTATTAGGGCTGCCAATTAGGAATCCAGTAGTGTTCAAAACTTGGAAATCGACCCATTCGGCCAAATGGCTGGACACCTCCCAAGCTTGTGGTTTGGCTAAGTCCATTCCTCAGAAAACATTAAAATTTTTTTGGCTCTTTAACCACGTTATTTAAAAATATGTTATTAAAAAATGTAAAAAACACGTTAATTCGAAAATCGTTGTAAAAAACCCCTTGTAAAAAATACATTTATGCAGCAAAGGTTTGATAGGTTTTTGAAAGTTTTTTTTTTGCTTTGATTTGTTTTCCGTCGATCTTGTTTTCCGTACTGAGTACCAATGCTACCGATGGCAGGGAGGCAGCTCCCACACCTGGACCCTACCTATCTACCCATCAACTCATGGACCGGGGACCAACGGCTTTACTTCCCGTCCGAAGGAAGGCGTGATTAGAGAGCTTATGCCTCAGGAAATCCCGGTGGCGCCGACTGGGATCGAACCCAGGCTTTTTGAGGTGAGAGGTAATCACTCTAACCACTACACCATCGGCACCACTATTTGTAAGTGAATCGAACATATATTTCAAAAATATTTAGATTTTCCAGTAAAAAGTGATCATTTTTTACTCAGTTTACGCCAATGAGAGATGGTAACACGGTCCTATATATTAAAACATACAGTGATGTTAAATCCGACTAAATGTTATTAGCTTTTGTAAGCAAGAAGGACTTGCAGGTAACCAATTTAATCAATTAATAAACCCTGTATATAATATGCCCTGTGAGGCCTCAATAGTCAGTTAAGGCACGATATTACCAAGTCGGAGGTGGCCTATTCGATTCACGGACCGTTTTAGAAAATATTTTGAGTTGGAAATTTTTTCGAATTATTTGCTCATAAAGTATTATAATGCTTGCCACACAATATGCACATTCATGTTTTTATTGCAAAGGACTACTCTCAATCATAAACTATGGAAATTCATCAATGCACACCAAGTTGAGAGCAGGCTTAAATAGGCTCGATTATCATGATCAGATAAACTGATTCGCTTTTCGGCCTGTGCACACAGAAAAAAATTCTGAATTTTAACTATCGCGTAAAATCTCCCTTCGTTTAATTTTGAGCTACATTTGGCATAAACAGTGAAATCGTTTACAAGCTTGCATACAATATTGCTAATTTACGCGATATTGCGCTAAAATTTACACGAAATATCGCGTAAATTTATGCCAAATCTAGCGTTAATTTTATGTGCGCTATATCACGCAGAAATTTGCATGTATTTTTCGAACGGTGCAAGCTCAGTGGTAGAGAATCCCCCTCTCATCATCACCACCTAATAGGTTCGTTGAAGCACCCGGAAAGTTTTTAAATGAAGTTTCTTAAACATTCTCAAAGGCACCAGTCTAAATCAACAATCACAACAAAACCCCCAATTGTTTTACTACACCAGCGATACCACTTGGGATCGGTCAAGTGAAAATGATTAATTTGCGGCGCAAACGAACCGACCTAGCAGCAGAAGCAGTAGTTGGACCCGAAATTATTCTCGATGGCACTCAATCAATTGTCAGACAAGAAGCTGTTGCGGCGGCAGAAAAAAAAAGTCTGCTTCGCTAACAAGTTTACACCCGCGATAAAAAAAATCGATCTTCAACTATGTTTTTCGCACATCGAGCCGCCGACAGACCGTTCACTCATAAAGCTCGTTGGAATTCGAACGGGTCGACCTGTGTCCCACAGAAGTTGTGAGAAGATGGTTTAAGCCAGGCGTAATAAATCAATCAAAGTCAATTTATCATTCCTCGGGATCGCAGGAATTAACGTGCTCTAGAGTACAATGTCATTACTGGATGTGTAAATGGAGTATCCATATTTCTGTTTTGTGCAGTGCTTCTAATTCATCATTAGTCAAAAGAAGGAAGATGATTACTTGCATTCGCCCACGTTGCCTTATGAAGGTCGTTTCGGACTACCTGTTGACATTCGTGGGGTTGAGGAATTTTGTTTGTCTTCTGGTTTTTGCGAGGTTTCCTGGTTGGGTGGGAAGATTCATCTGACTGCTGCTTGAATTGTTTGTGTAATAAGTAGTGATTGTTTTGTGGCGTAATAATTTGTCAACTGCACACAGACATAACAAGTTTCCCAATCAACAAAAACAATGAATTTATTAGCTGTAAAAACCGTTTAGGTGGACAAAAATGCTAATCGTTTGACTGTTACAAAGAGGTTTACACCAGGGAACAGCCCACCAGCCAGTTACGGAGTTGGAGCTGTTCCTTCCTATCTCCGCGGTCGGTTCATTATTGATTTGCCTCCTTTTGTTTAGCTTACAAAAGGTTACATAACTTCAAAGGGTGTGATTAAATCGTTTCTCAGTGCCTTCCACCCAGTCAGCTAAGCTAGATACCAACCGACTCGCAGCCAAAGCCATTGATGACGTCCATTACCACTCCATTTATAACTCATTTCTGGGGACCTTTCCACGGCTGCACCGTACCCCCTGAGGGTGAAGAGGGCAATAAAAATGTGCATTATAAATCATGATTAATTGTTTGGACGCGAAAGCGTTTTGGGAGTATTGAAAGTAAATAAAGCCACGAGCACTCTCGCGACTCTGGCACTAACTGCAGGGTTCAAAGCGTTTGAACATTCGACGTCAGGCTCCGAAAAAGCGGGAGGAGTGAACCGCAACTAACAACAATGTGGAAAAAGGAGATCAAATCGAGAGCTCCAAACGGGCCGTTTTTGGTAAAGAGTGCCGCGTGCGGGCATGATGCCTTGTGACTCAGCCTGCTGTTGTGAACTATTGACCTCCACCCTGCCGCTGCTGACGCCGCTGGTGCCACTCTAGCGTCCGTGCCCATAGATAGCTCGTGCGGGTTCATTGTTGTTGTGCGCATTGAAGTCTTCCTAAGGCGGCGGCGGCGGCGGTGGTGACCGGTTCGATGATGGTTAAAAATTAATATCTATGGCGCCACTTTGAATGTGACAACACATTACTTGCTCATTGTTGGAGTGCAAAGAATTTGGGACAGAGGCTTTTATGGCTGACGATGGATTGAAATCAATGTACCTACATATTGAGCACTGTTATGTAGAACATTTTTATATTTGAAGTAACAATTGATCGCAGCTTTTTCCAAGTGTTCAATTCATATTTAGTATATGAATAGACGAATTACCTCTAACCTAGCCATGCACTCAGTTGAAACTTAAATTCAATGTAAAAAAAAAACAAATCGTGGTATGTACAACTTTTAATGGTAGAGCTGCTGTGGAAACTTTCATGTGACTTATTTCAGCTACAACCAAGCTACTGCAACATTCTGCGAAGACATTTTACTACTTGGGAAATAAAGTAATTGACTGAATTAATTAATTCATACTTCATTAAAAAAATATGAAAGTCTTACTATCGTAAATTTCGTTTCTCCAAGTAGGTAGATTATTCAACTCTTCGGATTTCTGAGCTGGGCGTCTGAGCTGCTTCGTTCAGTAAAGCATCTCCACTCGAAGAAAACATAAATAAGAAAAACCTTTTCAAAGTGCATTGCGACGTCCAACGCCAGAGCAGCTCCATCAGTGATGAGAATATTGCACATCAACAGTGACCACCCGGCGATGGATCGTTACTGTCCGTTCGTCGTAATTTTGAAATTTAAGCTAATTAACATGTTTTAGTTTCTTCCATGCACACCCTTTCTTCGGCATTGTCGCAACACAACCGAGCTATTTGGTTGCACTATACGGTTGCAGTTGCATGTTGTTTTGCTTCTCCTGGCGCTACTCTAATCTCCAAGATCGATTTATGAAATCATCGGCAGAAAGTATGCCTCACTCTTCGTGATCGATGGCGGTATGTGTGTCTATATGTTACCTCATTACCGTTCGCCAATTTTGTAATGACATAATTTTTGTTATGATTCAATCAGTCCTGCACGGTTCCGGATCATTATTGTTATTACTGCATTGCTGGCTTTATTATCGCTTACGCACTCCGAAATGGCGACCGCGCTGGCGGCAATGGCGGCAGCGGGCTGGAAGAAGAGCGAATTTCACCGCCATTCGGATGCAATTACTTTTTCTTTGTTTTTCTGCATACCTATCAAACGCAGATTCAAATAAAATGCGGTGAAAATGAATCAAAGCTCGATCAGATCAGACAGAATGAGCGTTGCAGCAACAAAAGATTGCCCGAATCAATCGATACCATGGCGGGAAGCGAAATCAATCAATTCAATCAATTCAATTGATTGTGGGCTGGGCTGTTCACTGGAGATGATCCGGTGTGGAGAACTGATGCATCTCCGTGTCAAATCGTGGATGACTTGACTGAAAAGCTGAAGTGTAGAAAGCTGTGAAAACTGACCAGCCTAGAGCATCACTTTGGGTGCTTATGCAAAGCATGATCGAATAATGTGACACCATCGATCGCAGATGATCTATTATCGCTGGAACTGGTAGACTTGACTCGGTTGCTCGAAGCAGAGAGACAAGTTTAGTTTTCACTTTTCGTCGGGTGTCAGTTGTAATTACTGCTGCTACTCGGCGTTCGTAGTCAGTCGCTCGGTCAGTGACCGATTCCGAGTAGGCCCAGAGGTGCTTCTCACATACTTACTATGCGGTTCACATGTGCCTTGTTGTTGTAAGTTTCGTCTGGCGATCTGTGGCCAGCGGAGCAGCGACAATTATAATTTTTAATTGTGGCATGCCAGTTTTGGATTTACCACGGCTTGGCACTCACCGCTTGGAACCTCCAACCGGATGGATGTGAGTTACTTTTTTTTACCGAGGCAGATCCGTAAATGGAGATTGAAGCTTGTAGATTTTTTTTCGTGGTTATTGAATAAGTGTAGCATTTCTTTGAATTGAACATATTTGATGCAGTTTTTCTCAGCGAGTTTCGTCTTTTGTTTATGAAGATGTGGTTTTTGCTGCACTCCTGATTTTTTGAGGATATCGCACTGATAATCATAAAATGGCTGCATTGTTGCATTAAAATTGCCAAACTGAAAATTTCGACAGCTCTTTTTCTTCATGTTCTACTATTACTAGCCTAAGTACTGTTTTTTATAGAGTTAATACGGTAAACCTTTACTTCCGGAGAGTTTCAGATTCCATTAAAAGCTTTTTTCAATCTATAAACGCAGAGCGTTTATCAATTTATTCAAAGTTATTATAGTCATGCGATGGAAACTGTAATATAAGATGCTAAAGACTGCTTCAGAATGTATGGACGTACCCACTTTTCAGAGACAATAAGTACACACTAACTAGCGAACTTTCACTGCCTGATGATGATCAAAATTCCAGTGCCTTCAACTCACTTCAAACATCTGCCAGTCGGCAACATTGAGCCACCACAGTCAACTGCACTCCGGGACGCATTCTTGCCGTCCGCCCTGAGGAAGCCCCTATTCCACTCATCGCAGTCGAGCCCCTCCTACCAGCAACCAGCAGTCGTCCCGGCCCTGCGTTTGAGATGGGCAAGTATGATCAACCGGCGAATATATTATCGCCTGAAAGTATCTTGGTTTCCAGCGGCCCTACTCGAACATCCTTCCTTCGTCAAGTGACATCTACCAGCTCCCAAATGCAACTACACGCTGAACCTTCCATTATTCCCGAACAGCGGAGGTCGAACATACCGATTTACTATCAGAACGTTGGCGGTATGAATGGCCTCGTGGAAGATTATCATCTGGTCGTCATGGATCACTGCTACGACATTTTAGTTTTGACCGAAACATGGCTCAATTATCGAACCATTTCAAACTATGTCTTTGGTGCTGGCTACGAAATATTTCGCTGCGATCGAAACACGAATAATAGTAGGAAAACTACTGGGGGAGGCGTCCTTATCGCAGTTAATTCCAAGCTGAAGGCAGAAGTTATCCAGGACGATTCCTGGAACAGGGTTGAACAAGTGTGGGTGGCTATTCAACTTGGTGATCGTCAATTGCTTCTCTGTGCAGTGTATATTCCTCCAGATCGAACCCGTGACTTGGAGCTTATTGACGCACATTGTCGATCCGTCTTGGCCGCTTGAGACAAAGCAGGCCCTTCCGACGAAGTTATTGTTCTTGGCGATTTTAACCTACCAGACATTGCATGGACTCCAACCCATAGTGGTTTCTTTTGTCCTGATCACGAGCGTTCATCTTTCCACGTAGGAACCATCCAGCTCCTGGACAGTTACAGTATCGCAATTCTGTCACAAATCAATGGCCTGTTGAATGAAAACAACCGGACCCTGGATCTCTGCTTTGTCAGTGCTCGTGATACAGCTCCTTTCCTCTCCACGACACCCGAACCTTTAGTCAAGGAAGTGCATCATCACCCTGTTTTAGTTATCGTGATCGAAAATAATATTGTCCATGATTTCACCAGCACTCCAAACGCTGTGTCATATGACTTCCGTAGAGCTGACCATCGCAGTATCGTCCATGTGCTGTCTAACCTAGATTGGGAGCATATTCTAGATCCTGTAGACGTCAACATTGCTGCACAAGCCTTTTCTCACGTCTTGGCATATGTCATTGACAGACACGTTTCCAAAAAGATCATCCATATCGACTTTCGCGTCCCGTGGATGACGAAAGATCTTCGCTCGTTGAAAAAAACTGAGAAGGCTGCTCTCAGAAGATTTACTAAACTCCGCACACTGCCACTGAAATGCTACTATGTCAGCAGCCATCTGGGACCATTGGTATTTCTCCTCTACTTCGACGACGTTCACCATGTTATCACAGAGCCACGATTATCGTTTGCAAACGATCTGAAAGTTTTTCTGCGCATCCGCTCACTCGCCAACTGCCATTATCTCCAAAATCAGATTGACATCTTTGCTGACTGGTGTAGTCTAAACCGACTGGTGGTCAACCCAGCTAAGCGTACAGTTATTACTTTCTCACGCAAGAAACAACCGATTATTTTCAACTATAAACTACTAGGCACGACTATCGAACGGGTGCATTGCGTGAAAGATTTAGTCGTTTTTCTAGACTCAAAGCTGACACACTCACACCATATATCGTATGTCGTCGACAAAGCGTCCAGAACGCTTGGCTTTGTTTTCAAGATTACTAAGAACTTCACAGACATTTACTGCTAGAAATCGCTCTATTGCTCTCTCGTACGATCTACGTTGGAATACTGCTCTGCAGTCTGAAGCCCAAAATACAATAATGGGGCCGAGTGAATTGAATCTGTTCAACGACGTTTTCTTCGCTTCGCGCTCCGTAAGCTGCCTTGAAGATACCCACTTCGTCTTCCAAGCTACGAGAATCGCTGCCAATTGATCAATGTCGAGCCCTTACGTATCCGAAGAGATGTTTTCAGAGCCTTAACCGTCGCCGATACTCTGCAAGAAAGAATCGACTGCGAAGCAATTCTACAACAAGTGAACATTAATGTTCAACCTCGATCACTACGCAACAGTCTTATGCTGAGACTTCCACTTCTTCGAACTAATTATAGCTTAGGGAGCGCTATTTACGGCTTGCAGCGAGTGTTCAACCGAGTAGCGTCGATGTTCGATTTCCACTTGACACGGAATATGCTTCGCCGAAGATTCTCTGCCTTTTTTGCTGACCGAAGGCGCTTGATGCCCAACAGCTAAGTGTAAAATTAACAAATAAACAAATAAACAAATACACAACTGTTAGGAATTTTATTTTTATTACATATACTGTTAAGATTAGATTAGTACAACAGATCAGGGTTCTCAATATTTGCTATCTATCGATTGTATGCTAGCTGGCACACCTTCTTCCGAACGTTCTTCATAAGCTTCAGCACAGACTTCTTGGCGTAAAGTTTGGACGTTTTCTCCCAATCCTTTTCAAACTGTTGAATGGTTTCTGCTGCTTTTCCACCAATGTCCAAAATTTATCAATTGATCGAATTTGCGGGCAAATAGGAGGATTCAAGTCCTTTGGAACGAATTTATTTATTTATTTATTTGGAGGGAAAAGCCCACACAAGGGGGCGCAAAGCCTCATCATTTCAGTACAATATGTTACATTATTGCAGGTATCGAATGTTACATTACCCGAGCAGGAACCGATAGCTAATCGATAACAAATGAATATCTTAATGTGGTATGATTCCAGATTTTGGTTTGCTTGTGGTATTAAATCTTGTTTTGATATTAATCAGTTATCGAAATATTTTGTAAAATTTCAAATGAATACCAAAATAACAAAATGTGATTTTTAAGTTTTTTAGACAATAATACCTAAAAGAGTTATTGAATTGGTGTAAGAAGACCTTCCAAATAACAAACTATGGTATTCTGGCTTCTAAAGAAGCGTCTGCTATCCGTTTGTTATTGTAAAAACTAAATTATTCAGTAGTTCGTTATTCGTAGAATATTTTTTCAGGCATTGTTTTTGGTATTTTACCTCTTATGTCAGCCTCACTAATGTCATATTTAGATTACCAGTTATGCTATTTTCATACCTGAATTTGGTATTAATATGATATTTTTTTCCTGCTTGTGTATTCCAGGCAAGACGCTTTATCAATTCCAATGTACACTATCCTGCATGGCTGGGACTTTGATCACTCACTTCACTCAGCCACCAGCCCAAACACTGTATTTTAATTTTGACTTCCAGAGCATTCAATTGGTAACTGGATATGCCAGAAATATTAATGTACTATGCACTAAGAATGGTATACACAAATGCAGGCTACTCTTTTGTTGCCTTAGCAATAAACTTGTCACAGAACGGTTTTCATCCTAAACGGTTAAATATCTTAAAGCTGAAAAGAAAATGGAAAAGTAATTTTTGAGGAATATTCCCAAAAGTAAATTTGACAGCTATGGGTAGGTGTCTTTTGCTAAATTTTGAGAACATAGGGGGGTGTCGTCTAATTTTAAAATTAACAATTATCAGTTTCTATGTTGTTAAAATGCATCTAAAACATATTTTTTACAACAAAAGTTAAAATTACCTAACGGAATAATTATTCAGACAGGAAAGTGAAATTGCATTCAGAATGCGCCACCTTCATGTCGATCACGATACTAATGCAATCTTTTTTTTTTTTAATTCTTTATTTAAGAGATTTTTAGCCTTAGGCTAGTTCATCTCTACACTAATGTAATCGATCTTTCCATTACCGATTTCTTTTGAACTGCGTACTGGCATTAAGACCGGAACAAATCTCAAATTTTTCTTTGGACAAGGCCCCCTTCCTCCTTCAAAAGTTTGGAATATCACAAAGGGCGATATGGCTTCCCACCGACACACTCGTCTAGGAAACGGATCAGACGATAAAAAGGACAGGATCGTTCTTTTGTTCTCGAGTATCGCTAGTTTATTTGGGTATGGATACTCGCTTTGCTAGATGATATTATGTTGTAGAATATCACCTTTTTCTTTTACAGAATTTTTACATCAATTGGTACTAGACCGGTACGGTATGCCAGGTTCTTGAAATCGGATCAGCCGGTTTCAGTTGTTGAAAACAGATTTCATCGACCATCATTCCTAATCTTATTTGGCAACTCACTAGGTAAGCCTGCCTCCAATCTGATCGATCCCCCTTGTTCGCTGCGCACATCTTCGTCTTGTTCCAGTCGGGTCGCTCCCTAGAACCATTTTCATGGGATCGTTATCCGACATTGTTACGTTGTGCAGTCCACCGTAGTCGTCCGAATTTCATAAATCGGTTTAAATTTTTAAAATTGAGGTAACACTTTTCAAAGCAGATTCAAAACTTTTATGAAGTGACTTCAAACTTTCGAAAAAGTAATCAAATTTTTTCTAACTGGGTCTAAACTTTTCTATTATGTTATTTAATCCTTTTTAAAGTTGTCAAAACTTTCCTTGAGTGATCCAACAGATCCCGTACCAAACTTTAAAGAATTGATTTCGCATATTCTGGAGTGATGCCACATTAGCCCTTTCTTAAATGAATCCAAGGTTTCCTGCATTCATTCAACTTTTTTTCGAACTGAATCCAAACTTGTCAGAACGAGTTTGACATTTTCCATAATGAGCCCGAGTTTTTTGTTAATTACTTTGGTATTTGGCAAGGACACAATCTTGTTTAGGTCATCTAGTTTTCCTAAAAGTGTAAAAAGTTTTCCGAAGTGAACCGACACTTTTTTGAGCTTAAATTTTCCATACGGAGTCCAACATTTTCTGAAGTGCTTCAATACCTTCCCTAGGGAGGCCGAACTTTTCTGTTGAGTGATTGAATTATATTTAATGTTAGTCTGAGCTTTACTGAAGTGATTTAACTAACTTTTATCGTGGATTTCGCTCTCTTAGGCCCCCTCCTCGTTCTTGTGAGAATCACAACCTTTGAAAATTATGCTGAGATTTTAAAGAATGGACCTTCGCATGTTCATACCTGATGGCATGAATAAAGCAAGCACAATTGATGAGAAAACTGGGTTTACATCCACAAAAGTACGTGTTTTTTTTTTTTAGAAATTTGGGTTTCAGCCAAGGGGTAGGTCACTCCGCATATCAAAATCCGCATGCCGGTCATAGAGCAAGCTGTGATTGTTTGTAAAATACCCATCCCGGCAACCCGGTATTTCTGACAGCTTGAATGTTATGGTTTGAAAGCAAGGATAAATCGGATTGAGGATGACGCGGAAAATAGCGAGTGTGTGAAATTTTGGTGTTTTGCGTTCATATGATAATAAAAGTCCTGTGTTTTAGAGTTTTATAATGCCATCAAAGGCAGAGCAGAAACCTAGCCTTTCGTGATGTAAAAAGAAACGGTTTATCAGCGGCTGAAAAGAGTTTGAACCGGTGGGGAACACTCGGGGGAACATTGTTGGAGACCGACTATCGAGGATGATGAATAGACTTATGTAGTTTGTTTTGTGTGAGTTGTAGCATTATTTGAATTAAGGTTACTAATTGGGTCTGGTTAACTGCCTTTTTCTCTTGAACCCACTCTAGAACCTATATTTCGTATTAAGATCTATAATTGAACTGCTGGTCTGAGTTCCTTTGGTATATTCAATTAGAGGATGTTCCTGAACATGCAGTCAAACAGCACGTAATGTTGTGAACCACTTCAATGACAGCACTGGTTGACAGCTCCCATTTTATTCACCACAATCCAATACCTATGAGATTGTGCCGAAGGTTTGCCGAAGGCATCCCTAAGGTGTGCCGATGGATGTGCCCAAGCTGTGCTGAATCTAATTTCGGCACAATGTGCTGAGTGACTTACCCCTTGGTTTCAGCCAAGTTGGAATTTTTCTACGACCTTTGAAAAACAGGCTTGGATTTTATAGAATAGACCTTTGTGAGTTCATACGTGATGATAGATTTTTTTGAAGCCTGGTTGGATTTCGGTTCTATCGTTTGAAATTTGTGGTTGGATTTTATAGAATGGAACTTGCTGAATCCATACGTGAACGACGAACCTGGTTAATATTCACTAAAGTACGTATTTCCATAGAAATTTCTGTTCTTCCGAACTGAATTTCGGCTCCTATCTTTGGATTTATAGGGTTTTACCTATGACCTTGCTGAATCCAATACGTAAAGGTTGAACCGGGTTTGTAATTCGAAAAGTATTTTTTTAGAAATTTGGGTTTTTTCTGTTAAGTTGAATTTTGATACCGTGCTTTGAAATTTATGCTTGGATTTTATAAAGCGGACCTACGTGATGATTATTTTTTTAATCACACACAAAGCCAGGTTTAAATTAATAAAAGTATGTATTTGTCTTTCAATGTTGTATTTATGTAAAGCCAAGATGGATTTTGGCTCCTTCCTATGAGTATTAGGCTTGAATTTTGTTGAATAGACCTTTCTGAATCAAAACGTCTGGTTAGATTTTTTGAGGCATGCACAATTGTTGAGAAAACTGAGTTTATATAGATATTTTTATATACATTTGAGTTTCCTGTTCTTCCATGTTATATTTGAATAATGAGAAACTATCGAAAATAGAACGTTATTTATAAGAACTATTACGTTTGTGGTATTCCACTTGATGGTTTATCAACGGTATGTATCAAAACCCAAAAATCAGTTGCTTTGATCCTATTCATCTACATTATTACCAATGTTCTTCCTTAAAAGTATACAAGAACTTATGCGCGAGATGTCTCGTACACATAATAAAGTCAACATTTGTGGCTCCTGTTATGCATTAGTGTCAAAAATAACGGCTTCAAAGCAGTATAAGGCTAAAGCGAAGGCTAAGAAGTAATGTAAATGTTTGAAATATACGGTTTAGATGTGATGTAAAACGAATTTTGAATGTTTTTTTTTGGTTTATTTTTTACTACACCACCCTCTCCCCTCGACTGGAGTGAGCATCGAGTGACAAAAAAAAAACTTGTGATTTGTTCCAGCCTAATTGGAGGTCATAATTTTTCATATGTATATTGCCCTTTGGTGTTTCTCTGCTGGAGCAGAATATTTTTCATATGAATTTATCCCTTTAGTACCCTCTTTGCATAATTGTAGGTTAATAATTGTCACTCGTCCTCCCTTAGCTCAGTCAGTAAAGACGCAACTACAAATCAAGATCATGGCAAAGCAAGGACCTGTCTAGGATTTTTTTTTTGGGTTTAAAAATGTGTCGACTTTCCTGGGCATAGAGTATGATTGTATGGGAAAATTGAACAGGCATCGAAACTCTCAATTAACAACTGTGGAAGTGCACCTAGAACACTTAGTTGAAAGCACGATACAAGCTAATATACGATAAGCAATAAGCTTGAAATGCGAAGTAATTTTTTTTTTTCATATGAACTTTAACTTCTGGTATAATTGGAGATGAAGAGTTTTTATATAAAATTTTCACTTTGCACAATTGAAACATTTTAAATATTAATTTTTCGCATTGGTTTCCCCATTGCATTATTGGTGGTGAACATTTTTCATGTGAATTTTACCTTTGCATGATTAGAGGTGAACATTTTACCGACGCCAGGAATGCAGCTCCCAGACCTGGAATCTACCTATCGACCGATCAACTTATGGCCCGAGGACCAACGGCTTTACTTTCCTTCCGAAGAAAGGCGTGATCAGAGAAATTATGCCTCAGAAAATCCCGGTGGTGCCGACTGGGATTAAATCCAGGCCTTTTAGGGTGAGAGGTAATCATGAGGTGAACATTTTTCAAATGAGCTTTTCATTTGTCCTTTCTTTGCATAATTTAAGGAGAAAAATTAATATTAATTCCCTCCCCCTTATTTGCTTAATTGGAGGAGAAATTTTTCCTAATTATTTTTCCCTTGCATAGTTGGAGGAGAAAACTCATAAATAATAGTTATTTCAAACGTTTCCTTTTTCAATCATTGCTATATCAACACCAATAATGCCAACGCGAATCTAACAGTTACCTATCAAACAGCATAACAGTCAAAAGCTTTCTGGTCTCAAATTACTCTTTAATCCAGCTTTTTTTCCATACTTTTCCGACATTAAATATTTCACGATCCGTTGCAAGCCTGAGCGACCTCCTGCTGCGATGACCATTTGCCACTGTGAAGCCACTTAGCCACGACCACTGGATTGGGTAACCATCCATTGTATCAACAATCCATTTCGGCCTAAAGAGAGTCCACCAGTTGGCAGTTTTGCAGATCTTCCACAATTTTTTTTTGCTCTACGTTTACAGGCCGCAAATATTGACCAGCGGTGGTCTACGGTGGCTTCTATCTTTATGGCTCTCTCTTAGCTCCGAAAGCATCATCACAATGTTGCCATTTTCTGCTACCATAGGGTGTTTAAATTTCATCGCTCTGATTGATGAAGCAATAGCGCGAGAAGAAAAAGCTAGTTGCTTCATAATTTTCTATTAACCCTTTTTCTCGCTCGCTCAAAGCTCCTGATTGTTGTCGGACGGTGTGGAGAAACACAGCATCCAACGCGCGCGCTGAGGCTGATGAAATGTGTTGAAGATTATAATGATAGGTTAGGAAATGAACGAAGACAGTTATAATGCGTTGAATTATTGATCATGGGAAGAAATAACAGCTATAAAATTTTGAGAAAAAGATCAACATTTTTCTTCACTAAGAGCGGATTTTATCCAATAATCCACTTGCTAGCGATTAAGCAATAAACAGTCTTGTTCGATTAAAATCCCCCTTGCACTGGGAAGGGATGTGATCGTACACAGGAAATCGATGAAGCGAATAAAGTGAACCCACAATAAACCGATCTGGGAACTGACGAAGCATCTAAAATGCAGAATAAATTAAGCTGCAGGCAGATTCTTCCCAAGTGCAGTGCTAAGCGCAATTATGAGCTCCGGAGATGGGTAAAAACACTTTCTTGGTCAAGTAACGGAAATTGGCTTAAATCCGTCAACGAAGCAGACCAACAAAAACCCAACATCGCCTCAGCAGTGCACAGAACCATAGCCTCAATAGTAGCGGCAAAAGCCCAATGGGGTGTTAATACCGAATGAATGCAGCTAATAAGGAACACAGCCAGCAGCGGAATGAATGGAAGAAAGACACACAGAAAAGACAAAGGAAGAGAGACAAATATGTCGTTGTTTCGGAAGCAAAAAGAAAAGGTGATGCGATTTTTACGGCACGGTCGGAGCTTTCTGGGTCAATGGGTAAGGTGGAAATTAATTAATGTTTTGATTTTTGTCTTTAAATTTCATTTCCTATCGCTGGATGTGATCCAAGAAAAAAAAATGGCACTCTATTGTATTGAAAATAGCCGGGCTTTTGCGGTAAATCAAAATCAAATTAAGTCATCATTTTCATGACTGGGGCGATTCACACCAGTAAACGTAGAGCCATTTTGTCATTGGCCCAATTTGGCTTCCATCTTGATGGTAATTGTTTTTGATAGATTGGCCATTGTGTTGTCAGGAAGCTCGCACCTTTCAGGTTTGAAAGTATGACGATATTTTACACGCAGCGTTGTATTCAAATTCCTATCAAGATTGCATCAATGACTATTTTACGAAATCCAGTTGTTTGTTCCTCGTTAGGGTTGGAGTGTCCTAGTAGGAGTCTTAATAAATTTTAACCGATTTTAATTTGTGTCGTTCTAAAGTTTCGATCGCCATTTGACTCTTCATCCGGCATACAGAGATATTTGCTACTGATGAAAACTGTTAGCATGTAAAATTTGAGCTATTAATATAAAGGCGTGACTACAACGGATCAAAACCAAGGTTGCAAATATTCATTTCAGCTAAAATAATGTTTTTCGGAATAATAAAACCAAAAGATGGTATTATGATAGTTTTACTTGTAACTTACAAGAAGAGGTTACACAGTATGCGTATGAAACATAAAACCTGTAAATTTTGCTTTCTATGAGTCACAATCAGCGATTTGCTGATCAGTGAGTGAGTGAGTGAGTGAGTGTGTGAAAAATCGCTGATTGTGACTCTCATGAAGTGAAATAAACAGGTTTAATAGGTCAAACACACTCTTTGCAACCTCTTTTTATATCTTACCTATTCAAAATATGATCGTAACATCTAATTTTTTCATAATAAAAAAAAAACATTGTTTTAGCTGAAATGAGTATTTGCAACCTTGATCAAAACCCCATCAACTACACATTAATCCAGGCCTCCACTGTTCGGTAATTTTAGAACTATGGAACTGTTCGGTAAAAGTTTATAAAAATTTGAAAATTTACTCAAAAGTTTTTCAGATTTTGTTTGATTAATCCCAATCAATGATAAAAAAAAAATAAAATTTGTTGATTTGATTCCTTACATGGGTTATTTCTAATTTTAGCGCCCTTTTCAGCTGTATTGTCTGTATGGTATGGTGCACAAAAATCGGTCGAAACAACAATGTGTGGCTACACTAATCTTTGAGACTGATTATTAAAAGTACCAAACAATCATTTTTGAAAATTTATTCTTTTCAGTAATTTTAAAATGTTTGAGTTCTGGATATGAAATTTTTCATCATTGAAATACTTGCAAGTTTGTCAATTTCCATGATTTCTATAAGTCATAGCTTTATTTAAAGGCTAAGATTTTTTTAAATGATAAGTTATTAAACGAACAGTACCAAAGCTGGGTAGTTTCACCTTTGTTTGGATGATTTTAAAAGTAAGGGCCCATTACGTTCAGGATTAAAACTGAACAACTGCTGTTGCCACTATTACACAGGTAGATTAAGAGAGTATTGATACAGGGTTGTGCTTAGAATATTTAAAGGGTAGGTTCGCGGAGGATCGCTGAATCTGGAAGAACAATTTAATTTATAGAAGCGCCCTTAGGGGTCGGTTCTGGTATAGCAGCAGTTTGTGTTAAAGTGCTCTTTTTCCAGCACTGAAAAATTCGCCACGATTCAAGCAGATTAAAAATAAAAACAATGTGCCATATAGAAGACGAGAAAAGAAAATTAGTTTTACACACCTACGTCAAAAATCCGAGCTCTAAAGATCACGAAAATGTTGAAATGTCATCTAAGAATCATCTCAGATTATTTAGCTAATTATGTGTTTTGAATTAATTGCGGAATTCTTGGCCAATTAGCATAATTTAAAAAAAATTCGGACTCAACCCGACTAAAGAGATTAGAATATACAAAGAGATGCCATGCTCCGGTTGGAATTCCAATGTATCTGTTAATATCATTCCAATCAAGCACGAGACCTGTCTAATTAAAAAAAAATGTTATTGATTAATTGATCACCAACTCTAAATTGAATTACCGAAAAAAAAAACTAAACTGAATAATTTTCCACAATAACAAACGTGACCAAAAAGAAAGTCAAGCGAGATTTGGATCAATGATGAGTGTTTCACGTATCGACTACCTTGGATGCTAGATGATTTGTTTTCACAGGGATCAGATGGCGTCTCTTTGTATATTCTATTCTCTATAACCCTACATCACACAGTGAATTACAAGAAGTTGAACTACACTACACACTTAGAAATAACTAATTTTACACGTGACGGAATCGATCTTTGACATAAAAGATGAGACGTAAACAAACATGTCATGTAATATTAAGTGCTCCGAGACTGAAAAGTTCGTTGCTCGATGAAAAGTACGTTTGATTGAACTATATTTCGCGTCTGTTATGACTCAAATTTATGTCAAAATTGACGCTCGTATATGTCACTCTCAGAGCACCTAAATTTACATGAATATTTCGAAGTGTGTAGTTGTAATGGTAGCTGTAAGTAAGAAATTCAAAGTGAACAGAGCACTTACAAAGTAACGCAGTTTAATCACCAAACCAGCAAGCAAACTTGATTTTATTAGGATCTCAATCCTCTGGTTCCTTCGGTTATCACCCACTGTTCTTTCATAGTGTAGGCAAAGGTACCATACCGAACAAGACACAATGTCATAAACCATATGGATCAACTGATCTATTGACCTCTAGGAGTTCTTGGCCTTAGCTTGAGAACTTTGTTTTTAGTTTGAGCAGGATCAACTTCAAAGATAATTCGTGTTAATTGTGGAATAAATGTAGTTTTGGCACTAACACATATTTTGGGACGCTCGGTCAGGCGCTCCACGATGTAAAGGAAAATAATCAGCATGTAGAGATGGCAACGCTGGACATCTCGAAAGCGTACAACTGGGCTTGGACGCCAGATGTCATTAAACAACTAGCAGATTGGGGCTTGAAAGGCCACATCCTACATTTTGTTAAAAATTTCCTAAGCCACCGGACCTTCCAGGTTATAATCGGCAACTACCGATCGAACACGTTCCGCGAAGAGTCGGGTGTGTCCGAAGGCTTCGTCTTTGTGGTCACCTTATTCCTGATTAAAATTAATGGAGTCTTCAGCAACCTGCCAGCGGAGATCTTCATCTTTGTTTACGCGGATGACATTGTACTAATGGCCGTCAAAAGTACAATTAAAGCCCTCCGTACCAAGCCGTCATATATATATTCACCGATGGAGCATCGATGCCGGTTTCGAGCTGTCGGCGGAGAAGATCTCAGGCCGTACCACAACACAAATCTGTTAAGATTCTGGGAGTTCGTATTGACCGCAGTCTCTCATTCGTACCCCATTTCGATGAAGTGAGATCTAAATGTCGGTCGAGGTTAAACTTCATTCGCTCGATCGCCAGACGTCACCCAGACAGCAATCGACACCTCCGGATCCGGATTTACAAAGCCGTCATCGACACACGACTCACATACGGGATTGAACTAACCGGTATGTCCAGAACAACCCTCATCGAGAAACTCACTCCTGTATATCAAAGAGCAATCCGAATCACCTCTTGCTTCTCCCGTCAACCCCGGGTTTAGCAGCAAGCGTCAAAGGAGGTGTCCTTCCCTTGGACCATCTCATCACACTCACCATCTGCCGCCGAGCCGTCGGGTTTCTGAAAAAAAAACTACTGGTTCGAGCGACGGAGTGTAACTTCTACAGGAGGCAAACCAGCTCCTCGCCAGCACAGCCAACCAGGCGCTCTCCTCAGTGTCCACGGTCCACTGGTGTGGAGCCAGGGGTTGGAATCTGTCCAAAATTTCTATCGATTCGACAATTAAGAATAAATTTAAAGCAGGTGCTAACCCCCTCGCCGTGAACCAGCCGCACATGGACCTTATACACCGCCGATATAAAAACCACGCAATCCGCTATTCCGATGGTTCTGTCGCACAAGGTAGAACCGGAATTAAGATATCTGGCCGCGAAATAAGTATATGTCACAGTCTTCCCGACTAGTGCAATATTTTCTCTGCTGAGGAAGCTGCAGCCTACGTCGCCATCACCACCCCATCTAATAAACCCATCGTGCTCTTCACGGATTCAGCCAGCGTTGTAGCCACCATCGACGCCGAGTACCCCACACACCCGTGGATCCAGACCATCATCCAGTCCGCTGGATGACGCACCGATGGGAAGATCTACCTGACCACCGTTCTCAAGTGGTGTTGTTTGGCTGAGGTCAGGACACACTCGAATATCGCACAACATGGCTGGGAATGGTGAATTCCATCGACGTTGCCCAATATGCCAGATCCATCAATCGGTGGAGCACATGATATGCCACTGCCCTCAATACCAAGGAGCCAGAGACCTATACGGTATCTCTTGCAACATAAAAAATGCACTCAGCATGGACCCTAGTCGTTCCGCTGCGCTATTGGCCTTTCTCTGCGAGACAGGCCTGTGCAACCAGATATAACTCCACCCAATAGAGTCATCACCGCCTACAACATACCGCGGATAGAAATAACCACCGCTATCACACCATCAGGAACACCTTCAATAACCACGACCGCTACGAACTAGAACTCTCCCCTGTCAACCACCCTAGGAAACCCCCACCAGCACGAAACAGCATAAAAAGACAGCATTTACTTAAGTTTTCTATTTTGAGAAACTCCTGTCAGGAACCCTCCCTCTCTTTTAAGAAGTGTCCCCTATGGGCACTCCTCAATTTTCAACTTTGTGACTTGGGGAACCCCCTTCAGGGATTCCCGGAGACGAACCAGCGTTCGGCTCACAGCAAAAAAATAATTTTGATATCACATCAAAGTGGATGCACTACAATTATGTCGAAAATTTCATGTAATTTTTATGACCACATAAATAAACAAATGCAGTAAAAGCAGCGTAATGTCAGTTCATGCATTGTATTAATGATAATTTTGTCCTTTTTAGCAAGTAATATTACACCATATTTTCGATATGATTGTAGTGCATCCACTTTGACGTGATATCAAAATTATTTTTTTGCTGTGCTGAAAGTCTCCTTAATAAAGATAACTAACTTTGCATGTATCGGAGCTTATGATTCAGTGCAGATACATATTGCCACTATATATGCACCATTCTGTCAGACTCACCACTATCAAAATGTTCGATAAAAACCACTATGGAAGCCTCCGGTAAATCCTCTGTCACAGTTCAGCTTCCTGATTATCGTAAAGCAGGAAATCATCCTGACTCTGTGTCCAGAGATGGAAAATGGAGCTTTCAGCTTGTGTATCAATTATAATTTCTGATGGACATTCACCTTCTAGAATTGTTATCGCTGATCATCTTCTCAGTACCAGAAACGTAGTCTGTCTTGCAGTGAGGCGTGATGCCAAATACTCTATTCTGGATAGCCATCGTTGAAGTCATTGTGAGCTAGCCATGCGCAGCGACATTTTTATCACAATTGATGTACAAATATCCCATCATATCCAGCGGCATTTAGAGTTATTGAATTAAATGCCTTTTTTTTTAATAAAATTTCCCATTGTGTGGTGGAATGGACACACCGGAGGGGTAGAAACATCGGTATGGCGGCAGCACGGGTGGAACTGGAGCTCCGGTAGGATAGGAGCACCACTGAGGTTGGCCTGCCAGTTTGGTTGGAGTGGTATTTATTCCGCCTGGCTCCCATGCCCCTTTCTTGGAACCAGGCTTGCTGAAACTCCTCAAACTCACTGGAGGTTTTACAACACTCTTGTCCTGCAAGTTTAGCCAGCTCTCACCTCGAGTGAGTGGTAGCAGGAATATGGAAGAAGTAAACAAAAACTCCTCGAGAGAGAGAGGATGATTTGACGTGAGGTGCGCTTTTCGAGACTCCGGATGACTTTTTTGTTCGACGCAAAAAGCTCAGAGTTCACCCAGAGTGAGAGTAAGAGCGTGCGTTAGAAAACATGAACATGAATGGCAGCAAACCTCACTCTCATTTTATCCTCCTTCGCTCACAAGCTCTAAAGCTTGCGGAATGATTTGGTAGTAGGCATTCTACTCCTCAGAAAAATGCAACGCTCGGCACATTTCAAACTCGCGAGCGAGGCTCCATCAAGTCTGCTTGGAACCACCAGTGCTAATGACTTAACGTACTTCGGCCTAACGTACTTTGGCCTAATATACTTCGGCCCAATGTACTTCGGCCTAATTCGACCCAGCACCAGTAAATTCAAATATTTTGATTCACGGAATTATTGTTGAATACAACAGTGCCGTCTAGCGGCGCCGGTGGTGTAGTGGTAAGCGTGATTACCTCTCACCCCAGAAGGCCTGGGTTCAATCCCATTCGGCGCCGCCGGGATGTTCTGAGACATAACATCTCTGATCACGCCGGAAGTAAAGCCGTTGGTCCCCGGTTCATGAGTTGATGGGTCGATAGGTAGGGTCCAGGTGTGGGAGCTGCCTTCCTGGCTTCGGTAGCATTGGTGCTCAGCACGGAAAACAAGATCGACCAAAGGAAAAAAAATACAGTTCCGTAAGTGGGGGTGACATTGGTCCAAAAAATAAAAATATGTCGTGCCCTACCTTACAACATTCCCATTTAGCAAAGACAACAATTTTAAGCATGTGATATATTGTTACAACGATATATTTACGACTGTCATGGAAATCGTTGACTGAAATTGATGTTTCATTTTCTGAAATCAAATAAAAAATAGACCAATGTAAAACTTTGTGGAGGGTGACAGTGGTTGATAACAAAAATATGGTTAAAATATATTAAACTATGCAAATGTAACGTAGCTAGAAAGATTTGGTTATGATCGTAATGTACTTCGTATTTATGGCTGAATATAGCGAGTCACCCTCGTATATCCACATGAAAGTGTTTTCAAACTTTTGTTTGCATGTGGTTATTTTTTAAGACGTGTTTTTGATTCTTTTCATGACACTTAATTTTACAGAACTATTTAAATAAAGCAACTGGTTAATGTTATCTACACTTTACGTGAAGAGTTCAATGAACACAATCTAGTCATATTTTTTTGTATATTCCAGATATTTTCATCAATAATATTTTTTTCAATTTTGGCCTAATGTCACCTCGTCTTGCCTGTATCTATAATTATGGAGACGATTTGCCTAAATGACATGCAAATTACTGACATTCTAATCAAATATATGCTAACAAAATAGGCCATGACACTTGTTTTTTTTCTAATGTCGTTTTCGTTTTTACTACACTACACCGGTGTAGTGTAAGCAGCAATAAGTGCGAGTCATTGACAGTTCATCATCATTTGTTTGTAAACAAAGGTGCAACCGATAGCTACACCCTAAATTTTTTCGGTGTTCGGCAGTGTAGCACCGGTGTAGCTACACCGCAAAAACGAAAACGACATAACTGTCTAGTTAAAACATGTGTGAGGAAGACATAAACTGCATAAGCTCAGTGGACTGTTTCCCTACATTCCTAATTTCTCTACATGTTTTATTGTGTACATTGTGTACATCACTCAGCATCCTCTTCCGAGCCAACAGATGAACCGAATCATACACTAGCCCCCAAGCATGTCCATTTCATTAATGTTTTTCCCATTTTCCAATCTCCTACTTTCCAGGCTACGCAAACCAGAAGAAAATTGTGTCTTTCCACCAGTAGCCCAACAACTTCGACTTAGTAGCCACGGGTTCGCTCTAAATAAGGTACATCGCCACCACCCAAGCCCAGACGGCGACGATGACGACAGCGGGCTGCGGCAAAGCATGTTGGACTCAAAGCAAATAGTTTCAAGGTGGCAATAAACACTATCCGCGTGGAAGAGCCAGAGTAGTTATTGGAAAAAATAAAAGCAGAGCGATGGTTGTAAAACAAAATTATGTTTGTCGGGTGAGGAAACATCTGCTAGCATAAGCGCGTAAGTGAAAATAAAGCAATGAAATAAGTGAACACTTCGCGATCTGGACTGTGGCGGGAAAATGCGACCCTTTCAAACGGTTGGATTGGGTGGCTGAAAGCTGATATGAGCTTGGTGATTAATGGAATACCGACCGAAGGCAAGTTCTCACACTAACCACTGAACTAAGCTAAGAGCGGAGAGAACTCCGGTATCAAGATGAAGCTGCCTAAGGTGGACCTATCTACAAAGTGAATGACAGTGGGAGCGCGATGTTCGGCTGAATAGAGGAAAAAAGCAGTAGAAAATAGTTGGTTGTGTGCCCTGGAGCAATCCGAAAAAAAAACCACCGTGTTGTGATCGCGTGTGTGCACTTGGTGAAAAATCGTCGGTGCGTGTGAGTGTTGGTTATAGTGTATGTTTCCGCGAGGGAACTGGGCTGGAAAGCGCTACAAAGCATCCAAATCGAACGATCCGCAGAGAAGCGTGAATCCGAGCATCCAAACCGGGCGAAAAGGGTTTTACAATTTCTATGTGAAAACTGTGCAACGACGACGAGCAGAGTCAGTGTCTCACGGTTTCAGCGCCTGGAAGAGCAGCGCAGCAGTCGAGGAAGTATCGCCGGGCGGATAAATAGTTTATAAATAAATGAGATAAAAATGCCTTCCGGATATCGACCGAATGGGATCATTCATCCCGCTAATGGCCATATAAGTGAGTATCATTTATTGCGCTTCATAGCTTCTTTCTTTGAATTGTGGGTTTACTGTACAGTGCAGTTTGTTGTTGTTTGGTTTTTTTTTTTATTGTGGGCTATGGATTATGCTACTTTGTGAGGGAAGATGAGACAGATGATTGGAATTTTCTCCGAAAATTTATAATCACAGTTTTTTGGCGAGTAGACAAACAGAACCCCAACGATATTAGCACTCGGATGATCGGATGCTCGCTGAAACCTGTTTTTCAATTCTAAGTTCAAATTCACATGGGCGTCGGAAGAGCGTTGGTTACAAGGGACTGTTTTATGATGTTTTGTGGTGAAGAACTAGCCCAGAAGTGCCTTATGAAGTATTTAAAAAAAATGTGATGTTGCACTGGATTGGAAAATTAGACATTATTTTAACTAGATTTTAACTATCTGTAATTAGAAGAGTCTTTACAAATCGATTTATTTTTAAATGCTATATCAGTGACCGTTTCATGTTGGCAAGCTGGTCGATTTATCTTTAAGATAATTTAGTATACCATCTTAACCAGATTGGCAAACATAGACGTATTTGTTATAGTTACAGATATAAATTCCCTCTATAATTTTCCGTTGCTTCACAGCGATATAAATGTGAAATAGCTTGGGCATCCACCTCTTTGTCCACCTCTAATATTCACAAGTATTCCCACTCTAGTAGCATGCTTGTCACAAAGCAATTGTAGAAACTTATATACGACTTATTTCAGTCATAAACAAGTTGCTGTAACTTATTGTGATGAAAATGTGCTACTCGGGTAATGATCATAGTTCATGAATAATCAACAAAGCATCCTTATTCACTAGCTACTCTGTATTATGATGCTATCTTAAATTTTAGCAGTGCCAGGATTTTTCAGGAACCCCCAATATTCTGCCAGAAAGCTTTTTTTCATGAAATTTAAAATTCAGTCCTTTATATCCTTAATATCCGTAATACGTGCGCGAGGTTCAAATCATTGTGGACAACTCAAAATTACCCTTTTATTAAGTACTATTATAAAATAAAATATATCAAAAATCTTTCATCACCATCGTGACGACCAAAACGGTTTTTGCTGTGCTATAATAATTATTAAAAGTCGTTAAGTCATACCAAATAATTCGTTAGAGATAACTTCATCAAGATACATAATTTGGGGGTGACCCCGGCGTAGTGGTTAGCATCCATACCTCTCACGCCAAAGTCACGTGTTCAAATCTCACTCCCGGACAAGTCACGAATGACCCAAGAGCGTTAAAATGACTATAATAATAATAAAAAATATATACATAATTTGTCAATAATAATAATAATAAAAAAAAAGATACATAAATTGTCAATAATTAAAAAAAAAGGTACATAATTTGTCAATAATTAAAAAAATACCTAATTATCTGCTCAAAACAAAAAACAGTTTTAACATGCAATGTCTTTTGATTTATGAAAGTGTTGTTCTCAACTTGATGTGGCTAGGTAGCGAATTAAAAACATGTATACCTTTGGAAAACAATGAATTTTGTCAATCACAGGACAAGAAATGTGGTGTCCTAATTTCATTCGCGTTTCTTGTATTGTATTGTAAATGTTCAGTGTTAAGGCTGTGCCAACAGCTAAGTTGGCTTATCTAGGGACTAACCCCCTAGTCTATACACCTACTGTCCTTCCCGTTGCACTCGTCAGCTCGTGCGATACTCTAGACACACATGGGTGGTCGTATCCGGGTCCTCCCCTGGGTAGGCTCGTGTCCGTCCAGGTTCTGGTGCATTAACTTATATCTATGCATGCACAGCAAAAAAATAATTTTGATATCACATCAAAGTGGATGCACTACAATCATGTCGAAAATTTCATGTAATTTTTATGACCACATAAATAAACAAATGCAGTAAAAGCAGCGTAATGTCAGTTCATGCATTGTATTAATGATAATTTTGTCCTTTTTAGCAAGTAATATTACACCATATTTTCGACATGATTGTAGTGCATCCACTTTGAAGTGATAACAAAATTATTTTTTTGCTGTGTGGTAATTATACTTTGCAACTCACCTTTTGGTTATAAATGTCGATAATGCTGAAACTATATGAATGTTAGTGATCATTATTAGGTGTGTGCTGCAATGGAGTAGTAATTGAAGGAAATGAGGTTCTCATGTGATAACACACCTTTTACAATTCTCATCCTACTTACCAGTTCCGTCCAGTATAAATTGGCTGTTTCCAAATGGCCTAATCCTTTCTGACTGCTTACTCTCTTACGTTTTCTCGCTTTTTCATTCTTCCTATTGAAAATCTGGCCGTGTTCCCATTTGTTCTCATGTACACACTTAGAAATACCTAATTTTACACGTGACGGAATCCATCTTTGACATAAAGGATGAGACGTAAACAAACATGTCATGTAAAATTAAGTGCTCCGAGACTGAAAAGTTCGGTACTCGACGAAAAGTACGTTTGATTGAGCTGAGTTTTGCGTCTATTACGACTCTATTTTATGTCAAAAATGACGCTCGTATATGGCAGTCTCAGAGCACCTAAATTTACATGAATTTTTTTAAGTGTGTAGGTAATATTGGTACATGAGGGGAAGAAAGAAATAGAACAAGCTAAGTGTGAGTTGCATGCGTTGGTTAGTCGTTTGGGTCATGGTGTTGTGTTCCCTATTTTATTTGCCTCTATTCAGCTCTCAGATCACCCCCTCCCCCCAAACTATTGCGGATGAGAAAAAGAACCCACATTTGGTAACCTCTCACGAGCTGCAATGCATAATATATGAATAACAAACAAATCTAGAACGGGGCTTAAACATATAACATTTTCTAAGACTGAACATGATTAGTATAGTATGAATAATGAGAATTGTATGAAGAAAAGACGATCCCAAAAGAAAGTTCCCTAGCAATAAAACTATTACTCTGTGCTAATATGAGTTATTTCAAAATGGGCATCCATACTCAGAAACTATACCCGACCTCAACAAACTGAACCGAAATCAGAACAGCTAAACTATTTGGTAAGATTTTGGCATTTCTATTTAATTGTATTAAGCTATCTCACAGAGACCAGATGTCCAAGTTCGGTCAGAAACGTGTGTAAAGTTAAGTGGAAACGTTGCCGTTACGTAGCGCTAGCATCTCCTGATTTTCTCTATACATTAATCACCTTCGACCAATTTGGCGCTAGTACCGATAAATTACCTGCTGAAAATTGCCACTTGGCGCTACCAGCACTTAGTGTCTAGTGTAAGTTTTGCAACGCCAGCGCCATCATGTTGTCAAAGAGGGGTTTTAAGTGGGGAAGTCGCCGTTAGTGGCACTTAAGTCGAATAGGAATCTTTACACAAGTTTTTAGAGAAATTTTGGAGCCTCAACGTCTGTTTTCTGGGGCTATCTTATATCGAGCTCTTTTCAATAATTGCAACATGTGAAAAATGCAGAACAAGATTAAAATTGTTCTAGTGTCAAATTGGTTTTGAAGGAAGGTCAAACTACAAACGAACAGCTCAGCCGCTTTGAACCCTATGAAAATTATGCTTTCCCAATATGGTACATTCTCTCACTATAAACCTATCATTTCTAGCCTATCTGAACTATTTAATAAATGGAAACCATAACATGGGTTACGCTCCTCCTAAGCGGGCCCTCCGCATCCTATCTCTGTCTTATCTCAAATGCCAATGGTTTGAATGTATCAATATATACATTGGAAATGACGTTCAATCAAATAAACCCATACCCCACTCACTTGGCCAGGCTTCAGAATCGTCCAGTGGGCAGTGCGCTCTACACTCCAAGTACCCTTTCTTTCAAATTTACCCCAAATTTTATATTTTACCCCTCTGAGTGTTGATTAATCACAATGAAACATTGTGACAGAGCACGGACTTGAGGTTACTAGAGTATTAAATAATCTAGGTCATATTTAGGATTATATCTAAAAATCCAAATTTGGCCAACGCCCACCATTCGCGTTTCTAGTATTATATCTATGAAATTCACTTCCTCAAAAGTCTTGATGAGAAGAGATTGATTTGATTTTTTGTCAAGATGCTTAAAGTCTGTATATCAGTTGCTCTGCTATTTCGCCCATTTAAATAAACCGTAAAATACAGGTATAAGTCGTTAAAGTCGTTATACCGTTCTGCTAGTTCAGCGTCTAGTAAATGTGAGCTATTTGCCGATCACTTCAATTGAGGCTAGCAAGAACTACATATCCTGTTCTCAGCGTGGATTCTTCCGAAACGATCCGTCACTACAAATCTCCAACAGTTTACTTCACTCTGCATACGCTCGATGGACGCTGGTACGCAAGTAGATGCCGTGTACACAGATTTCAAAGCTGCATTCGACCGAGTGAACCATGATATCCTACTTGGAAAACTTGAGAAACTTGGACTATCCTCCGACCTAGTAAACTGGTTTAGATCGTACCTCACGGAAGGTCTGTGAAAGGTCATTCATTCCGGTGTACCGCAAGGAAGTAATCTAGACCCGCTTCTCTTCTCGTTATTCATAAATGATGTTTCATTTGTTCTGCCACGCGGACAGCGAATATTATATGCAGATGACGTTAAGATGTTTATGGTAAACACTTGTATTGAAGTCTGCTTTGAGCTGCAACGGCTATTGGATTTGTTTGAGGACTGGAGCAAGCGTAATCATCTTGATTTGTGTATAGCCAAATGCAACACGATCTCATTTAGTAGAAAGCGTCAACCGTTATATTTCAACTACAAGCTATCTGGGCAAACTCTCGAACGCATGGATCAGGTGAGGGATCTTGGTGTGATATTGGACCGTGAACTCACTTTCCGACCGCATTGCGAAGATGTGTTAGCAAAAACTAACAAGCAGCTCGGGTTTATATTTAAGCTTGCTGATGGTTTTCGCGATCCTCTCTGCCTGAAGTCCCTCTACTGTGCCCTCGTACGCTCTATTTTGGAATCTGCCGCAGTAGTATGGTGTCCATACAATAGAAACTGGATCGATCGCTTCGAGGCTTTACAGAAGAAGTTTGTGCGCTTAGCCCTCCTCCATATGAACATCGCTGTATGCTGCTGGGAATTGATACCCTGGAAAAAAGAAGATCGACTATGCAAGCTGTATTCGTGGCTAAGGTGTTGACCAACGATATTGACGCCCCAGATATTCTCGCTGAATCGAATATATATGTTCCAGAACGACCTTTGAGACGACGCAATTTCTTGAATTTAGCTAACCGTCACACTCGTTATGGACAACAGGATCCAATCTGATTCATGACACTTCGTTTTAACGAAATCTCCAGCAGATTTGACTTCAATAGTTCTGTCACCATTCTGCAACGCCAACTTAATAATGATCAACGATATTGAATCGAACAATAATGTAATTGGCGAGTAGGTATCTGTCCAATAATTAACTAGGAAAATGAATGTTTTATGATTCGGCATCATCTACACGACATTGGTTCCTGCCATCTGACAAGTGACCTGTTTGCAGTTGCCAACTAAACATTGTTTTATTGATTGATTCACTTTAAGAACTTATTTATGTTTTATTTATAATCTGTATACCATATAATGCCTTGTGAAAACGTTAATGTGTACTTTATTGTGAAAAGATATGCGGTTTTTACGCCTTTCTGAGTCAAATGTGCTATCTCAAAAAGGCTTTTCCCCATCCCATATTTCATTAAGACTTGAAGTCAGATGTAATTATATAGAATAAATGAATAAAAAACCTCACTACGCCAATATGTAAACAATCTAGATTTATCAATTTATTTCATATGCAACACCAATTAAACTTTAAACCTTTACTCTATCCTATGTTAACTAATCACACCGCTGAAAATAAAAATTACAAATATATCTTCTCCGCCAAAGCACAGGTGTGTTTTTGGAATTCTTACCATAATTGAGCACGTTTGGACCTATCCAAAGCAGTGATTGTGCGTCGCTAAAATGTGTTGTTTGGCGGTGTCTCATCAGAGAAGCGATTATTTTTGAGACAAAACGACTTCCAATCAAAATTTTAGATAGCACCATTGTTGATTGCGTAAAATTTCAAGGTGCGAGGACAGATGTCACGCTTCTCTTTTGTTCTGATATTTTTTAGTTAATATTACAGGGGGATGAACAAACAACTTGATTGATTATGTTCAACAGTTAGATGGACAGAGCTTATCGCACCGCTGAGGGAATGTCATAAATCACATAAGGTAAAGGGTGATACGGTCAAAATTTGGTCAATATCAACTTGACGTATTTCTTTCAATTTTGCATTTAAAAAACCTGAACACCCCTCATTTTGAAGGTGTGTGTGTGTAGAATGTTGCACCTATTTTGATTTTGGAATTCACTCTTTAGTTGTCAAAATGCCGTCCAAGCAAGAAGAGCAGCGTATCAAAATTTTGCTCGCGCATCGCGAAAATCCGAGCTACTCGCACGCAAAGTTGGCAAAATCGCTAAAAGTTACCAAATCAACCGTTAGAAATGTAATTAAAGTGTTTGGGGAACGTTTGTCGACAGCCAGGAAGTCTGGATCGGGGGGAAATCAAAAACCGGAAGCCACTGAGACGACAAAGAGAGTTGCCGGTAGTTTCAAGCGAAACCCTAACCTCTCTCTCCGAGATGCCGCAAATAAGCTGGGTGTATCGTCTACAACCGTGCATCGAGCCAAAAAAACGAGCCGGACTATCGACTTACAAGAAGTTAGTGACTCCAAATCGCGATGATAAACAAAATACGACGGCCAAAGCGCGATCCCGGAGGCTGTACACGACGATGCTGACGAAGTTTGACTGCGTGGTAATGGACGACTAAACCTACGTCAAAGCCGACTACAAGCAGCTTCCGGGACAGGAGTTTTATACGGCAAAAGGAAGGGGAAAGGTAGCAGATGTTTTCAAGCACATGAAACTGTCAAAGTTCGCAAAGAAATATCTGGTTTGGCAAGCCATCTGTACCTGTGGCTTGAAAAGCAGCATTTTCATAGCTTCCGGGACTGTCAACCAAGAAATTTACGTGAAAGAGTGTTTGAATAAACGTCTGCTGCCTTTCCTGAAGAAACACGGTTTTTTTTTTAACTAGTTCGTTTATTTACTAGGCTCAGTCGTGTGTGACACTTTACGGAGCCAAAATCAGTAATGTTTGATTTACATTTTAAATAGCAGTATTTCTAGGTTAGTATTGGGTACCAATTACTCGTGGCGGGCTCGAGGTTAATAGGTAACAATTTCAATTGGAAGGATCTAGGTAGGAAACTGGTTTCTGAAGCCTCCTTCAGATACTACTCTCGGACGGTTGACCAAATCCTGGCTGGGCAGGGGCAAGTAGCACAGGAACAGGAGGATAATAAGACTGGGACACAATGGCGGGAAATTGTTTGGAAAGGAGGGGATAGTCACATCAAACTCTAACATCAGACAAACAAAGGAATTCGTAGATCGCTTGCATGTAGGGAAGATCACGTGTTCCCAATACATCTCTTACTTCACGGAAGGGTTGTCTACCTCGGGCCACTAGGGTATCCAATAGTTGTGCTCTGGAGGCGTCATTACCCGGGCAATACCAAACTGCGTGATCGATGTCATCATAACCGGTTCTGCACCTACATATATTGCTGTCAACGAGGTTTATTCTATAGAGATGTGCGTCTAGCGAGTAGTGGTTGGACATAAGTCTTGACATCACTCGAATGAATCCCCGACTTACATCCAGACCTTTGAACCACGCTCTCGAAGAAACATTTGGAATAATGGAATGTAACCACCGCCCAAGAGAATTATTTGTCCAATCGTTTTGCCAACTTAAAAGAGAACTCTGACGTACTAGTGGGAAAAATTCATCATGTGAAATTCTTTTATCATAAATCTCGCCTTGTTGTGCGCCCACCTTTGCGAGAGAGTCTGCCTTCTCATTGCCTGGGATTGAGCAATGTGAGGGGACCCATACAAAGGTAATCATATATGATCTTTCGACCAGCAAACTCATCTGCTCCCTTACCTTTGAAAGGAAATAAGATGAGTGCCTACCTTGTTTCATCGACCGAATAGCCTCAATCGAACTGAGACTATCCGAGAAGATGAAGTAATGGTCTATGGGCATATCGGAAATCATCCCCAATGCGAAGTTGATTGCTGCTAGCTCAGCAACATAAACGGAACAAGGTTCCTGAAGTTTCCGAAAGGCGGTTGAGTATTCATTGAAGACGCCGAAGCCAGTGGATCCATCAATGCGTGATCCATCAGTGAAAAATCTTCTATTGCAATTGACTTGTTGGTACTTTTCAGCAAAAATGCGGGGAATTGAGATAGGTCGAAGTTGATCTGGAACTCCTTGAATAGCCTGTTTCATGGAGAGATCATAGTCAATGGGGGAACTGTAGTTAGTAAAGCATACACGAGAGGGGTTATAGCAAGGAAGGCTAATATCCGATGACATATAATTAAGATAGATTCGCACGAATCTAGACTGGATGCTCAAAGAAACACGGTTGTTCCGTACTGTTTTGGCCGGATTTGGCATCTTGCCATTACGGTAAAAAGGCCATGGAGTGGTACGCCGCCAACAACGTGCAGGTGGTTCCCAAGGACAAGAACCCTCCCAACACGCCAGAGCTCCGCCCAATTGAGAAATACTGGGCTATTGTCAAGCGGAACCTAAAGAAGACCAAAAAAACTGCTAAGGGCGAGCAGCAGTTCAAGGCAAACTGGCTTTCTGCGGCGAAGAAGGTGGACAAGGTGGCTGTACAAAATCTGACGGCAGGGGTCAAGCGTAAGGCCCGGCAATTCGGATTTGGAAAAGCGGAAGCCTAACTGAATATTTTTCCTGAATTTTATACTAATTGAACTTGAAAAAGAAATTTAATTTGATTTTTTAAATAAACGATTTCACCGATTTACACGCGTTTTCCCTTGACCAAATTTTGACCGTATCACCCTTTAAGGCAATCAAGTCATTCAAATTATTATTTTTTGACTGCTTGATCTTTGAATATACATCTGGGAAACTTATTTTCCTTTAAAATATCGTTTCAAGAGCAGTGGGTTCTTTTTATCATAAACATTTTTCCGTTGGATGAGAATTTATTCAGGGCCAAAGTTTATCTTAATCTTACTAGTTACGCCTGCTAAGCTCTCAAATACTAGAAGGGCAAAACAAATCCCGACGATTTGCGGGATAACATGTCTATTACGTATGTACAATCCAACAAATCTTCCATGCCAATGTCTGTTCCCACCGTTTCACACTACGTTGCTATTCAGTCGTCTAGAAGTCCCGTAGGCCAAGCCCTTATGGACTACGAAAAGATAAGCAACCAAATGAAACACGGATCAGACCAGCAAACAAAATGAGTAAGAAGCCGCTCCAATCTTGCAACGAGCGTATAATAACAATCTCAGTTTCAAAATATTTACGATAATAGTCACTCAAATGAGATAAAAGCATCATTAACTTAAGCTCAGAGCATCAGCATATGCCTCCATACGCGTGTGCTTCATGCTGGAAGTTGAAACACGGAACCGAAAAGGCAGCACAGCTGAATTCATACGTACGACCGGGAATAAGACGAACACAAGACTTGGAAAGAAGAACCTTAAAGTTGGCACTCCCGATAGCCGATGCGTGGATCTCTGACCTGAACAAACGACGATTGGAATTGGATGCTATTTATGACCACTCGTGCCAAGCCCCTTCAATGGGAACAATCGCGGGAGTTCAGGCACAATAAACAAGCGTTCAATAGCCATAAAATTTATTTCAAATTGATAGGTACCACGAATGAAAACGATCCACAGCTAATGAATCTACGATGATGAGGATGATTCGCGATTGCTGCCGAAAAAAAAGGGAAGAGGAAACCGGCGTGATCGAAATGAACCAAAACGAACCAAGTCTCGAATCTTCAAGCGACGAACCCGGCATCAAGACGATGATTATTTGCTTACGATCGCCCTATCGAGTATACACATAAGAATGATCTGTTTTTTCCCTTTTGAATATCTAATATTTGATTATAGGGAGATCTACTCTCTTCACCCATTTATTTGCGGACCTCGAGGGCAATGATCACCTTAATCATCGGGGATGAATGGGACTGCGCCAAAATGAATTAAATTATGACGGTTTGTTGATATAGCAAGCAGTCGTGATGCCAGCCTCCTTTTTCGGTGCGCTCGCTCTGAGAGCCAAATTGACAAATTCGCGTGTAATGATATAGCAGAATCACACGGGATCGGCTGGTATGGAGCAAAAAAAAAAAGATTGTAAATCACTCTTCGCCGTTCATTGGATATGATTTTCGTTTGTGATTCTGTACGACAATGACCTTCATCGTTTTTACGACCTTGCTCTTGACACGCCACAGCGCACGAACGGATGAAAAGCTACTCGATCTGCGACACCGGGGTTCGATCGTTGCTAATGTTCCGCGCCCGCTGTTGTCGTAGTCGTTGAGCGGATAGGTTGTCGCTGTGGATCGGCTAGAGATCTGATGACGCGAGGAATTTCGGTTGTTTTTGCTTCGTCAAATTTCGGCTGCGTGTAATCCAAACACGGCGAGACTAATGTGGGTGAAAATCTTCGAGGAAGATTCCGGTGATTTGTTTTTGCTGTTTTCGTAATCGTTTTATGGCGGCGGATTTGTGAGCGTGTTTGGACTGTGGATGGCAATTAAGGCTTCAAGAGGCTCCTGCTGAGTGATGATGACGAGCCAATGACTATGGGATATAATCCGGTTGCAAACCGGCTGGATCCACGTTATGTAATATGAATGTGAATTAAATTTTGAAAATTCCTTCAAATGTGCGACTATACTATGATTTATTTTTTATATGTTGTGAGGTTTCCGATAGCGTTTGCATGTGTTAATCGGGATTAATAATCCACAGTGTAGGGAGTTACTCTCCAAGCACCTCAACCTGCACTAGTTTCTTCCTGCTTACGGAGGACTACATGTGTGTGCGCTTTTATATATCGGATTTTGCCTTATGGGAACACTTTTTACGAGTTCGGCTGATGGTCACGCAACGAAATATGTGAAAATGTGTGTGGTTTGTATGGTGTGAAGTAGTTTTTGGTACGGTGAATTGTTGAATACCTGCTTTTAAAACGTAATAGAGCCCGGTTTTTCCTCTGTTCGGGACCTAACACCACTGCGACTAGTAATTTGATCTATTGTAGTATATCCCGTGTTCTTAGGTTAGTGCATGTCGTTTTACTCCATCACTATTAAGAAATAATGAAGTATTTGATTTTGATCCAGTTGTCATACTTGCATTTATCGCAAGGATCCGACTCTAATTGAAAGGTCCCGCTATTTACACCCTTCGGAGTGTTGAAAAACCCTCCAAAGGCGCGCCCCTTTGTCAGTCAAAATTGAATTCCTTAGCAACAAAATTAAGGAATGACACCGAAAATGACCATGCATCAGAACCCTAGTCATAACCACTTCAAACTAGAGAGCAACGAATAGAATATTAGGAATCTCATAGATGAAGACTAACTAACTCATTTTTTCCTTGTTTCAAGATTGTCCTCAGTTGACAAAGCCGAGTCTTGTCACTATCAAGAAGGCATAAAAGTAACAAGGACTAAGATGTGTTCCTTTGATTACTGGAAAATCCTGATCCTTTAGTTTGAAGTAGTCAGGACTAGAAATCGGTGGTAGATCTTACATGCCGTAACGTACCACGAAAAAGTGATCTTCCCACGTTACGGTAAGCACTTATTAAGAGGCAAGCGATATTTGTGGAGCAATGGGACGCGTGCTCGATTCGGATTGGAAATCATTGTTGAATCGTTCCGAAGAGGTCAGTCCAGAGGTGGTAAATGTCATATAAGTTATATGCGAATCAAATGTCATGACCTTTTCCCCCCATATGTTTTCATAGTGACATTTTCATGTAAAAAAGTCTCGTTACCACCTCTGCTTTCGTTTCAGTCGTTTTCATACTTGTGTTTAATTTTGCAACAGTGATCTTCATCATCGTCGATTTGAACGATGATACTAAGCCAAAGGAGTCCGTAGTGGTCGTAGTGGTTTGTAATGATAATTGAGGCTCGGTGGCCCAGTGACGACCGTTTTTGCTTACTGAGCAGAAGTTCGTGGCTTTCTATTTACATTACTACAGCTGCTACAGAGCTATATCACGCTCAATATATCACATCATTTTCCCAAGTGAACCCAGATTTAAATTGTCCTTCCCGCTCACAACATGTGCTCCAGTAACATCGTTTGTCGAACTAAAAAGCCTTTTCTAACCATTTATTTCCTGGGTGACCATAAAGACATTGAAACTCTCATCGAATTTTGTTTTCTCATTGGTATTTCTTTGTAACTATTGACAAATTCACATTGAATTCCATTTAGAATTTTCTTGCGATTTTTGGATAAAATTCCTTTGTAGTTTAGGTTGGAATTCTCTTGGTATTATTCGAAGCCAAGCCAAGCCGAAGAACATTCGGTAAACAGTGAGGACTGAAACCAAAAATAATCCATTGGATTTACTCGGCAATTGTGAAACCCAGGAATACTTATGGTGCATTGGTCTGGTGGCCAAAAACAAAAGAGAGTGTTGCTCAGAGAAAGTTAGAAAAACTCCAAAGGTTAGCAACTATCTCAATAACAGGTGCAATGAGAAGTACACCATCGAAAGCATTGGATGCTTTACTTTATATATTACCATTGCATCAATTTGTACAATTAGAAGCCAAAAATGGTGCCCTAAGGATTACAAGGTCAGTGAAACTCTTTGAAGGAGGCCTTAGAGGACATCTTAGGATTCTAAAAACTGTTAGTATCAACTCTCTAGTAAGGAACAACGAAGACTGGATGGAGAAAAGATACAATTTCAATCGACTTTTTCAAATATTTGACCCTGGGCGTAATTCATGGCAATTTGGTGGCCCGAATCTTCGTCCAGGATCGATTGTTTTCTATACAGATGGTTCAAGATTGAACAATCAAGTGGGAGCAGGAGTAACTGGCCCAGGGATAGAAATATCGGTTCCACTGGGCAGATGGCCAACTGTGCTCCAAGTTGAAATCCAAGCAATTTTAGAGTGTTCCATTATATGCTTGCGTAGAAATGATAAGAGTTCAAATATATGCGTCATGTCCGACAGTCAAGCTGCTCTAAATGCTTTAAAGTTGGTGACATGTACATCAAAACTTGTCCGGGAGTGTGTTTAATCACTTAAAAAATTGTCTTGTCATAAACAAGTCAACTTATATTGGGTTCCTGGTCATTGCGGGATTGAGGGAAATGAAAGAGCTGATGCACTAGCAAGACTCGGATCTTCTCATAAGTTCATCGGGCCAGAGCCCTTTTGTGGCTTATCGTCTGCATCTCTTAGAATGGAGCTAAAAGCGTGGGAATCTTCAAAAGTGCAGGAAAACTGGAAGAACACTTCTATTGCTAGGCAGTCGAAGCGATTAATTAATCCAAACATTTCTGTGACCCACACAATCCTGGAACTTTCTAAGAAAGATCTTAGTATACATGCAGGTCTTATAACAGGTCGTCCGAGCCGTTATCACTTGAAGCTGATTGGAAAACTTCAAGATGATGTATGTCGCTTCTGTGGCATAGAAAAGGAAGACTCGGAACATTTGCTATGCCACTGTCCGGCAATTTTCAATAAAAGGCGTAAGTTCTTCGACAAGGGACTGATAGAACCCTTTGACATTTGGAGAACAACTCCCAGTACGGCAGTGCACTTTATTCGAAGTATAATGCCGTGCTGGGATAATGCTATTAGTCAAACGATGGCGATTACTCCTAATAATAGTGATACGGTATCTTGATATAGCTAAAGATAAAAAAAATGGGGAATATATCACATTAGATCAGAAAAATTATCGCAGTAATGAATACCCGACAAGGAAAAAAAAAATTATCTTCATCGTAGTAATGAATACCCGACAAGGAAAAAAAATCATCTTCATCAATTCATCAATCATGCAAGGGCTCAATATAAGGATCACTTAGGTGACATCCCAAGTAACAATTTTGGTTTTATAAGGGTTCTGTAGACCATGAATTGGACTTGTAGAACGCTTTAAAACCTTGATAAAACTTGCAATGTTACTTGGGATGTGTATTCAATCGTTTCATGAATGCTTTATCTGAAAATACTGAAGCACCACTATTCGCAATTGACTGATCTCTTCGTTCTGTATTTGTTTCGTAAAGAACTGCAGCTGAACTAGACAGAACCAGCCTTTTATCAGGAACTGCGATAATTGCGGGGCCACGAACTCTGGCTGTACTTAAAATTTCTACTGAATAATCTTGCTGAGTTGGTAGACAATACATCTTTTATCCAATAGAATGAAAGGCTAGCGTAATCTCCTGGAGCCTTTGATTGTCATTTTCCGATCCTGTTATATATCGATCATGAAATGAAATGTGAAATTACCCTCTATGAAGTGATCGTTTGCGAAATAAGCAGTCTTTTCTTCTATCTAATACTTCACCTATCACACCACCATTTAACATCCGTATGGACCTATTTTCCCCACTTACCGAGACACTTTATTGCCCTCTCGACAAGTATCAAATCTAATCGCATATAGAATGTGATAATTGCCACCGTGTAGTGGTCGTAAGTGATACCTGCTGCAGCATCGACCACTGACCAGCACCGTCAATGTGTCATTACCTACACTTTCCAATCGCAGTACTTCGCGAAATCTAATGCGACCCAGCTTCCAGCAGCCTACACCGACCAGACGCGGCTAGCTACAATCGTCATCCCTGAGAAGATGAAGACGCACCCGAACGGATCGATTGAAAAGCGACAATCTTATGCTTGATTTTACCAGACATGTTCGAAGGCTGACTGTTTGCTGTGGTTTGCGTGTTTTTTACGACACGATGATGATACTTTATTATGACTTTATCGGCGAGAGAGTGACCTCTTTTTGCGACGTCAGTCGATCGAGTGGTCGTCGTCGTCGTCGCGATTGGTTTGAATTCTCCCTTTCCTTTTGTCCCGCGTTTGGTCTTGACGTGACAATCGACTGGCGGGAGAATAATGACAAATACTGCAAGTACGTGTCGATGAGGGTAATAATGTTGGCACGACTCACACTTTTTCTTCTATGCATAAAAGCGTTGCCATTGGGTGATCCTTGGACGCGTCGTGACACTCGTGAACTACACCGTCTTGGGCAATTTTTAACAGCTGGCAAAAGCTCGATGGTTGGAAGATTAGCGGTGCCCCCTATACGAGGAACCACCACAAATAGCAGTCCCTTGGGAAATGTCGAAAGCCGGTGTGAAATTCCTCATCCTCAACTATAGAAAGGTCATAAACAACCCAGGCTTGAACTATGACTGGCAGCGCCAATTGAGGAAACTTTCAACCGAATTAGACCATAGCGGCGAAAAACACTACCTTCGCTCTCTTCCCCCACACAAAATTGACAGCTTCACAAAAAAATTCCCAAAGGCCTACAAATACTTCGACGGAGTGCACTGATATACATGCAATCTGCTAATCAATCAACCACCAGCAGCCGCCACCAGAAATTACCATATGATTATGGTGCTTGCTGGCCACGTTTTCGCTACCTACCTCCCTTTCCGACAACAGCTCTCGCAGTTGGGAGTCTCGTGATTCTGAGCGTTAGAGACACCCCTAACTGGAAAAATGTGTATCGAACGAGGCAGATTTAAATTAACCTATCAACACTTCAGCGAACGGACCTCTGCGTTGACTGGGCGGCCTACCGTCGTCGTCGTGGTTCCTGTAGCTGCGCGCTGGCCCTGGTTCCGAACTGGTAATTATTCTTTTAGCCATTTTCTTTCCCCCATCGTCAGGTTTGTTCTCCTTTTATCAAGCCGACACCCGCCCGATGCAGCAGATGATTGACTATCGATCGATTTATTTCGTTCCTAGCAGTATGGCAAGACAGATTGTGCAATGCGAGTGCACTTTTTTTTTTCGAGGGATAGATAAAAGGGACCAATTTGAGCTAGTTGAACTGACTAAGTCGGGGTGCACCCGCCAGGACGACTACGGGCGACTAAGCTAATTTACTGAAACGCCATGATTAGATATAAGGTAGGTGCACAGGGCTGCCAGGTTCAAATCCACAGCACTTAGGCTACAGCTGGTTGAATGGTTGGTGTAAATGATTTGTGAAAGCGAGAGCGGTGCTTTTCCTGTTTTCGTGATTGATTTTTTTCCGCTGATACCGTACGGCATTGCAGGGCATATCTTCTTCAGTGTGTAATTTTATGGGATGGGCTGGAAGGACGAGGTGCAACATAATGCGGACAATCAAGTAAATTTATAAAGTGTGCAATTTTTATGTTAAGATAAAGTGTAACGTGGGCAGATCATCATCGTGGAGACTAAAATGATCCAGACACTTCTCATCGCAATAGCATAACAAAACACAGTTAGTTCCATTATATCGGTCATAATCAAGGCATATTAAGGTGAAAGCTGGGTCAGTAAGGCTAAAGTTTAATTTGTTCAGGAGCTGAAGGTTAAACCATAAATGTGACGCAATTCATTTTTGATATAAATAATGGAACATAATCAACCGAAACATATGTTACTCGCCAGAGTGTACGTTTGATTGTTTGGGATCCGTGTCATTAATGATTAAATTTTATGTCAAAAGTAGATGATGTTTTACGTTTGTTGCGTAAAAATGGTCATTCCAATCATGTTTTTCTCATTAAGGGTACAACAGGGGACAAACAATATTCCATAGTTTTTATAGATTGATTTCACAATATGCTTAAAACTTTTGCTCATGTTTGTTCCTTTGCAAGAAAAGTGTCACATAAAAATAGATTGTTTTTACACCAAAATCGTCACCTCTTTCGTAAAACAACATCTAGCATTTTTCAACAACCTTCAAAATATGCGCCTTCTTATGTTCTTGGAGTCCGTTTAGAAAATTCTCAAAATGAAACCGAACTAAAAAAAAGTTAGAGTAAAAGTGCTGTTTTTTTCAGAACTACCGTAACTAAATTTTGAAAAATATTCATAGCATGATATGTTGGATAATGTTTTTATTTTCTCCACAAAGTTGTTAGAAATTAAATTTTATATAACTATGTACAAGTCAGTATTACTTCTTCTTCTTCTTCTTCTTCTTCTTCTTCTTCTTCTTCTTCTTCGCATTTCAAGCTTATTGCTTAGCGCATTTTAGCGTATTGCGTGCTCTCAACTTAATGTTCTAATTGCACTTCCACAGTTATTAATTGAGAGCTTTCGATGCCAATACCAATGCATGAATTTGTATATTGTGTGGCAAACACAATGATACTCTATGCCCAGGGAAGTCGAGAAAATTTCCTACCCGAAAGATTCCCTCGACCGGACCGGGAATCGAACAAGCCGCCTCCTCCTTAGTAATACCGTGCCTTTACTGACTAGGCTGTGAGGCCCCAGTCAGTATTCCACTAAACCTTAAAAATAAAGATTTAAAAAATTTTATTCTGTAAAAAGAGAACCACCCTAGTCACCATCAACGCCAAAAGCAAGATGTTTTTTTGCTAGACAAACTCTCTCGAAGTTGTTAAACCACTAGAATGCATGTATTTCGAGATATCGATTATTGTCGTAAAATTTTGCGGTTTCGACCATAGTCTAGTGGTTTGTCCAGTGATATGCTTGGTACCAAAAGAGGTGTGCGTTCTCGTGTTCCTTTTTGTTACCTGGTGTAGCCACGATTGCACGTAATCTATTGCTTATTTTTGGTGTAATGCACCAGACTTTTGATCGCACGAGTGTGGTGCATTTTTGGAAATCATAGATGCCGTGCTGTGATCGGGACCGAACGTGCAATGTTTGAGTTTGATACTTTGCTGATTGTCTCTTATAATCTCTTTAATGCACTTGGGGCCATTCGTGGAATTGAACTCGTGGCTGTGGCGTGAGAGGTATAGATTTTACCACTATACCGGGACCATCTCCAACGAGATTGATGGTGAATGTGCCAATCACGTAGAATGGGGTTTGTCCCACCCCTTAGTGTCATATCCACCTACTCGATTCTGATTTAAAATCGTGATAGGGTAGAGCGCTACTTCATCCTAATCGCCCATTTCCGTTCTATCGATCAGAAAAGATCAATAATATCAATGATTTCACTAAGCAAAAATCAATAATATGTATGTTCCGACACGTTAGTTCATTAGCTACAACTTAAAGCCTATTAGAGCGCATTGTATGAATATTTACGCTCATTGTTCTCAAAACAAAAGAAGCGCTCCTAGCGTATCCCCTTTTTCTACGTTTATTCGTAATACGAAGAAAATCTAATGGCGTTTTAATGCGTTAGGACGGAATTGAAACTCGTAGGACGAATTAAGAATCAAGAAGCAGTATTAGATTTTGAACAATATTTCATCAATTTGTAGCTCTTTATCAAATCCAACGGTACGTATGGAAAGGTGAACAAATTTAGAAGTCATCTTTGACAGAAATATGAAATGTTTTGTTTAAACCCGTTCAAAAAATAGAGCTAAAGCGCGGGTTGAGCTTAGCAGGACGGAAATTAGATCAAAAACCCTAGTACATTTTTTTTATATTTTGCGAAACGATCGTCATCATCACTAGATGTAAGACGCAGCATACCATCCAAAACAATTTTTTCAGGCTCTTGATACTTTAAAAATATTGGGAAACGATACAAAAGTCCTAGAAAATTTACATGCAAAAATAACAGTGAAAAACAGTTGAACTCTGAACAAATCTAAAAGGTAACATTGCAAGCTTTATAGAGGTTTTATAGCATTCTACAAGTCTAATTCATGGTCTACAGAACCCTCATAAAACCAAAATTGTTACTTGGGAATTTACCGTGTAGGTCGCAGATGTTATACGTGTGATTTTTTTTTGAACCAATGCATTTTATCAAGACTATGACTATATTACCTATAAAGGTGAATTTTGATCTAACAAACCCTACTCGCTAACAAAATATCCTATCCTTAGATTTTTGTGGGGCTACCTGATTGCAAGGACGTGGTCGGCGCCGTTATTGATTTTTAATTTATTTAATTACTGAAGCTTGTAAAGTGAGAATCGACGGTCACTCCTCGCCCCATTCAGTTAATTCAATGTGTAATTTCACGGAGTAGTAACCATTGATATGTGCAGTCAGTCACAGTGTTAAAGGTTCTGCTTCCTGATGTTGTCCACAAACCCTTAGGATTAAATTTAATTCAAAGCGCTTTAAGTTCTATTCACGATGTGGTCATTTTAAATGATGTTTCAGACCTTCGGGATGGTCAGGTCATTAATATAGAGGGTCTGGATCCTTATACAATTTTAATTTTACCCATTTTGCCGTTTTAAAAATCATATAACTGGATTTTTTTTTCGTGTTTCAAATTCACTTACAATTCGATTTTACGCACATTTTAGAAACAAAAATGTGATTGTTTCAAAAAATGTTGCACTAGGGTGTATGCTAAATTTTGCGATATACTGTATATGCCATATGTATGCATGCAAATTAAATCTATCTTACATACAAATGTATCCTCTGCATATATTTCATTCATTTAATGTAATGGCAGTCCTTTCAATGGACTGCAGCGTACCAGCAAGCTTTTCCACAATGCATATTTTTTGTATTAAACCTTCACGAGATTATTTTCTTTTATTGTTCTATTTTGAGGAAACAAGTTTTGTTCGATAAATAAGCTACATTAACATTTCAGAATCTGTTCATGTTGCGAAACATTACAAATGCTGCATTTTTGTCTACAAATATCTTATAGAATCTTACATTTCCCGATTGGGTATAATATATAATTATATATAATTGGCACTTGATTGTTAAGCATCTCAAAGCTTCTTTTGAGTACTTATTGAGATTGTTTAGTATTACAAATACGATTCGCGCAGCACTCCCTTCAACTTGTCTCGTGGCCTTAGAGGACTATCGGTCTAATCAGGGTGTTTTAGATAATCAACTTAGTGATGCAACGAACTTTATTAGACCGGAGCGTCCATAGGAGTGCAAAGTAAGCACTATTCTCTGCTATAATGTGTCTTTAGATTTCTCTGCTGATGTCATTATCGTCGATTACCAGTGAGACCAGATACATGAACTCGTCTACCAGCTCGATTTCATCACCGTCAATCCGAACTTGTGGTGGGAGGCTAACATCAGCGCTCGATCCATCGTCGCTTTAACAAATCGCGTCAGTTTATTCTGAAATACGTATACGTGCATAATCTGCCATAATCGATTGTGTCGTTTAAATCACTGTACAATTCTTTATATTTTGCTACACAATATCAGAGTCCTTTACTTTAATATATATATGTCTTACGTCTTCATTTTGACAGGCGTTTGTGGTTTAAATGGTTTGAATATTAAGTTATTAAAAAGAAGAATCGTACGTTTGAGAAAACTTGGAACATCACTTTGTTGTAAATTTTTTGATGTTATTTACACAAATTGTTTTATAAATAATATTCTGATTATGATTTTTTTGTAAACTACAGTGATGACTCATGGGTTTAGGTTAGATTGTATCTTGTTTACATTCCAACGATTTCATAAGGCGTGTTGCGTCCCTCTAAGGCAATTCCCTTGCCCCTATAATGGCGCATAAGATTAATTTGTTTCAACAGGTGTTAGAAGCTTATTTCATACTTATTAAGAATTGATTGAATATTCAAAACATCAAACAAACTTTGTATGCCTCCCGCGTAACAATCTAACTTGTGTATTCATCCTTCATTACTGCGCTCATCAGTGGCAGCATTCTTATTCCAGCATGCGCTTGATTACAGTGCATTGCTGTTGCTCAACCTGTATCTCTTATATATACCTTTCGATACCGCCATCGATGAATCGCGCACTCTCTCTCTCTCTATCTCTTCCAACCAGTTTGTCGTCCTATTCTTCGTCATCATGATCGTCATAGTCGTTGTCGACTTGCTGACCCATTTTCCCAAGTACCTGCCCATAAATTAGTACCGCAAGAATGCCACACACGTGCGCGGAACATGCCCTGTCACTGCCGCAGGTGGTGCTGCTGCCCCAGAAGACCGAAAGGGCAATTGTCAATCAATTTCTACTCTTCTACCGAGCTGAAGATGGGTGCATTGTGTTTAGCTACTCCCACTTGCTCCCTTCCTACACATACTTCGAAATGGCACGTTCCACACGACGATGACGACGTATACCTACTGATGATGATCGATTGAAGATGCACTCACTTAACAAAAGCGAACAAACACACTCGCTTTCCGCTCCATGTCTAGGCAAAAAAAAAAGGCATCACAAGTGCAAATGTAAACAGATTGATGCCAGAGGCCCTTCGGCGGGAAACAAAATGCTACACAAGTGCGATGAGCTGAAGATGTGCGCGCACAGTCTAAATACCTGGAGAGTTTTCTTCTTCGCCTGCCGACCATGCCTTGCCACCTGCTGCAACTAGCCCACAGGAGACAAAAGCGCGCAAAAACTGGAAAGTGCTGCGGAGAGCACAACGGAGAGTGAAAATAGCGCAAAACTCCCTTGGAAGCTTGGGGGACACCAATAGTAAATGGCAGTCTAGGAAAAGACACAGATGATGAAGATGATGATGATGAGCTGCATCTTTTCTCGACTTTCCTTCGGGCCGGGAGAACAATGCGCTTTTGTGCGCGCGCTGCCATCGTGCGCGATGTCGTCTTCGTCGTCGCACCGGCTTTTCCTTTGGCCATTAAATGTAGATTATGCACTACCGGCGATGTGAGTGCGTGAACTATTTTCTCCCTCGACGAAACTATGCAGGTACCAACTACTGACTGTGGTGGAATGTTCATTTTTGGAATGCTGCGCATATGGAAACGAAGGGAAAGCTTGGGATCGAACTGAAAAGGTTGATACACAATCGGTTGTGACTTATGATGGCGGTTTGCTGTCGGAGTAATTAACGAAGGGAACACGGTTGAATGTTTTCTCCTGTAGAAACGAAATGGGCATTATTGAAAACAAGTTAATTGGAGCCACACATTTATTCTGTTCAGGGATAATTCTGTGGGGGTGATATTCCTGATAATGTTGAAACAATATCGCTTGTTTGTGGATGGTTGTCTTTCTTCGGTAGTAGGTCAGTGCCGTATTAACGGTAGGGTAATGGTGTATTGTATTTGTATCGAACACTAAAGATTTGGTAACTTGAAACAGTAAATCACACTAGTTGATGGATAGAAAAAGAAAAAAAAACTCTCACATATACTATAACATATCCTGAAGAATATTAGGGCAGTTCAGCCATGGCTAAAATTTCTAGAGGTTACAAGCATCAACTTTTTAAGGTTTCTGTTTGAAAAACATCAACTATTTAAGGTTTCTGTTTAGTTCTTGTTCAGAGCGTCCTAGGGAGAGGGTAACTTGGGTTAAATTGCGCATTTCATAATATTGAGGCATAATATTGTTGATGTTTGATAGGTGAGAGTCTAGGATTGCGATCCTTTAGGGTTGGAATAAGATGGAGCAACCACGCACGTTGGTGAAGATTGTGATCTGTATTGAACTGTTTCCTCAAATGTTTACGTTCGGAGAATTTTTGAACTAAGTGTGTGTTTTTAGTAAGCTAGAACTGGAAACCAGAAGAAGATGAATTGTACAAACAGTTGACATATGGTCTGGAAAATTAGTTTCCCATATGTGGAAATAATCCTCAGGATATTAATTTCAATGCTGACCTCCAACTGCTCCAGATAGATTATAATGAGTGACAAGTGCAGTATCGTTGAAACACCCACCAAACCAAACTTTAGGTGCCCCTCTTTCGTTTAAGGCTTGTTTCAACATTTTTTATCGGGGGTACATATTTTGGCCTTCGAAGGTCGGAGAGTTAATTTTTGGACGTGATTTACAATGAAATATTCGGTGAATTTATTAAATATCCCAAGACAGAGCATTTCCATACTAGTTTCATCTGAAAGAGATGACTAAGCTTTGGTTTGGTTCGATTTTGATTTTTTAACATTAGTTTTTCTTCCAGAGACACCGTAACCAATTACATTGATCAAAATATTTCGAACGCAACCCTTCTTTTTAACAAATTTGCCAGTATAAGGCGTCAGAAACCAATTAAGTTTTATCAATTTAAATGTTTGCTAAAATAAAAGCACGATAGAAATAGAAATTAAAATGAAAAAGGATTGTCATTATTTCATGTGTGATAGAATTTTAAAATTGATATCACATCATAAAGGACCCCGCATCAAAACCATCAATGACGATCATACAAGTTTCTTAGGAAACATTCACTGTATTTATTACATTGCCATGTACTAATTTTGGTTTTAATATAGTCTAAAACCATGACTTGCTCTGGAGTATGCTTTCATACTTTGATCAAGCTAGCAATGTTGCTTGACTGCTATTGTTTATTTAGAAATTTACTGTTGTCTCTGAAAAATAATTCCAGAACTGTACTCGCACCAATTCCCATTATAGCCACCTATTATTTAAATGCAGAATCTCTGAAGAATATGTTTTCCATTAATACTGTAAGTTGTTATTCTTCAATTTGAAGTGCTTTGGACATAATTTAAAAATAAATATTGTGTTGGAGTGTTCGACTGTGAGGTTTTACAATAAACAGTTTCGGCTTGGCAGTCTGGCAATCACTCAATCAGAACAAATTAATTTTGTAATTTGTCCCTACGTTTCGGCTCTGATTAGGGCCTTCTTCTCGAAGAGTGCACAACCGCAAACAATTTTATACCCGACACAAATTATATAAAAAATCAAAAAAAGAAAAAACTTTGAATATTCAACTAAAAACCGCTATGTATAAAAACTTACCACCAGAAAAACAGACGTTAGACTTCAAAAAGTATTTAGACAAAGAACAAATCCAACAATTGTGAGTGTAAAATATTTATTAAATGTGAAACAATTAATTCTAATAATAAAATTCCCCTCAGTTTCCCCTGAAGAAGGCCCTAATCAGAGCCGAAACGTAGGGACAAATTACAAAATTAATTTGTTCTGATTGAGTGATTGCCAGACTGCCAAGCCGAAACTGTTTATTTAAAAAATAAAATTATGTCATCAAACTATATTAACCTACACTTAAACCACCAAATTGAAATCACACCACTCCTTCTGCACATTGACATTGTTCCTCACACTTGGCCGGAAATTCGAACCATCCTCATCAATCAACACACGCCGTTGTGACGTGTTTGCAAATTAACTCTTCCTTATTTGTACCTCAGTGTGACACAGAACACTCACACACTCGCCTTCAATCAGCACGTTTCCAAACGACTTGCTGCCTAAAAAGTGCACCTTCAACGTCGCATTGGGCGTCCAAATGTTCTTAAATTCTGACAACAATCAACCAGCTCGCGGATCATCAATTCGGTGCCAGACCACGAACACTGTTCCAAAACGAGCAAGCCAAAACAATATTCACAATAACTTAAAGCGGATAATGATTATTGTTCTCTTCCGTCCGGCGTTCGGTTTCGATATTTTGTGACTTGGATCGACCATTTTTGACAGGAACGGATGTGCTTTCAATTTCATTTTGTAGATCAATATTAAGTGACTTTTGACGGGATCTTTTACGTAATTATGAACCAACAACGCTTAGACAATGTAAAATATCTCAAACTGGGAATCAGTGAACGTTCTTCTGGTTGATATATGAGTAGCAGTGAACTTAGTGAGTTCATCAAACCCGCAGTCAAGCAGCCCACCGAATGTGTGCATAATTCTATGATAAATCTGAATCAACATAGGAAGGGAATAATTAGGTACCTCCAGGTGCATCTTGATGACGCCATAGAATCATCGTCTGCCTTTGTGGTCGATGTGGGCTAAGCTGCGTGTTAATTTGTTGCACTTTGATGAACTTTGCAGCAGTTGTAATTGCCACCGGAATAGGTACAACATCATCCTCAGTTGCAGTCAGTGATGTAAATTAAATTGCATATTCCTCTCCGGTGTGCTGTGGTGCAATCCAGTAACTGTCTGAGGCTAATAGTCGGTTGTCTGTCTGGAATGTAGATGTGTATTTGCATGTCACCGAACCGGTAATGATTGTATGCACACTGTTATGTTATCTTTTCCCACCCATCTCGCTCGGTGGTGGCTTACTACTGCATAATTATGCAATTTTTAGGACGATTAAGATGTGTTCTCATTTTTTGATAAGGGGCCTATTTGAATTGAGTGATTTGGGTTTCATAATGTGGTGTTCAGAGACAGTATGTTTGCCTTGTGGACTTACAGTGGCTTCAATTGAACATTGTTACTCAAGAAAAAGATCTCAATTTTAACTATCACGTGAAATCTCCCTCGTTTAGTTCAGAGCTGTATATTTTTTTTTTTTTATTAATTACTTTATTTGTACAGGCTCAATCGAATAAACTTTACAGAGCCGAGTTATCATTTTTGTTATACATTATTGATTTTGTATATTTAAAGTTAAAGGAGCTGGACCGGATACTGGCGGTTGTCTCGAGGTTAGTGGGGATTTACAATTTTTTTGGATGGGAAAAGGGAGAGGGAGGTTTGAAATGTGGTTTACGATACAAATATTTAATTAATCCTAAAACATGAACTAATTTCTATTCATCTTGAAAACAAACATAAAAAAAAACCCACACGTACAAAATACAAACTAAACACATGGTTAATAAAACTTACAATCTAATGTTAATATTCTTAAAGTAAACATATATGAGTTTCATAAACTCCAGATCGCGTCTAGCCAAAATATCCCGAACTGGAACATTAGGTTGTCTACCTCGAGCCCGAAGGGAATCGTACAGTTCAGATCTGACTCCGCGATGCTCAGCACAAGACCAAATAATGTGATCTGCGTCCTGGTAACCTTGTCCACATTCACAGAGATTGCTGTCCTTCAGCCCAACACGGAACAAGTGAGCGTTTAACGAATAGTGATTGGACATGAGGCGAGACATCATACGAATGAAGTCGCTTCGAAATACACGGGTGTTCCACGTTTCCGGAAAAGCTTAAACGCGTCGGACTTTTTACGATAAACCTCAGTGCATTGGTGGTTCCACCAAGGGGAAGGAGGTTTCCTACGCAAAGACGTTCCTGGAACCGGCCGAGTTTGAGCTCGAAGCGCGCTGTCCAAGATCAGATTGGAGAGGAAGTTATATTCCTCCAACGGTGGAAGCCCTTCTACCGACGACACGGCTTCCTCTATCGCGGTCTTGAACGTTGTCCAATCGATATTACGGGTGAGGTCGTACGCGACGTTAACGGATTCCGACGGATTGAACCCACTGGCAATCGAAATTTTGATCGCCAAGTGATCACTACCGTGGGGATCCTGGATCACATTCCACGTGCAATCCAACGATAATGAGTTAGAGCAAAGTGTGAGGTCTAATTTACTTCCATTCGAGGATGGTCCAGCCAAACGTGTTACTTCTCCATTGTTAAGAATTGTCATATTGAAGTTATCACAGAAGTCATATATAAAAGTAGAACGGTTGTCATCATACAGTTCCCCCCAGCCTGTACCGTGGGAATTAAAATCTCCCATAATCAACCGTGGAGCAGGAAGTACTGAACATATATCTGAAAGTTGTTTTCGATTAACAACGGCTCTAGGAGGAATATAAACAGAAGCAATACAAAGGCTCTTACCTTTAATAATAGCCTGACATGCGACAACTTCAATACCTGTAAATTGTGGAAGATTCACTCTATAGAAAGAATGGCACTTTTTGATCCCCAAAAGTACCCCACCTCCACGCGAATCCTCACGATCCAGTCGAATAATGTTAAAATCATAAAAAGGAAGATCTATATCTGAAGAGAGCCAAGTTTCACAAAGAGCAAATGCATCACAATCATTATTGTGAACTAAAAACTTAAAAGAGTCTAATTTAGGAATAAGACTTCGACAATTCCACTGTAGAATAGTGATCAAATCCCCGACCTCGTTTGGAAAATTATCCATCGAAGGAAATGATTGCTGCAATGAGGGGCCACTTCAATGTCAATTGCTTCAAGAGGGTCTTCACAGTAGGAAGCATTGCCAGAACAATGCTTTTGAGAGGATCAGAAATATTCAGGTACTTGAGAATATCGTCCACAATTTTATCAAATGAGAACAACCCAGATGAAGAAGGGGCTTCTGTTCTTAAAAATGGGACATCAGGGGTTTTGGATGTCCCCGGGAGAGGTGGAAAATCCTGGGTATAGTCAGTTCTTCTGAATCCAGGAGGAGTAGAAACTTCCTTTTTTCCACCACTCCTTGATTTGGGCAAGCTGATTTGGGGTTCTTCATTCTCAACTTTCCGCGAACGGATGCGTTTTCGTTTCCGTGCTGAAAAACAGAAAGAAGTTCCCTCCTCAGCCAAGTCAGAGTCAGTCTCGTCATCTGACAAAAGAGAAAAGGGATTTTTGTCGTTGGTCGATGGCGTGGCCGTCTTAAGCATTTCTGCAAAAGACTGCCGGGAACGTTCCTTAAGTGAGCGTTGTAATTTCTCCCCGCGTTGTTTGTACACCGGGCATGACGAGATACCATGAGGAGTTCCCTTACAGTACACGCATTTTGGTGCGGTAGCTGCACAGGTGTCATCCCCATGCTTCTCTCCGCATTTGGAACAGCGTGCCTTGCTGCCACAGTGGGAGGCCGTATGTCCCAACTGCTTACAGTTTTGGCAGTTCATGACCCGGGGAACGAACAAACGCACAGGTAGTCGGCATCGCATGTCTTCTTTTAACAGTTTTCTTTGGCCTCCGAAGTCGTCACGTCCATTTCAACTGCATCCTCTTCAAGCATTTCTACCACCGTTACCGTGCCGTGGCTGTCAAGCAATATACCTCCTGTCACCACATCACCGTACGTACTGCCATCGATGCGCTCGTCATCATGTTTTTGTCTTGCATTTTCTGACTGCCTCCAGATCTGCCCGTTGGAGCAGGAATTCATTTAGTGGTCCTCCATCTTGCAAAATAAATACTTGTTTTCGATCCCATCGTAGAAAATATTCCCTTTTCGATTGAGGGAATAAAGCGTGGAACGAATTTCCTTCTTCACGTCCATTTAAACGCCTCACATTCCGGTGTGCATGTTGATGTTCAGCTCAGTATGAAATTTCTCACTTTCGGTTATTCTCTAGCACCAATGCTAGATCAAGATCCGGAACCTCTAGTGGTAGATCATATGTTCATACGTAATGAATGTTGTCCTCCGCAGACTACATGCGTACCTTTACTGCCTTTTCATAAACACAATGCATATTTTATTGCATACTGCATTGCATTTTTCGTTTTCAAGTTAATGTAAACCACCTTCTTCTCTGAAATCCAGCACGTTGCCTCCATCATGATATTTTTTGTTTTTGTGATATAGGATGAATTCTCATGCACTGTAACAATAAATGTATTGCACTTGAAGAGACATGTTGATATATACATTAGATTACAACTTCACCTCACTAATCAACTCGATTCCGTTTAAAGGCAATGGATTTTTTTAAGTCTCTTATCTTGAAAATTCAATATCTTCTAAGCGAAAAATATTTTTTGTTATCTGTAAATATTTTGGAAAAACTCTGCAAACTTTGTCACTATCAAAAATTGAAAAAAAGTTGGGTCATTTTAAGATTTTTGCGTTTAATGTTTTCAATTGAAAAAATCACAAAATAACGTTTTCCGTCGATCTTGTTATCCGTTCTGAGCACCCCTGCTACCAGCTGTCGCCGCTAAAAGATGATAAGTTAAAGTGAACAAAATCTGTTTTTTTTTGAGGATTAATTATCGGTCTGCAAACTTTAAAAGAAGCGCATTAGCATACCAAAAAACGTCTCCGGGGACATCATACCTCTTATCAAAGCGCTATCCATCAAGCGCACGAAAATAACATTTTCAACCACTGTGTGTTGGTGTCGGTTCTTTGAATATGTGATCTTTTATTCCTTACAAAAGCAGTTTCGCAATTTTAAAATGTTGATGAATATATGATTTATTAGGGCACAACTATTATTAAAAAAATGTATTGTTGTTAATTAGTCGTCGAACGTGCGTAACCGTGCTCGATGACAGCACTGTATGCGACATATTACGGTCACAATCAAGTTGCTGCATCTTTTTGTGAAGGAATTGTGCTACTTGGGTGGAAATGAACCCGTCACTTCCGAAACAAAATGTTATTTTGGCTCACCCCAACGAACATGTTTTCATCTCCTCATCGTCCATTGACCGATTCCGTGTCTAAAACATCCGCAGGCATGCCTAAACGATTGCAACCGGCGGCGACGAGGCCAATCACCGCTCGAACCTAGCTCTTCATAATTGTTGTCAACCGTGTGGTGTCATGCCATCGAACTTGCAGGCGGCAAACAAATAAAAGCAAAAGTGACTCCACAACCGGGGGAAAAATTTCACGACCATCGCCGATGACTCGCGAGAGGAAGTATTTAAAGCTCATTTATCTCCGCTGATTCGCCTGCCTTCCCTTTATCCCGCATACTAACTTGGACAGCCAGATGAGTGCGACCGCAAATCCGGTGATGAGGAGAAAATATGCAAATTGCTAGATGAGGGAGAAATTTCAGCAAAACCTATCAATTTATTCCGATTGCCTCAGTGTATCCAAATCCCGCATCGACAGCCACCACCAGCTAGCTGCCGCATACCAAATGTATGGTAAACTGTAAATATCATTCTGTCATGTTACACATCCGCCTCTTATCTTTTTGCGACTATTTAAAGCCTTGTAACATCACTCGTTGGTACTCTCGGGATGGTTCTTTTTTTATTTCTCGCGCTAGCCTACAATTGCACCTTTGGTAAATAAGACATTAATCGAAGGGAAAATTAATGAGTGCTAAGATTTAGCGCTCCGGGCGCTACAATCCGATTAAACAACGACTAAAGCTAAGACGGCAACACGACAACAACTTTGACGATGACGGGAAAGAAAGTGGTTTTCCTGTGGATGACGATGACGACGACGACGATGTTGTTGTTTCATAAAACTGATGATGAAATTATGATTGGGTGTCGTCACGAGTGGCGGGGTAAGCCCTAGCGATTCTGCTGAACTGACCAACGACCAGCGAAAATGTTAATCGATCAGTGATTAGGAACAGACGACCTACGTAGACCAAGCGTGTGAAAGTCCACGACTAGATTTCAGACCAACACGTGATGGCCTATTTCTGATCGACAAACAAACGGACAGCTGACGGCGATGACTGAATGCCAGAGTAGACTGGAACATTTTTCGGTTTTATCATAATTGGATCGTTTTCTCTTGAAATGTGGCGCGCCACCACCAGACACAGACGGAGAGAGATGGTGTCGGTCGAGTCGAGTTGATCTGCACTGAGTGGGAAAATAGGTTGAATGTTGAATTCTGGATGGAAGTTATTATTCCAAATTATGGGATGAGATCTCTGTTGGATTTCTTTTTATAAATATTAATACCTTTAAAATAGGAAAAACTGCGGGGATATGAGAAGAGCGAGGCATAGCTGATAAAGTATGATAGTAATATACAATGGGAAAGATAGAGTGAGACGTATATGCCTCGAATCAACAGTTGACAGTGTTGTTTCATTAACATGATCATTGACGATATTTGTGATGAGCAGAAATTAGTTGCATATGATAAACTTTTTTAACAAAATTTATGTTAGAATAAAGGTACTAACTGAGAGGTACCAGTTTAATAAGTTTTTTTTTATCATTGATCGTAATTTACAAATGTGGTTGTGTTGCATTCTGGCTGACCATGTTTAAGGCTGAAAAAATGTTACTAAACACTAAGAAACCCAAAAGTGCGCTTTGCCACAAACAGTAAAAAATGTGATAATTTTAACGATTCATGATTTACATACGGTGCACAGTAGACTGAAGATAACAAGATATTATCTATAGGAAAGTTTGTTTGGGAAAAATATTGCAATCCGTCCGTACTGGAACTATACGATTTGGACTAGGTTGGCCCATGACTACCAGCCAATTAGTTTATTTACATTTTCAAATTTATTTACATTTCCAGAAATCAGAGAAACCAATCCTTGAGATATTGTTAAATGTCTAACACTGCTTCTTGCCGCCAAACTAAGCCTACGGATTCTAAACTCGACCTAACGCATGAAAACGCCATTGAAACGCCATTGAAACGCCATTGACTACATAATTTACCTGTAAACGCCGAAATCATTGATTTTTTTGATGTGTTCCGCTTCATTGGCCCAAAATGGGCACTTAAGCTGAAGTTCTCTACCCTATCTCCTCTACAGCTGTAACAAATAAATTTTATCATACATGAGCATGAGCATGAGCATGATTGACCGCCCACGGTTGCTACTCTGTTATTGCCAGATCAGCTGTAATTACACAGAGAACCAATAGACGATGCTTGGGACTAGCAATCATCCTCAATGTGTAAAAACTGGTGATCTCAAATTAGGCAATACCAGCGCCAGCCGCGCCTGAACGCAGGTCAAGAAAGGAATGGGTAGGAATGTGTTGACGTGACACTCGCTTTGATGGAAGCCGAGAAATCCTCTGCACTTCCACGAGGAGTCACTGGGATGTTGGGTAAGAGGGTAGGGTTTGCAGCAAGGTTCGTTTTGGTAAACGATAAGCTGAATTGATGTTTAAACGATAGGGAGGGGTTACTGTATAAATAAATAAAAAGGAATGATCTCAGCCAAATAACCAAGTGGAGCTGCACCAAAAGCAACCGGTCAAATTCATATTATATTATAATAAAATAAAAAGTAAATAACAATGATAAGCTATTTGATACACCTTCTTTTTAAATGAAAATTATAGTTATATAATGATTGTTATGTAGTGATATAATGGGATTTTAAAAATGTGAAATAAAACTAATAGGCAATAATGTTAAATAAACAAGTATTACAAAATACAAATAAGCTCTATTTCAGTCAACCTCAATAAATTCAACTGATTTCAACTTCTGATATTTTATTGGAATTGAAACAAACACTTAATTATGCACCATGGAATTTCTTAACGCAATATGGAATGCTTTTTTAAAATATTGGTAAACTTTCATAATGCATCAATAGTCAGAAAAATCGAGGTTATTTGGACAGTTAACAGTTTTTATGCAATTGTAATCATGCATTCCAATGTTTTTTTGTACTTTCCTGAACGAAGGCTGAAAATACTGAATCATTATAATATTAATCTAAAAATGTCGAAGAGCTGAAAATAAACTTAAATATTTAAATCTATGCGTCCAGCCTAAACGGAGGGCTCGCGAACACAATAAGCTTCCTCATCGCTCATATTCAGAATTTGATTAAATAAGTATTTACAAATATACAAATGAATTTATCAATAAGTTATGTAACTTTCTATCCTGGAAAGGAAAAATTAAATGGTTAATTTCACTGTCATATAAACGTTAAACATACATTAGAGAAAATCAAATGATGTTACGTTGCTTCTTCGAGTTGTGTTTTGACCCTGTTATAAATATTTATCAATGAATATTTAATAATAATATAATAGAATCTAGGATGTATTCAAACTCAAACTATATCAAGATGGAAATAAAATCATAGTGAATTATTCGTATAAACCGTAAAAAGCCGAGGAACATGCATCATGCGACCGTGGTCATCACTCTGACAAATGAAACGATGAATGATGAACATACATAAATCTCGAATACCCAACAAACATTGCATGTTTAATAAGAGCTTATTCAGGCAAAAATAAGCTTCTTCAGCTAAAAAATTGATTATTCAGCTGTTAATCAACTCAAATTGTTTGTTGGGTACTCCCCCGAAGGGACGCATCCACTCCCGCAAACAATGCATCCCATCGTCAATCCGGCGCAAACAGCATCCCGCCCACGCATGCCAACACCACCATCAGATAGGAGAAATTTTCCCCTACCTGATGGCGGCGCCACAACGCGCGGGCGAGCCACCAACCACACCAAACCGACAACCAAACGCACTGCTCACAAAAGCAGACACGTCCCCTCGAAAATGCAATCGAGAAATGTGTAAGAACAATCTTCAACTGGAACATACTCACCAAATCAATACATCCGGGAGCGCATTCCTGATGCTTATCTTTCTCTAGTCATCTCTAAACAACCACAACTAAACATCTTTCCACTATGTGCACAAAGTAATGCATTTTGCAAAAACATAATAATAGATCCACGCGGTCAAGTACCAGCTCCACCGTTACATTTCTTGGGTCGATTCTAAGCTACAATAAACTATCAAACATGACCAAACACAACCACGATAGTGAAATCGAAACTTAAACACACGAAATCTTTCCAATTCAGACACAATAGTTAGCTCCAAAAGCTCTTTCTACACAAGAAATTACTTCTACCTAAACTAAGCCAGCAACTGTGACACTACTTAGCTATTATATGTGTACTATTGTTTGTATTAGAGAAACCTCCGTCCGAGGCCCACTTTCTAGTCGGGGACCCCCTTCTGGGGCCCCAAATACCCAACTCTGTTATTTGGGGCACCCCCTTCTGGGGTTGCCAGAGATGAACCAGCCGATGGCTGAAAGTCTCTTTAATAATGAAAGATAAGATATTGCTCTTCCGCTCTAACAATCCAATTCATCACATTCATCAATAAAAAGTTCTCAATTCTGTTATCTTATTAATAGATCATCGAAGGATATATTATGTTGTGCATACCTTATGAAGAACTAACCCAAGTAACAATTCAGCAGCTACTTGGCATCCACTCTGATTTATGATGGTTTTGTAACAGAAATAAACAATCCACTTAGTTTAAATACAGCATTTCGAAGTGTAAAACATTTCTGGTTAGTAATTCAGCTTATTACTGTTTTAAAAACCTTTTATAGTCTGTCGAGAAAGTTGTTTAAAAATTAAGTTTAACCTTTGCGTGCCTAAAGTCTGAATTTGCATAGATTTCAAAATTCAATTAGCTCTAAAAACATAATTTCTCAATCTTTTTCTTCACAACAAATTGCATTTTGTCGGGAATCTATTGAAGTTTTTTAATTCATCTGAAAATATTTGGATCAATACACGGTTTTGGAGTTATTCCGGTTCCCGTTGGGGTCACTTTTGGTCGGCATTCGGCTTTTTCCTTCAAATAATGTTATTGGACCAATGGCAGCTATACCGACGGTCCACGATCACATTGGGCATCCCGAAAATGTTCCGGTGCCCCGGGGAAGTAGCCAATTCTAAACAAGAACCAAAACCCATCATGTGACATATCAAACTTCATGATTTTACAAATCTTGGCCGGTAATGGCCTTATTGAGAGTCCATGGTCACACTAGCCCTCCCAGACATGTTCTGGTGCCCCCGGGGAAGCAGCTCTCAATACCTCTATTAAACTGTTCTGTAATTCAATCATAAACTTCATTAGCTATTTTTATTAATGCTTTGATGAAATACTCTATAAAGTTGTTCTGTCATTATAAAAGCAACCATAAAACAATTAGGTTTTAAATGAGAGCAAAAAGCATATATTGTTGTTGTTTAGACTTGTTAAAGTTTAGCTTTAAAATCCCCAATTACTATGTTTCCAAATTGAACTCAAAAGTTGGATCCTCATAGTGAATGAAAGCAATATTTATGACAAGGAAATCTCGAAGAGTAGACAAAGTACGTGACGAACTAGCCTACGGCTAAAAATCACGGTAATAAACAAAAACAAAAAAAGTAGACGAAGTAGGATGAAAAATTCAAGTGACGTTAACGACCGAAGGGAAGTCAATTTCAGCAACGACTGAGCATCTGGCGTTTACATCACGTTCTGACCGGTGTTGACCGTCTCCTTTATGAAGCAGTCTAAAAACAAACCAACCTGCTCCAGATCGGACGAACGAAATAATTTGCATTTGTACCTACAGCAAACCGTTGAAACTGTCAGTAAGTGGAGATTGGCTGGTTTCTGATTCATAGCAGTAATTTTATTCAGCGAAAGGTTCTAAATTTCATTCAAACGTACTTAATTTCAACTGCATCGTTTGATGGCGCACTTCGGAAATCATCCGGAAGAAGGGGATATTTTACGGGAACGATTTAGCTTCCAGCTGTTGTTGTTGCGAGATATGCGAAATGTTGCAAAACAGTTCCACACACTTCCTTAGTAACTGCTTCCAATTCAGCGGGAGAAAATCCCCTGGAATAACGCTGAAGTAAAACCTCGTTGCAATGATCGAACAACGCAACTATCGAAAGATAAACAAACTTTGACGTTTAACTTTTTGCAGGCAACTTTGCCTCCATAAATGCTGCCATAAATCTGAACGGGATAGGATCAAGCAAAATGGCTTTAGATAAATACAATTCAGTAAGGAAGTTTTCTTTATAAAAGCTATCTTAAAACCTTATGAATTTGTTAGGGATTTCATTAAAGCAAAACAACTTTTTCACAAATGGTCCATACGAACCAACTTTTAAGCCACCGCCATATTACAATTATATAGTTTGTATTTCCATGGATATAACTTTATTTTGGTCAGTTTAGGAATGAGCAGATATTTGAAATACGATAATCATAAAACATACCTCGGCTGAGCTTAATGATCAATCTGAAGCATAATTAATTTTTCTTCTCGATTAAAAATAATAAGTGAGATCAACATTTTCCGAGGGCGGATTTATTTTTTTTTTTCGATGTTTTCAAGCACATTTCACATTAGATTTAATATGGCACCTTTAACTTGGCCACTTTATGAGAACAATTTTAATAATTTTGGAAATTGAATAGGCTTTTTATATGATCAGTTTATATTTCAATTATATTGGTAAGATCGGATGGTATTTTTGAATCCTTTTCTATCTTGTTTCATGATTTTTCCAGTGGATTCAGCAAGCAGCTAGGAAAAAGGTTTTTATTGTTGCCAAATAGCTTTTATTGTGGCTTAAATACGGGTTTCAAATGGTTCTCAACACGTTCGTCATACAACCTTTTTGCAGTAGATCAATCTTGAAGAGCTTCGAAAATATACCCTACAGAACCTTCTCCAGGATGGGCCAACTAGACAGATTCCAGTCTTAATGAGGTTTTGGTGGATGCATCAATGGCAAAGTAGCCTTGACCAGGGTTTTATGAATGTTGTTTTATAGTAGCTTTGTATTACTTCATAAAACTTAAAATGTTACTTGGGAAGTGTTCTAATCAAACTGCTGCCACTAGCGGTAAACGAAGATCTGTGTTCTCTGTAGTAACCAATTTAGGTAGATTGTTATGCCTTCCATGGATCCGCATAAACGTTACTCACCATTAAATTATCCACTTGACGAAACAAGTTTATCAAAGCCCAAAAGGATTGCTTGCTTCTAGCAAAATACCAGTGTCGTAATTGTGGTTTTAAGTACCCTCCAAACCCTTTCAGACCTGTACTCCCATCATTGTACCATTGTAATGACTGTAAACATTCCGCTGTGAGCACACACTTCAGTCCTAAATGGGCTAACCAGATGTTACCAACCACTCCATTGAACCGAACGTCGATATTTTTTAATCAATTAATTTCTGTGCGTTTGATTTATTGCATCGCATCGTCAAATGCAGCAGAACGCCTGCACACACACACACACGCGCGGCTGCAAACGTTTGCATACCTTGTGACCTTTAATGGTTGTACTTACCAATAGTTCACCTGCAAGAAGGCAGGTAGTACGCGTATCCCAGCGATACGCTGCTCGGTCGGTCGCAGAAATAGTGGAACCTGATTTATAGCAACCGCATGAGTCGGCATGCGGCACGGTACAATCGAAGCACCTGATCCTAATGATGGTTTTTCAAATTACGTACGGGGGAGTTGCTTGCTCAATGGAGCATTAGAAATTGATTCATTTGTGGGATGAAGTTAAATAATATATACGACCGTGCCTTCGAATGAAATGCATATAAAGTGGATAATGAGCGGGAACTTCACGAGATCAAACCACCATGCAGCTTTGACATTTTGGAACATTGTCGACTCGTTGGGGCTGCATCTCCCAACAAAGGAACTCGTCTAATCAAAGCTGCCACTTTCATAAGCACCTCACGAACGGAAATGACTTCTGCTGCATCGAATTTTCATTTTCTCCATAATGGGAAATCCCCCTTCCGATCGACCCAACTGTGCAAGCCAAATGAAGTGAAATAGAAAATCAAAGTTCATACCCAGCCAAATTGACTTGTAGGAGCAGGCAATTTAAACCGTTCCCATCGATAAAACGCGAAACGCGATTTTGAATTCTATTAGCTCGTGGAGTTGCAGCTGAAACCACACAGCTCGTGCGCGCACAATTCAAATCGGCCTGGCATTCACAACTGAACGAACTGAACAAAGTCAATGCTCACTGACTGAAAGGCGAGACTTTAATTAAATTTCACATCATGCTGTTTATGTTTCATTTTCACAGAAAATTAGGCCCGATTGTGCACCCTGTCGTTGCGTTGTTGTTGTTTCTGTTATTCCTAAGAAGCCGGGAGGAAAGTTCACGAAAGGTGCTCATCATCGATCGGTGCCCCCTGGGTTGCGGTTGATGGCTACTTACATATCGGATCGGAGAATGCACACGCGGTGTGGAACGCCCAGATTGCACTTTTCTTGTTGCTGTTGTTGTGGATGCCGATGGAATTCGGAAAATGCGAAGATCTCGTGATTCGACATCCGTCCCTACGTGGATGATGTTGCATGGTATTAATGCCTTTTGATGGGAGGGAACTTTCACGCTCATTGACAATGACATTGAATTGGCCACATAGAGAGATAGGTAGAGAAAGAGGGCGAGAGAGTGATTGGGATTTTTTTTTCTGATGGCGAATCACTGCGGGTGGATCTTACTCCAAGAAAGGAGTTTTCTTTTTCCGAATTCAGTGTAGCAATTCTATGGATATATGGCCATGGATATGTTAATGAACATTTCGATTTCAAAATGCATTATGGAATTTTGGCAACTTATTTGGAGGAGATGGGATGTGCTTTTATTAGCAAAATTGTGCTGGATGCATGCATTATGATAAATTACCTACGTTGATTTCAGTGAAACTTGAAATAAAGATGTTTCAAAATGGATAAAGGATCCATAAACCACGGTGAAAATCCTTAAAAAATGTGTGACAATTTCATAAAAATATCAATATTATTCAAATTGTAGCACATTTAGCAACACAATTATAAAAGCGTACCGCTAAATTTCTAAACAATGAGCATTGAACTTGTACGAGTTACCCATACACGTATTGCAAATAATCCATAAACCGTTCAACAATGAACCTTAAACTAACGAAATTGATTCATAGAAAACCACGATTGCGCACTAAAAAAATGTAAGTAAAATACGACTTGTTAATTAGACATATAGGGGAAATGGCTCAAATGTTGGCTTATGGATCTAATATTGGGCCCATCGCTAAAAATCTACACACTTAGAAAAATTGATGTAAGCTTAGGTGCTCTGAGACTGACATATACGAGCGGCAATTTTGACATACAATTGAGTCATAATAGACGTGAACTGCAGCTCAGTCAAACGTACTTTCGAACTTTTCAGTCTCGGAGCACTGAATTTTACATGACATGTAAAATTAATCCTTTTTGTCAAAGATGGATTCCGTCACGTTTAAGATAAGATTTTTCTAAGTGTGTAGATGAACGCGTCATTGGGACGGTACTAATGGATTTTTGGTCGCTATTGAAAATTTATTCGATTGCTTAATTTATGTATGGGTCCAAATTAGGGGCATTTAGGCTGACATTACATACATTTCCCCTGTTTGTCATGTTTGTCAATATTTTTTAAATTATGATCCACAAACCTTGGAAAATAGCTCCTTCACTGCGTAGCTACTCTGATTTACTGTTTTGCCCGTGTTTTTTTTAGTCAGAGTGTGTCAGAGTGTCTAGAATGAGTTTCCAAAAGAAGCTTCTATAAGAATCTTCCTAAGGAATCAATTAAATTAAGAGGCAGCCGGCCTCCATTCCCTTCTATAAAGAATAATTTCCCTTGATTAGCACCAGAAATAAAACTCGCCCTTTTTCCAATCTCATCTCCAACATCAACTTGGTGATTTCTCCTTCATGGATGGCTGTCAAACTAAATTCAATTAACTGAACCTCTCATACCCATCAGCATTCATTCACATCAGCATCACTAGCTGAAAAAAATATGAGCATACACCTAGGACGACAACAACCTGCAACAGAAACCATCCCAACTCACAAAACTCTACACATCACCACCATCAGCACACAAATACAGGCACCTTAAAAAACGAAAAGTGCAGAACTTTGCTGATCCGTACGAAATTCAGTTCTTGAATTGTACGAATGATGCGTAATATTAGCATTTTACCAGATGACAGAAAAGAGCGTAAGAGAATTAACGAAAAAATCTATTGAGTGTTGATTCTTTGTGCATATTTTGCAGAATATTGTTGACCGGCTGCTGATTAGCAACTACGGATTGTACGATCATTTATGCTCATACTCATGCTCACAATGACAGGCGCTTAATACATAACTACTGAATGGTGGTGCTGTGGGGATCCAGGCTTTAATTTACCATGACAAAACTACAGAAAATATATCAAATCAATCATCCTTCAAGAATCCTGTATGAAGAGCTCTGGCGTTTCTAAATCATATAAGAAAACGTTTTTTTTAGTATTAATGAACTTGTTAAAAAGTTCTTTTCGGCATTTTTAAAGGTTTTCTCAATGGGAAATTCACGACTCTGAAAAACATTATTACGTTTTGATTTTTATAAAAATATTGGAAAAAGATATTGGGGCCTCACGTCAGTAATGTCAGTAAAGGCACAGTATTACCAAGCCAGAGGCGTTGGGTCGATTCCCGGTTCGATTGAGGGAATCTTTTGGGTTGGGAATTATCTTGACTTCCCTGGGCATAGAGTATGATTGTGCTTGCCACACAATATACAAATTCATGCATTGGTATTGACATCGAAAGCTTTCTATCAATAACTGTGGAAGTGCATTTAGAACACTAAGTTGAGAGCACGCAATAAGCTAATAAGCGATAAGCAATAAGCTTGAAATGCGAATAAGTAGAAGAAGAAGAAAGAAAAAGATATAACAATAAAAAAAAAACATTTTAATATTATTTTTAAGAAAGCTCACGTGCAAAAACTGTTTTTATAAGTCATTATGGCTTAAAGTTGGACTCAAACATCCACAAAACGGTGACCTTTTGATTTTGCTGAAGGTCCAGTTGTTTAAAATTATGAAATGGAAAAAATATTTTTAAATGTAAATTTTATCAGGAATCTAAGAAGAAACAGATGTTTTGGATTTTTGTTATTTTTAGAAGAAAAAAAATACCGATATTTTGTATTTATTTTTGGAAGCGGTCAACTTCCCTTAAAAATTTAATTTGAACGATACTTGAACAACATAATAATCAACATAGATGCGCTCTATGATATTGCATTTGCACAGATGAAATATTGTTTTCCAATGTGTGCTATTTAAGTGTATTCACTGACAGTAGGTATACTATTTAGGTGTTTAATGTTGAATTTATAAGATGTCTTAGTGTATTACATTGAATAATATTTTATATTTGAGTATGGAAAAGAACGTGTGAGGACTTTTGAACGTGATATAATTGGACAGAACGTTGTAAAAACACTTTATATTCTTGGTAGAATATGACTATATTTTAATAGTTTAGAGTCTAAACGATCGTCGGTCAAAGTACTCATAGTATAAGAAGCTCAGAGGCCAAAAAGCGACTGGTTTTGTTTAATGATCAGATGATCGCCTTTTCAATAGGGCTATTTCCATCCATCTCCAGGGCTAAAATGATTTGCAAATATTCATAAAAAAACACATTTATCTACAATTGGGTGCAGACAAATTTCTTCCATAAAAGCACTGCCGGTCAGTGGGAGATCAATTACATACCCACACACAGTTACCCTACACTCAAAAAATAAATCACATTTCCAATGCAAAATATCCATTCGAATTTCACATAATGTCCATGTGATCTCATAATTGGGAATTGCTCCACAACATCATATGAACCTTATGTGTCCAATGAAGTTAATGTGATTTATCACATAGAATTCATGTGATCATACGAATGTTATGTGAATTTCTGATAAAAATAATTAATTTTGTTATTGGAAAAATATCATGTGCATTCCCAAATGAAACTATATGAAAACTTTTTTCAGTGTACTTCAGACTGTAGACCATTGGCCTACACCGTATGAAACATTTATGTATATATCTGCTATACCTAGTGCACACGGTATTAACGCTAGATTTGGCGTAAATGTACACGATATTACATCTAAATTTAAGTCTAATATCGCATCAATCAGCATTGTAGTATGCAAATTTGTAAACAATTTCATTGTTTATGTCAATTACAGCTTAATAATAAACGAGGGGAGATTTTACGCGTTGGTTAAAATTCTGAACTTTTTTCCGTGTGCGAAGTGAAAATCTATTAACCAGGAACATGAAATTCAAGTGTGTCACAATTCAAACTGATAGCGTTCAGAAATGGTTCATAGCCTAAGATTCACACATGAAATGGATCGGTTTAACAAATTGCGCAAATTTAAGTATAAGACACATAATAGCGACGTGTGAATTTTTTTTAACTGTATACTGTAAAGAAACTTCAATTCTCCATGATAGACGAACCTACAAATTTGAAAATTCATAACACCGTAACGTTGTTGGCCACAATTTCATCCATTCATATTTGCATTTTTATTTCCTACGCAAAAATCACTTCAAACGCTGGCTGAATGCTAAACCAGCAGAAGCGACAGCACACAAATCAGAGCTGAGCAAAAATCGTGATAGTCTCCTAATACTTTTTTTTTCTATTTGTGCTGAGCACCGTCAACGTAATGTTTGCATAAGCGATTCCTACACTTCCCGTGCAAAATAAAAAGTAACCTATATGCCAGTAGCGAGTGTAAATTGCATTTTGATTAATTAGCGTGAACTGGGGAGCCGTAGATTACCGGTTGCCGCGTGACTTTAAAATATTCATCTAATGGGCGTTACCGTCTAACGTAGCCACCGCAAGTTTCCGCGCAGTGACATCTGGGTCGTCATTGCCTTGATCTCTGTCGTGTGTTTTCAAACGCTCATTTATCGCTTATCGTGACGGCACACACGGGTCCCGCCCCTGGCAAAAGTGAAATTCAATGCCCTGAATTGGTGCGTGCTGAAATTTTCGTACCTCCTTCCTGGTACGCAGGAGCCGGTACTACGAAGGGACATACAATCGAGGGCGGTGACCCGCTGAAGGGAAACCGTTTTTTTAAGTTGAGAAGATTAGCCGGAATTGATAAGCGACCTCGTAAAGTGTTTTTATGCAATACAGAGGTGGAAGGCACTTTGAAATATTTGAAATAATAGAGCGATAAAGTCCAGTCCAAGAGTAAAGCTGTGGAATGTGAAAATGATCTTGTATAAAGTAACGATGCCCTTACAAAGCAAGTTGAGCGACTATAAAATTGCGGTAGATACAATTTCTAGCCACAAACCGTTGTGCCACGAGTGGTGGATGTCGAAATAGGTTGCCAAATTGTCACGTCCAATGTTTGTGGATTTTGAGTAATTCAGTGGCCCAACTTTTGCGCGTGCTTTATGGCTATTTTTATCCATTCTTGTTTTAATTTATCCTGCTTCTGAGAAGAATTCAAAACTACCTACTTAACTTATTTTTGATTCGTGAGATTCAAGGTTTAATTTAAATGAATTGAAGCAAGTTCAATTATATGTCCACTAACTACCAGACCAGGCACCGAGATCTATGCTTGGAAGAACAATCCTCTCATGCACTGAGCAGAATCGTAATACTGAATGAGCAAACAAACCGTCCTAAAACACCAGTAATAAAAACGTTAAAATTCAACGAACAACCTAAGACAATTTCCTGAATATAATTCACTGTTACTTTGAGCCGCCTTGTGAGTGGCATGAGAGAAACCGTCGTGGATCATAGCTTCCATCGCCACTGCGGAATTCAACAGTCAAGTGCAGAGAGCGTAGAGAAGCCGAAGTTGAGCTGGGATGAACTGAGTGCTGTTTTGATGTTGGTCAGACACGAGTAGAGCAGGTATGAGATTTTCTGTTTCTTTGGAATTGCAACATAATAACACTTGTATGCGGTCGGTTGAATCGGCGAACTTTTCACCTGCATGTTGGATGCTGGTTGGATATAGAGCTGCCAAATTCTTGAATTGGACAAAGCAACAGAAAAAGAGTCGTTAAACGCTCTTCTGGCCGCACGGACCATGAGAACCGATTTTTCATCATCTCGACGAGATTACCATTCGAACGTCAACATAAATAACAATGTTACTTCTGTTTTAATGCACTTTTCGTCGTTTCTGTGTTTCGTCGCTCTCTCTACGCGCATTTTTATTCATGTGAGTTGAACTCCGCGGGAACATTTCAATATTCCTTCTCGCTTAGTCCGCATTAATGCCCAGCTTCCACATCGAGTGAAATCTCGACTGCTTCGTCTATCTGTGTCACATACGTAAAGGTACTCCGAAAGCATGCATCCAGTCAGAGTTCGGAGACGAAACAATTTCTCATTTCACTCCGATGATTGCCCTCCCGCTTCGCTTTACGCCACTATCATTGTTCGTATATGACATTAGCACACTCACCTGTCTGCGTCACGCACACCACCCGTTATTGAAAGGTGGCGTGTATTAATCGCTTGAACAAAGTCGTTTTATCACACATGTAACAATGCGAACAACCATATGTTGAACATGACTGATATGCGCCAACGAGCGTGCCATTCGGCTTCCAAGTGCTTGACGATGATGGATTGCCCGGTTGATTCTGCTCGATAGCATACTCTCGCCGGGTTCGTCTCATATGACTTGACCATTTTCGGCAGAAATGAACATGACGTGCGAGCGGGCCTTTGTCTACCGACTAAACCCTGCTAAACGCCCAAATTTGGAGCATTCTTGGTGTGGCTGGCCAGCGCCATAAGTCAATAAAGATCTCACCTCAGATTGGCAGCCACTTTGGGTCGCTCAGCTTCAACGGAATCGAGGAGGGGTTCGCCGCTTTCTTTCGTTTTGGAATTGAAATCACGAACTGACAGAGGATCTATTTTTCACCGGCAACGAGGAGGCCTTCTCCTATGGCACTGAGGAGAGATTGATTGATTTTGATTGACAGCTCACTTATTGGCTCAAGGTTCAAATGCGGGAGGTGATCGTTGTCTGGGGGTCCGTCCATCACTCTGATTGTATGGGTGTTGGGATAGGGTGTGTTTCTAAGAGAAAGAAGTCATTGTTTGTGATGTTTTTTTTGGAATAATTAGCACGTTTATGCTATCGTTTATTTAGTCGATGCTTGGCAATTTTTAATGGATGTGCACTGTTCATTGGAAATCATTCTGTATGTTTTCAATGTTTTATTTGAAAATAAGTGATTCCATCTAAATCCGCGGAAAATTTATATTATTACATTTATTTGTTTTATAGGATAATACCGTATCCATGGAATAGTGTAAAAGGCATTTTTTTTAAGTGTGCATGTCCTCTATATTGTTTGAAGACGTTTGTGTTCTTTTTATCGACGGTTTTGGTGTTTTTTTTTTAGTAATTTTGATAAATAAATAAAGAACAGTGTTCAGCTAATTTTGCTCTGCATGGATAAAAATTCTGATGATAACCGTTGTTTAAAATTTCCCCTCCTTTCATGTTGACCTAATGTTGGCATAAACAATGAAATTGTTTACAAGCTTTTATAGAACACTTCTGATTTATGCTAATTTTGCTTAAATTCACATTAAATATCGTGTAAATTTACAGTAAAGCATCGTGTGTATCGCAAAAGTTTACATTATTTTTTTTAACTGTGTGCTTTTTAACAGGTCGAATACCATTGTCAAGAACCACGGGAAAGTAGCACCTTATCCAGCACATTTCGAAAAAGTAGTGAAAATTTCTGTTAAAATTAACGTTTTATTAGTGTGTGTAAACGGATTTTCCCCCGAGCATTTTGCTATCCCGACTTACAAAGAATGTTTTTTCCGCTCGCTGCTTGGTGAATAAATCATGAAAAAATTAAGTTCAAATTACAGAGCTATTTATGTACGCAATTTTATTATACATTATATTTCTAAAATAACTCGTATTCACGTAAATAAAAAACGCACGTTTTCGTGCTTTTAAACCACTGCCACAATGGTCCCAAAGTCGTATTTAGGAAGACAAAAATGTTTGCGTTAAAACCGTTGATTTTAGGCATATGGTGTCTTACCGAAAGTTTCTTCATATTTTTTGGCCAAAATTTTCATGTTAATGAAATAAGGGTGGTCCATAAAATTGGTGAATTGCAAATGCTAGAATATTTATTATTAAAGATAGACCAATGCAATGTTCTAGAAAGTTCCAGAACAATCAATTTGCGACACCTTTGCTAAAGCCACCAAACTTCCATCTCTTATGGTTCATGAGTTATGATTTTTTTAAACAAGCAAGTTAAGGTGGCCCCTGAAAAATTGGTTTTCTATGAATATCTTTTCATACGTTTATTTCTCGTAGAACAAATGTTCTAGACACTAGGGCAAATTGCTATCTTTTTTAATTGGAAAGTTAAAGGCGATTTTCTTAGAAAAAAAAAATGGCATTTTTCAATTGCCAATATCTCTAAAAGGAGCAAACCGATTTTCAAGTTTTTACTTCCATTTGAAAGATCATTATTTTGTTCATTAACGGAGGGAAAACTGTGAGAGCGATTTTTGTTTAAAACATTCAATTTAATTTAAAAAAAAAATCATATTTTTATGCAAAAAACTGCCATAACTCTTCAAACAAAGGAGATAGTATCTTAATTGCTTCGGCAAAAAAGTGCGCCATCAAAAGTTCTAATAGTGTCTACAACAAAGTTTTTGCGAGAAATCAATGTATGAATGTACGCAAATAGATTGTTCTGCAACTTTTCAGAACATTGCACTTGGTTCATCTCACATAATAAAAAAGTTCACATTTTCAATTCACCAACTTTATGGACCACCCTAGTTTCACTAACATTAAAATATTGGCCAAAAAATATGAAGAAACTTTCCGTAAGACACCATATGCCTAAAATAAACGGTTTTAGCACAAACATTTTTGTCATCCTAAATACGGCTTTGGGACCATTGTGCACTGTGCACAGCCATGAGCCTCTTTGCCTGGCTGAGCTGCGATGTCTTGACGAGTTTCAATCCAGCTTGCTTGCAGATTTCGTGCCCACCCCTTCGTAGTCTTCACTTGCGTACCTACCCACTTTTCTGTTGATATAGGCTTCTTATGACATCAACGATAGAGCTCAGCATTCGCGATCTAGTTGTGAGGGCACCCAGCATGAATTATATAACAGCAGCCAACGGTTGATTACTACCACACTACGAAAGAGTGAACAGGAGATCTGCAAGTAAGCGCTGTATTGGAAACCAGCAGGACAAGTAATTCTACAGGAATTTGACCTGGAATCGCGTGGTTTAGCTCTAAGTTCATACTCTAATTTCTTCATCATGCTTGTTTTTGAACAATTATCAGTCGAATAAATATCGGATTGATGAAAAAAAAAACAAATTTAAGTGATTATCGATAAAAACTGTCCGGTACAGCAAGTCTATTCTTAATTACCAGTGAACCAGTTGTTGAAAGTTAATGTAATTTTCAGTGTTCCATGACGTTCATGGTCTCAATATAGATATCTTCCACTTAAGGTTGCACTTTTGTTCTAAGAAACCTCCGAAATCAGATGTTCGATCTGAATTAACGAGCATCCAATGGATCCAAATACATATAAAAAGGTACTTCAAATATTCAAATTGGCTAAATCAATAGCATTAGAGTGAATCATATGCAATGTTAAGTTATACCCCTAGGAAAATATATACAGCTTAGAGCTTTCAACTTTGAGATGCTAATTTCATAAACTTCATGCTATTAATTTTTTTCAAAATCATAATTCAAACAAAAAACAAAGATATAAATATATATATATATATATATCTATATATAAATTACGTTGGGGAGCTCCAGGATTGCTTTTTAAAAAAAAACTAACTAGTACTCTTCACGTTAAACGTCTAACTAAGACTGACTTTATTCCAAATACTTTTTACGTACAGTGGCCTAACTTTGTAAACGGTCCCTAGCTAAAGTGATGACACTTTGAAACAGGATCGCGTCGTCCGGTGGCTGGCTGCTGACGCGGTGAGTCTTAGGTCGGCGGTTAATTGCTTTCGTGGAATCTGATGACGGTGGGCAAACCATGCGCTCGTGGCTTATGGCAACTGATTCAATGCGGCTAACGAGGCTGATATTTGTTGTTGTTGTTGTTGTACATTCCTGATGCTATCTATAACACTCGACAGATCAGGAATAGGGTATATTGATTCTGTAACTACTCCTCCCTTAAGTGAGGAACGTCCCGTTCCGAAATCCGAGGGTTTGGGATCTGTCTTTACGGGTTGAAACCTCCTGCAAACGTAAATGATGATTGTTATGATGCAGAGGATTTGTATGAAGGAATATCCTCCCAATATTCTCCAGAACTTGATGTTGATGTGGTTTTGCTTTAAATACACGTGGTCCAATCTGTGTCTGTTTGTGATCGTCTCGTTATTAATCTTTTCCAGCTCGTAAATTTTGTGCCATTTCCAATTTATTTTAAGGTTATGGAAAGCTCTTTGGATAACATGTGTTTCACTTATCAGTTCGTTGTTTTTAAAGATTTGATTATTAAATTTTACTGTGCAATTAGCGAATGAGATAAAGAAATTGCCGTTCAAGGTTCTATTATCCGGTCCGCAGCTTGACTCTAACTTTTGATTTCTAGCGTTCGAAATCAGGATAGAGTTTTCTGTGATGAGTTTTTGAGTTGTGTTGTTTTGCTTGTTGCTTGTCTTCCGTGGATCAATGGAACTAGACATTCATCTTTTAGTTCGCTCAGGAATGACGATTTCTGTACGAAGTCTCCGGGTTTAATGGTGGTGTAGAGATTTTTGTTTCTTTTCACTAGGTGTGTTGGGTGCTGGTGTACGATACGATTGTTGATCGCTAGAGGATATATCCTCATGATGCTCGATGTTGAGTTTTCTAGTTGCGGAACGTTAAGCATGTAAAGAAGAATATCGTTTTTCAATGCCAACTTCGGAATGACAAATTGCAGAGCTTCGTCTGGGAAATTCACTTCTACTCCATGATCTTGTAAAAGTGTTTTTATAGTATTCAATTCTCGCAGGGATAATATTTTGTTACTGACAAGTGAGCTTTTGGAAAGGGTGACAGCGTCTTGTATGCTGTCGAGGAGATGATTGATGCTATCGATGTTGAGTATTGCTGTTATCGTCTCGATTTCGTCCAGAATTAGTTTATTTACGTAAGAGTTTTCGATGATTTTGTTGATGGTATTGGTCAGGTATGTTATCCTCTCGTTTAGTTGCATGTTGGTTTTGAGTTGTTCATTATTTTGGTCAATCAGCTCGTTCATGGTGAGGTTGATCAGCTTTAAGTCCTGCGCGTCTGGGGTACCAGCAATGAATTTGAGACCTGTGCCTATGATGTCCCATCTTCTGCTTCGGTGTCGCCTTGGTTTTAGCCCGTAGAATGTGGTGTACAGCTGTTGTAATTTAGTTTTCACTATGTGTGTTAGTGGATTAGTAGTTACAATTTTTTGATGGGAGATACTGGTTAAGCTTTCTATGGCGTTTTCGATCATTGTCAAATTAATGGGGTGTATAATTTTGACCGTTCCTACTTGAATTTTGCATGACTTTTCGTTGATCAGTAATAGTGGGTTTTCTTGAAGGTTTTCAATAACAAGATGTTGTGCGGTGATAACTGTAGTAAGCGTTATGATGTACCATAGAGTTCTCCTGCATTTGAGGGAAGTAGTATTGCCGGGTGATCTCCTCATAGTTTTCAATTGCTCCTCGGTGTGCTCTCTCGTGAGTTTCTTCGATTAGTAGGTTTTGGTCTTCTTCTGTTCTAACGTCAGTTTTGGAGCTACACCACTACTCCTCTTTTTATCCGCAAGGGAGGATTGCTCGGATGAATCTCCGTTCGGGATGTGCTGTGGTTGTCCCTCCTTCGATTGATCACTAGGATGAGGTCCGTGTGAATTAACTGTAAAGTTTCCCACGTCGGATTCTTTTCCCTGCCAATGGTCTGGCAGCTCACAAGTTGGGTGCTGTTCTCACTTCACTAAATAGGATGACTTTCTTCTGCGGTTGAACGTCGATCGTTTCCCGCGTCGGTTGGTTTTCCCTTAGAGTTTAAACTGCACTTCACTCGCGAATCTAACAACACTTAGCACATCCTACCGACTGCGCCAATTACGTTGGGGAGCTTCAGGATTGCTTTTTAAAAAAAAAAACTAACTAGTACTCTTCACGTTAAACGTCTAACTAAGACTGACTTTATTCCAAATACTTTTTACGTACAGTGGCCTAACTTTGTAAACGGTCCCTAGCTAAAGTGATGACACTTTGAAACAGGATCGCGTCGTCTGGTGGCTGGCTGCTGATGCGGTGAGTCTTAGGTCGGCGGTTACTTGCTTTCGTGGAATGATGGTGGGCAAACCATGCGCTCGTGGCTTATGGCAACTGATTCAATGCGGCTAACGAGGCTGATATTTGTTGTTGTTGTTGGTGTACATTCCTGATGCTATCTATAACACTCGACAGATCAGGAATAGGGTATATTGATTCTGTAACTTATATATACATATATATATATATATCTTTGATTTCTATATGGGGTACACTTTGTGAAAACCGAAAATGGAAAATTTAACAAAATTATGAAAGATTTTGAACATTAATAACTCAGCTGCAGCTTGACCAATTTCAATCATTTTATCACCAATTGATCAGAAATATTTCGACCGCATCAATTATAATGTTTCCGACTGATGACTTTCAACAAGAAACTACCGAAAAAGTGATAATGTCAAGCATTGTCCAATGTACAAATAAAAAGTGAAAATCACTGTTTACATGAAATAAACGTTCTTCCCAAACACAGTCGTCATAATCGGTTGCTGCTTTAACCTGAAAATATCTAAAAGAGCGCTGCTGTCTAGCCTCAACTCATTTTCGCTTCGGACGGCGTGGAGAGCAGGCAGCAGAATCAGCCATAGGAAGGTGGTGGCAGGTTAGGTAGTCCACTTTTCTACCTAACAAGCAACAATGGCTGGTCGTGGCAAAGGAGGAAAGGTATTGGTATAGAAGGTGCCAAGCGTCATCGCAAGGTTCTTCGTGATGACCGTCATCCGTCGTCTGGTTCGCCGTGGCGGTGTCAAACGCATCTCCGGTCTGATATACGAGGTGTGCTGAAGGTGTTCCTGGAGATGTCGTCTACGCTTTGAAGCGACAGACGCACTTTTTACAGTTTTGGAGGTTAAATCATCACCAAAACGGCCCTTTTCAGGGCCAACAAGCTTATTACAGTAAAGAGTTGGAATATAATTTATCTGTTCCTGTTTGTCCATAGTTAAAACCACACGCCCCCAACGACCACAATAAAATGCTCTCCAGAGTTGTAATCTTGTAACCAAATTTGAAAGCAGGGGTGCAAGTGACTTTGATCAATTCTCTTCATCAACTTTCTCTTTGAAAAAAAAATACCTAAAAACAAAAATTGGGGCCCCTACAATTTAAAAACGGATTGAGTTAAGATAATAGATGATCAATTAATTAAAAGAACTAAGTGCTCTTCACATTTGTTCTGTCCACTAGCGGTCCTACGTGAAGCTACGTGCCTCTTAGTATAGACCCTTCTAATTTTTTTAACATGTCGGGGGCATTTACCAGTTTTTTTTTTAATATATATTTATTATATTTATTGTGGTTTCACGCCGGAGACGAACCAGCGTTCGGCTGAAAGTCTCCTTAATAAAGATAACTAACTAACTTTTGTGGTTTTGCTTCATACAATATGTAGAAATATGAATGCAACAACTAAGTTGGTAACACAAAAATACTAAAATTGCGAACTGCCAGTAGGGGTGGATAAACCTATTTTTACATACTTTAGCTGGCAACGGTGAGCTAACGGTTGCTTTCTGATGCCTAAGTGGTTTAAATCACTCAATATGTAAGTTGGCTAGTATGTTTTTTATGAGCTTTGTTTTATAGACGAAAATCAAAGAAACAAACTATAAATGTCTACAAAAATAGAAATTTCCTAAATATTCTATCGATCTCTGATCCGGAAGAGGGAATCTTTCGGATGGCCATATAGTATCATTGGGCTTACCACACTATGTAAAATCTCATGCATTTGGTTGCTATATAAAAGAATTAATAATTGTGGAAGTGCTTCAAGAACACTAAGTTGAGAGCAAGCTAAAGCTCATTTAAAATTGATTGATTTTTCTTTATTAGGGAGGCTTTCAGCCTTGGGCTGGTTCGCCTCCAAAGAAGCTCGTTTAAGAGCGTCAAAGTCAGGTAGAGAAAAAACCTTTTTTTTTCATCTATAAATTTATTTAGCCCAAGCAGCCCACGGAAATACTGAAAAACTGAATAAGCCAAACCTGAAAAGCATATGCTGCTAGAAATTTTACTACTCAATCGCGTACACGTAAGGGTAATGTTAAATATTATTTGTTTCGAGAATCTCTTTCCGCGAGTAGCTCGCGGGATGTCGATAGTGATTCCGTGACGATATTTTGAAGGAAACTTTAATAGTCACGTCTGTTTGTCTGTGTTTATAATATCAATTCATACACCCATATTCTTGTTTTTGTTTGAACCGTATTTTCCATACAAAAAAAAAAAAAAAATAGTTCGTATGGAAAACAAGAATATGGGCGATAGTGTCAATTCTTTTGTTCACTTCAACAAACGCACCATTCACTCCGCTAAAGACATACTACCTTACCGTTTCGATCAGATGACCTACCTACTACTCCCCGATGGAAAATGCACTCTTCTGGTGTGGTCCAAGTGTGCTCCAAACCTTTCACGTGCAAAATATTCCTCCCTCCATCCAAACACTCATTAGCGCAAACGCGATGGCGTGGCAGTGGCAGCTTCAAAGGTGCTTGCGAACGATGCCCCGCGGGTAAATCCTTTCCTTCCCAAGTGCAATCGTGGACGTGCATAGACACCTCCATAGGAATCGCATTAATTTGATTTGATTTTGATTTAAATGCCTGCCAGTGATAGATCTCTGCGAAGCACCGTGTGCACTTCTTTCCGCTCTCGGGCTACGCTAAATTACCACAACAAATTACTATATTTAAGAGTGGGATTTATTGCGCACCTTCCAACCATATCGAAGAGAGCACCAATAGCCCTTCGCAGCGATCAGGGCGCAACTTTATGTAACATTGTAGTTTCTTCCTGCCACAGTCGGCCAGCAGTAGCGCGTAGGAAGTTTGTAGAGCTACGAATTGCAACACGAATGCAGCACAATCGTTCAACTCCTTCGCCCTGGAGCGACAGAATGTGACAAGTTGTTGATGCTAACTGACTTGGACTGTACGGGCCTAGATGCGGAACGAAATGGAACACGCGCGATGCTTCCCCACAGAAAATTTCCATACAATGGTGAATCTGTTTTTCCGAAAACAGATCTCCGCTGGTTTGGTCGCCTGTCAAAAAATAGGTCTTCTGTAGGTTTTCAAATCTCCGCTCTCGGAAATGGGTCACTGCGGCAGATGGGAAAAGAGAAAGATTTGAAAGATTCCGAAAGGCACACGTGGAAGCGCATCTGCTGCAGACAAACGCATCAAAAGCGATATCTCCGGAATGGCGACCAGCAAAGACGCCACCGCGTCGTAGCCAGGTGATAGTTGAAATGGATTGAAAGCTACCTTTTTGCTGTTGTTGATCCTTCACATCGCAGATAGAAATGGATGCGAGCTGTTCGCTCTTTCCCCTCTGTCGGACATGAATATTCAACGGGAAGTAACAGTTGTTCTTGTAAAACTAAACTTAGTCTAATATGGAATAATTTTACTGCTTTTTATTGCGACTGGGTATTGCTGCTGCTGTTGCACTCATTTGGAAGACGCAGAACAAAACAATTGGGAACCGAAGCGCCACTGGAAGGTGAACATAATTGAGAGATTTTTTTTGTTTACGCTGAAAAGGAAGGGAAAGTTGATTATTATAGAGACAGAATTCATTTTAGGTGAAAAAGTATGCCAAGAATTCCAAAATCCGAGTGAAGTAAATTTAAACCGTTTGAAGTCTATATGGATATATTGCATTTCTTTACTAGAACCATTCGTAGCACAATGATTCTCTTTGTGAATGGAAGTCAAGATAATTTGCAGCATGAAAATATTCTCGATCAAACCAGGAAACGACCATGCCTTCATCGCTTGTCCCTTACATGAACCCTTACATAAACATAAATTATGAGATGCTGTGAAAATTATGACGTATTATTGAAAACTAAATTGAAAATAATAAAAAAAAAAACTTTTTAATTTTGTCGAATCTCTTAACAAAATCCCTTGTGTAGAGCTTTTGGGTTGAGCTATTTCCTTTTAATTCCATTGTATTCGAACTGGACCATGCTTTAAATATATTGAAAAACTCTGGTTGCTTTCCAGCATGGCATTTTCACGAAAAGAATATCATACTTTTGAATAACCAGCGTCACGCCAGCTGCCACGCAATTATAGATTCTAATCCTCAACTTCCGCTGTTTAAGTACGCTCCCTAAAGCCCATAATTGAATCAAACAATTACTGCCCAACAAAGACAACACCATTAACGACTTCAATTTGAATTTTCCCCTTGTTTGTAATCAACACATTTGAAACTAATGTGCGTTCTCCTAAAACTTAAAACAAAGACCAAGCTTTACTCCAGCTGGCAGCTCCAGTGGGGTCCAGTTCTATTAACCCACTTTTGATGTGCTCCACCACTGAGCAATAATTAATCCCACTCATAATCACTGTAATCACTATAACAACTGCTTGGACTAGCTAGATGCCCGCAAAAATCAAAACAATAACAACCGTCTCCAAAGCAAAACAAAAATTCATTCCACCGAGTTGGACCGAATTTGGAGCAAGCCGAGCTCGGCATTTTAAAATTTAAATGCACCCATAATTTGATCTTTTCGCATCGTAAATCTCCCGTGCGTCAGGCTACAAACAATAAAATATTTTTTTTTTAGCTCCTATCTCTACGAAAGTTATATAACTATGTGGAACTGGGTCTAGTCGGGAATCTCCCGAATGACGGGGCTCGTGGCTCGCACAATGCGCAGGTTCTACGCCTAAGACTTGTTTTACATTTTTAAGTGATTCCATTTTGCTCATCTCGTGCCTTCTGCTTAAATCCGTCGCGGCAGCAGCGCATTTTAATTTATTAGTAGAAAAAACTCACAGAGACAATGTCTGCCCGGCACGCCATATCATATTGTGGCGGAATTGTGTGATCGTGGAGTAGCTAGGGAGGTCTGGGTCAAAGTTAATGAAATCAAAGCAGAACTCTGCCCGGTTGCGTATTGTGTGGCAGAGTGCAGAAGCTTCCGTGACAGTCAGTCAGTGGCATGACAGTGGAACTCGGTGGCCTCTTCGTGTGCGAGCAATGTCAAAATCACACCACCGCACCGGTTGGCGTAATTGGCGTTGGGTTGATCCACTAATGCGACTGTATGTGTGGTCTATTCTCTGCGTATAAAATGTAGTTTTATGAATGTCACAGGACATTTAGTTTGTTTTGCGTGTTGATTATGTTGGGGCAACATAGTGAAAGAAGGAGAAGCTAATAAAAATGTAGTGATAATGCAATTAAGTACATACTTTGTGCTTGCACATAAAAAACACTAAGGACGACGTTGCACGAACGAGACTAGGTACATGCAATACTTAAGAGACAATTTTATTCCAGAAAAGAAAATTGAAGGTGCAAGAATTATGGCAATTAGGAAACATACATAAATGATGCAGCATTTGATGGAGAAGGGGGGAGAGTTACAGAAGGTGTAACTGGCTTTTTATCAGATATAGCAAACACACACTAGGATGGGAGTGTGGGGGGGGGTCTAACATTGGTAAAAAATAATCTCATTTAGGGATGGTCCTTTAGATATATATTTTTTAGAATTTTCAAGTGGGTAGTGTTATTTCCAATATAATGTATCTAATTCCGTTATGATTCACGCAATGAGCAATGAGAAAATATTTAGAATGCAAAAATCATGAGAAACAAAAATCTTTGCTAAGCTTAATGATCGATCTGAAGAATATATTTTTTTTTCTTAATGCAAAATAATTAGTGGGCGGACTCAAGTTTTTCGATGTTTTCACGTACATTTCACATCAAATTTTATATGGCACCTAAAACTAGGCCACTTTATGAGAACTATTTTATAATTTTGGAAATTCGGCAGAATTTTTAAACGATCATTTTTTATTTTAATTATTTGGATAAGATCGGATGGTATTTATCAATCCTTTTTTATCTTGATTGTTGTTTTTCTAGTGAACTTAGCAAGCAGCTAGGGTAAATGGCTCGGATATTGGTTTTAATTATTGCCAAAAAGCTTTTTTTGTAGCTTAAATACGGTTTTGAAATGGATCTCAATGCGTTTATCGTACAACCATTTTGCAGTAAATCAATCTTGAAGAGCTTCGAAAATATACCCTTCAAAACCTTCTCCATGGTGGGCCAACTAGACAGATTCTAGCATCAATGAGGTTTTGGTGGATGCATCAATGGCAAAGCAGTCTTGACCAGGGTTTTATTAATGTTGTTTTATAGTAGCTTTGTAGTATTTTATAAAACTTAAAATGTTACTTGGGCAGTATAGGAGATAGTGTATACCGTCAATCGCTCTCCCTCTCCCTTTCCCGAAGAGCAACAGCAGCAGCTCAGTAGTAGTAGCAAATCAAACCAGCAGTTAGTTTGTTGACCGTCGAAGCAAAGTGGACAATTTTACTGTAAAGTGTTTTCATGCGTATGATTACTGCACCCCCGGCCCTGAGTATCGGCCAGTCAATCCCGGCGTCAACATCATCATTTTTTGAATTGCTCTCATTTATTTGGTTCAAATTTAAGTAAACACAGTGTTGTCTTTTTTGATATTCTTTTAAAGTTTCACTGACGGAATACTAAAAAAAAGAATTTGACTTAAAGAAAAAAAAAGAGTAGCAAAAAAAGTTCCCACTTCATTTTGGCTCCATAAAAGATAAATTAAGGTAAAAGAAAAGCATTTTAATAATTATTGTGTCCTCCTTTGGCCTTCATGACATGATGCAGGAACTTCAGCATGATCTCCTCCAGGTTATTTAGGAGCTGTAGATTTAGCTCATCCCAGGCGCACTCAAGGGATTCAAAATAGTTATTTTTATTGGTTTTTTCAACGAGAATCGCTCACAAATTAGCGATGGGGTAGAGGTCCGAGCTTTGTGGAGACCATTCAAGTAGTTTGATCCGACAAGACCGGAAGACAGACCTGGTCTTCTTGGTAGTATGCTTCGGGTCGTCGTCCAACTGCAATACGAACCTCTCTTCAAGGCCCGTTTAGATCAGCGACACCTTCAGATTTTCCCACTAGACTATCACATTTCTTCCTCCATGCTTCACCGTGCCTTAGATGCCCCTCAAGCTCCTTATCTGATCTGAACCACACACGAAACCTCCGCTTTCGGTTAAACAGCTCGATTTTTGATTCGTCCGTCCAGAGAATCATTTTCCAGAACTCTAGGAGCTCATCAGCATGCTCTTTAGCAAACTTAAATAAGCCGTTTGACTTTGTTTGCCTTGCTGATAAATGGACGTTTCCGGGCAACTTTGCTATTCAACCTCTGTGCTACGAGACGGCGACGAACAGTTCGACCGGACACTGCACAATGGTCCCAAAGCCGTATTTGGGAAGACAAAAATGTTTGCGCTAAAACCGTTGGTTGTAGGCAAATGGTGTCGTCCAAAAAACTTCTTCATATTTTTTGGCCAATTTTTTCATGTTAGTGAAATTAGGTTGGTCCATAAAATTGGTAAATTGCAAATGTGAGCTTTTTTATTGTTTAAGATAGACCAATGCAATGGTCTAGAAAGTTGCAGAACAATCAATTTGCGGCACCTTTGCTGAAGACACCAAACTTCCATATCTTATGGTTCATGAGTTATGGTTTTTTTTAAACTATCAAGTTAGGGTGGCCCCTGAAAAATTGGTTTTATATAAATATCTTTTTATACGTTCATTTCTCGTAAAACAAATGTTCAAAACACTTTTAGAACTTTTAATGACAAATATTTTTCCTGAACCAACCTTTTGCTATATTTTTTATTGGAAAGTTAAAGGCGATTTTCTTTTAAAAACTGGCATTTTTTAATTGTCAAAAAGGAGCAAATCTATTTTCAAGCTTTTGATTTCATTGTAAAGATCATTATTTTGTTTATTTACGGTGGAAAAACTGCAAAAGCGACTTTTTTAAAAGCATTAATTTAATTTTTTTAAATTCATATTTCTATGCAAAAAACTGTCATAACTCTTCAAATGAACGAGATAGTATCTTAATTGCTTGGGCAAAAATGTGCGCCATCAAAAGTTCTAAAAGTGTCTAGAATAAAGTTTTTGTGAGAAATCAATGTATGAAAAGATAATTAAAGAATCTACGGTTTACGCTAGCTTATATTATAAAACATCAAACATGGCCTACTGGGACTGTGTTACAAACCATACATTCCACATCACTGCCCAAGTAACCAAAAGTTTGGATAAAAGGCTATTTTTGGCTTAAGCAACTTGGTTGAAGGTGGTCTAGAGAATTCTAAGCAGCCTCATTTTTAAGAACTTGAAAGTTCCGGTACCATAATTGAAGAGCATTCTAAGCAGCTTCTGGCGGAACTTGAACGGAACTTTTAGAAAATAAATTAAAAAAGGTTTTTGTCCACTTCACCAATTCTATATTTAGTTCGCATTTTTATGAAAGTTATTTCTAAAGGCAGGTATCAATGAGTATTGATTTATCAGCATTAAGTAGTAGAATTGGAGCTGTTTGAAGAATTAAACCCAGTCCTTCTGCGTGAGAGCCCCATCACGAACCGCTACGTCATCTGAGATATATTAAAGTGAGCTGTTGTCCCGCCTACTGTTAAAGTTTTCAGTGCCAACTGACTTGAATACGAAACACAACACCTTGATGAAATTTAAATTGGTTTTTTCCCGCATGGATTCCAACACACTTGTGGCGCAGTGGTTAGCAATCGTAGATTGCATGCCAAATACACGAGTCCGAATCCAGAAAATTACTTTTTTTAAATCATCTGCATAAATATAAGATTATGATTTATCCGGGAAATTGATCATTTCATATTTACGTACATTCAATTTTGTTACTTATAAAGACTTGTGCGGACTGCTTCATGTGGCTTGAAAGTTCTGTCTGAACTTTTTTTTGAACTTTATGGAACTTGAAAGTTCTGTCGGAACTTTATTTGAACTTTATGGAAGTTGAAAGTTCTGTCGGAACTTTATTTGCACTTTATGGAACTTGGAAGTGATTTTAATCGTTGAATGCGGAACTTTTGGTTACTTGGGTGACCACCTTCATGGACTTCTTTACACTACCTGCGTTTTCCGGAAACTCCGATACATTTTTGATGATCTTTCCTGCGTCTAGAAGGCCAGAATTTGTTGCACTGGTTGCCACTACAAACATTAACTCCGCATAAGGAACTTCTACGCTGATATCGTGCACCTTTCTAAGCTTTGATCTCGTCAAGTCTTGAAGGATTTGCGTGATCTTCTTTTTCCAGCTTTCGGTTCTGCTAATTTGCTTACAGTTTCACACCTACTCAGCCAAACCTTGTTATGCTCATAGAACCGTTTTCTGTTTCGAAAACTCTGTTTGTTCCCGTTCTTTCAAGTAAAACGAACACGTGAGATGTTTCCCTCTTTATACAGCAGGACGAACTAAAGTGACTGCGTATTGTGTTCTCTTTCTATTACTCGTTTTGAGCACGTGGCTAATCAAAGAAGGCTTTACCGTTGTGTAGCGCACGTGTAATGAATCAATTTTGCTTGACGGTTTCAAAGATACCCTAGCTTGCTATTATATGGCAAACATATTTTTGAACATAAATACCAATAAATGATCCATAAAATATTGGAAAACGTTCCATAAAAAACATCCAAATGATCAATAAAACTTCGGAGAAAATCCTTAAAAAAGTGTGAATGATCCATAAAAAATATCAATATGATCCATATTTAATGTAAAATTTAGCAACACAATTGTAAAAATGTACCGCTAAATTTCTAAGGAATGAGCATTGAAATTGTACGAATTACCCATAAACATATTGCAATTGATCCATAATACATTCAGCAGTGAACCTTAAACTAAAGAAAGTGATCCATAGAAAATCATGTTTGCGCACTTAAAAATATAGCCATGTTTGTATTAATGAAAGCAACTTCCTCAGAGCAGTCTCGTTTTAGACAGCTTGAAGCTGAAATAGGTTTTATTAAACTAATATAAAATCAAAACCAATCTTAATGCTTATAATAAAACCTTTTTCAGCTTCAAGCTATCCAAAACGAGACTGCTCTGAGGAAGTTGCTTTCATTAATCCGAACATTCTTGAAGAACAACATCGGATATAACCTCAAAATGTCAGAGGGATCAACACCACCGTTGAGTGAAGAACAGAACAGCGATAGAAACTGTACGCTTTGTGAAGGCCACGACCACGTAGATGATATGGTCCAGTGTGATGTCTGCGATTTCTGGACCCATTATAGTTGTGCTGGTAAGACCACAGCTGTAAAGGAGGTTCCGTAGACGTGCTCTAAGTGCACAAATATGCTGAAGGTGGCAAAAGGAACCAAGAAGTCTGTCCCAAAGAAACCACCTAGCAGAAATAATAGAGCGAGGAGTGATGCCGCAACCAAATCTGGAAAAGGAAGTACCAATGAGGTCAGCCTGGAAGACTCCCTAGACCAGTTGCTGCAGGAGAAAAGCGCAAATAAGAAAGCGCTGGAGCAAGAGAAATTCCTCCATGAAAAGCGATAGGAGGTTGAGCGGGAGATTTTCAAACCGAGATTTATCTTCCGTCACTCTTTCAACAAAGATTTGGCTAGATTTAGCATTTAGGGATTCAATTATTATTTTAGTTAAGCACGCAAACGATGTAGAATGAGCTACTTACTAGTTACTTAGGGTAAATCATGTATATAGCGTTTAGGAACAAATTGTAGGTTACCAGATTTTAGGATCAAATTGTAGTATCTAGATTAAGCAAATATAGGGTTATTAAATTCAATATTTGCACGAATTCCACCTCCAACTAACCTACTTCAGTAGCTACACAGAGGTTGCTTTAAGTACAGAAGGTCCCGAAGAAATGTGCTCAACTTTTTGTCTAAGCTCTGGTACTATCTTCGGTCCCAAGCTTATCGATGCACCCCTATAAAACACGCGAAAATCCACGAACCCCTCATTTTATCTGTCAAACTTTCATAGCGAATCAAAACAAACATAGTGTAGTACTAGAATTTTGACTAGAATGGGGTACGTTAATCGATTTGCTTGGGACCAATAGGCAAGTCAAGTAGTGAGCCAATTTAAAATCGTTAGTTTCGTATTGATTGTTGGTAGCTAGTTCACTACAAATAACTACAATTTAATTAAACGATATGTATATTAACAAATTTAGGCAATTAAAATAATTTAGCTGTAAAACGTTTTTTAGATGGTTTGGAATTGTATCTTCTTTTCTTCTTTTTTCTCGTTCATACTCCGACCTATTTAAGGTTTGGTTCAACGGAACTGTGACCGTGAACACAGTTCCGTTGAACCAAACCTGACGTCTGTCATTTCTGACAGCGACCGTTACCGTAGCTCTCTGAATCTCCCACAGGGTTGTCACTGGGTTTGGCGGTACAGGGTATTCACGTTTTGGACACTGTATTATTAATTTTGATTCATGAACCATGGAAAATTGCTCCATTACTGCTTAACTACTTAGATTTACTGTCCTGCCGTGTTTTTAGGTAGATGTGCGAGCGATGGTCAAGCGTCTAGAATTAGCTTCCAAAAGAAGCTTCTATAATAATCTTCTTAAGAAAAAATGAACAATAAATGTTAATTTTATGGATCATACCTAGGGTAGGTGTTCCAGTTGTTGGTAGACGTGCTTATTTTGGTGTGTTCCAATTATAGTCTATATCGAGGGCCCCCGTCGACACCCGACACATCCAAATCTCAACTCTAGATGCTCAACAGATCTACCACTAGCGAATCAATCTTCGAAAAATATTCTTTCATTTCTCGCATCTATTGCATCGGGCCTCATCTTTTAACAGGAAATCTTCAGAATCGTCATCAATCTTCTTTCTATCTACTTAGCGTGTGCCCAGCTAGCCAAAACAAAACACAATTTTTCCTGCATCGTAGCTAGAGTCGCCCCCCTCGGTCTATATACATATGTTTTTTTTTTATTTGATCAATAAACCTTAGAAAATTGCTACATTACTGCGTAGCTACTCAGGTTTACTGTTCTGCCCGTGTTTTTTTTGTCAGAAGAGCAGAACGATGAGTGAGCGTCTAGAATAAGCTTCTTAAAAAGTTTCTAAATGAAGCTTCCATAGGAAGCTTCTTAAGAATATTACTATAGATTCTTCTTTTTGGATGCTAATTCTAGACGCTTGCCCGTCGCTTCGCATATCTACCTTAAATACACGGGCAGGACAGTAAATATAAGTAGATAAGCAGTGGAGCAATTTTTCAAGGTTTATGGATCAAAATTTAAAAAATAGTGTCCTAAACATGAATAATATACGTCTAATTTATGGATCATGCCTATGTTTTTAAGTGTGCAAACTTGATTTTTTATGGATCACTTTCTTTAGTTTAAGGTTTATTGCTGAATGTTTTATGGATCAATTGCAATATGTTTATGGGTAATTCGTACAATTCCAATGCTCATTATTTAGAAATTTAGTGGTACATTTTTACAATTGTGTTGCTAAATTTCACATAAAATATTGATAATATTGATATTTTTTCTGGATCATCCACACTTTTTTAGGGATTTTCTCCGATGTTTTATGGATCATTTGGATGTTTTTAATGGAACGTTTTTCAATTTGTTATGGATCGTTTTATCAATTCTAAAGGTGCAAACTTAGGGCTGCCCTATTATATTGTTATTATTATTATATTATATAGTATTGGTTTTCATACATTGATTTCTCGCAAAAACTTTGTTCTAGACACTTTTACAACTTTTGATGGCGCACATGCAGTTAAGATACTATCTCCTTCATTTGAAGAGTTAAAGCTGTTTTTTGCATAAAAATATGAATTTAAAAACAAATAAATTAAATGCTTTAAACAAAAATCGCTCTCGCAGTTTTCCCACCCTAAATGAACAAAATAATGATCTTTCGAATGAAATTAAACACTTGAAAATCGATTTGATCCTCTTAGAGATATTAACAATTAAAAAATACCAGTTTTTTTTTAAGAAAATCGCCTTTAACTTTTCAATAAAAAAGATAGCAACTTAGTTGGTTCAGCCAAAATATTTGTCATTAAAAGTTCTAAAAGTGAACGTATAAAAAGTTATTTTTCAGGGGCCACCCTAACTTGATTGTTTAAAAAAATCATAACTCATGAACCATAAGATATGCAAGTTTGGTGTCTTCAGCAAAGGTGCCGCAAATTGATTGTTCTGCAACTTTCTAGAACATTGCATTGGTGTATCTTAAATAATGAAAAAGCTCATATTTGCAATTCACCAATTCTATGGACCACCCTAATTTCACTAACATGAAAAAATTCGCCAAAAAATATGAAGAAGTTTTTTGGAATACACCATATGCCTAAAACCAACGGTTTTAGCGCAAACATTTTTGTCTTCCTAAATACGGCTTTGGGACTATTGTGCACTGATAGCTGAAGGTTCTTCTTGACTTCACGCATGACTTCACTTCGGGTTCTTCTTGACTTCACGCATGATCTTGGTGACCGTTCTTGCATCTGTTTTGCGCTTCCTGTCTCTGACAGGGCGATCCACCACTGATTTGAACGTTTTAAGTTTCAGAAGAATGTTTCCAACCGCTGCCTTCGTGATACTGTACTTCCTAGCGACAACCCAGCGCGATTCACTGTTTTGCACATCACGAACCACCAATTTTCGGATACCTGCGTTCTTCATTTTTTCAACTTAATCAAATGCGATCACATTTAAAAATGCACCAGGTCGAGCCGTTTGCTTCAAAACATATCAAAATATCAAAACAACTGCTGTTCAAGTATTACCTAACGGTATAATTTATAACATTATTATCATAAGAAATTTTAGTTAAATGCCTCATTTTCTCGTGATAAATTTTAGTGAGATGATTTTCCCATCAAAATACCCTGCTTACGCTTATGTCATACATTTAGCCGCCAAGCGACGAACCTCCCCTTCACGCTTTGGAATGTCCGAATAATTCGAATCAACTTCATCAACCGATTCAAGGCCATCGTAAACGCCCAAGTGCAACGAAAATGAGACTCCGTGCCGCTACCTATTGTCCATCACTTCAGCTACTAAGGTGACCATAAATAACTCCGTCCCCGTCACGTCGGTCGTACAACCTGTTATTATTGTTCTGTCCAGTCGATGCACCTGAACTTGACACACACAGCAAAAAGTTAATGTTGATATCACATCAAAGTGGATGCACTTCAATCGTGTTAAAAATATGGTGTTCTTGTGGAAAATTGCCAAAAAGAACAAATTTAGCATTAATACAGTGCATGAACTGACATTACGCTGCTTTTACTGCATTTGTTTATTTTTGTGGCCATTAAAATTACACAAGATTCTCGACATGATCGAAGTTCATCCTCTTGGGTGTAATAATAAAATTTATTTTTTGCTGTGCACGTTACTGTCCGCCGAAAAAGCGTGTCTGCAAAAAAAAAAAACGAAGCGATGTCTTCATTCGTACCAACTGGAGATCCAACATCTAGTATAGGTATACTCGGGCAAGTCTGTTTGTCAGCCGGGGCGGAGTGGTTGATTGAGAAGCATGTTTCTTTATGTTGTACCTATCATTTTGGAATGGAGATCAACCAAACTTGACGCTTCGTTGCATGACAATAACGAGCGGCGAAGAAGCGGGGAATCGGGGAATGCACGATTTGCATTCCCATATTTATCGCTGCATCACACTTGCCAGCAGTGTTTTGCTGTCGCGGCCTCGTTAGCTGTTCACGCGTGTCAAAGCAATTACCGGTTCGATTGTTTTCCTTTTCTGTCTCCCTACTAGCACATGAATCAATAAAAGTAACACCGAAGATCAGGTATCTTGTAGATGCGTCTGTTGGCACTTCCCTCCGTCAGAGCTGCTTATCCAGCTCGTTGAAAGCAGCATGAGCCGTTCTTTTTCGTCAACTTGGTCGAGTTTCAAGACTCTCTCTGAAGTCCCAAGAAGACATTCCGATTCCGACATGAACTCAATATCCAGTGTATGTGTATGTTTTTATGTGTTTCGTCAACCGGGAAGAAACCCGTCTTCACCGCCACAACAAAATGCATTCAATGAAAAGCGAAACAACACAGCACAACAGAAATCACTCATCGTCAGCTACCGGGGAGTTAGCCGGTATTGTTCGGCATTATCTTCTCCTATCTTGATGCATTGCCGGCGCAGTGGGCACGCGTCGGCGCAAAGTAAACTGCAGCGGGAAAACCGGTTCCGTGAAAGGGAATCTCTTCGGTGTACACGAGCACACGTTGCTGACTCGTAAATTGATGTTGAAAGTCAGGTGCACCATCCAATACCTGCTCTAGTCCAGAAAATCGCATAAATACACTCGATCAAGTCCGGCTGTGTGAGCACGATCATGTTGGAACCCCATAATCATGCACAATCGAATGCTGGCTCGGATGCACAGGTGCGCTAACTAATAAAGCGAATCTAGTGCAGTAGCAACAACACTCTCCTCCGTCATAGGCAAGCAGTGACTGTCGGGATTTATTCGATCTAATAATCTTTCGAAAGTGGTAATTAATTCCGATCTGGAAGTAGATTTTACGCGTACAGGAATCCCCTGAATAGCATGGTGGGTGGTGCAGTCCACACACAGCTATTTATCGGCTGTCCTCCTACCAATTGAGTTGGCAATCATATACAACAATCAGTTCAATCGGTTGGAGGACAGCCGAGAAATAGCGGTTGGTGGACTGTACAACCTAAAATGCTATTCGGGTGCTTCCTGTACTTTAAGGGTAGTCGTTGCGAGCGTGTTGGCTGGGATGGATTGTTTTGGGTTAACGTGAAGCAGTAGTCATGCATTTTAAATATTCAGTTGGGTGAGATTCCCACTCTGCCATCCATTCCCGTTCTCTTCGCTCCCGAGTATGTCGTATTGTATGCAGGAAGATCGTGTAAGGTATGAGGTGTTGAATTTGTAACCAGTACGCACGCAATCGTACTTACTGACTTCTGTGAGTAAATAAATCAGCTTACTGCCTGCTGTAATGTGTTGTTTTTAGTGATTGTTTCATCGTAAATTAGAGCCACTGCACCGCTTGGTTGGAGGGCGGAGCATTTAACGGCTGACAGGTGGTCTGGTTTAGTTTCTATGGAAGAGGAAGCGATGCAAAACGGTTAGGTTGATTTTTAATTATATGTATGCTCAAAACCTTCAATAGTATCTTTGCTACTGAAACCATAAGTTTAAACATGTTTTAAACTTGGTATTGGTAGGAGGGAACGTACCATAATCAAGTAGTTAGAACCTTTATTAAAAATTCTACTTGGTGCATTCCATCAACATCGTGATATATCATACCGGTTGTATCTCCTGAAGTCACGGTACGAAAGGCCTCTAATAACTCTTCTAATATTGTACACACCGCATACCGTTGTATGCTGCGACTCTCATCCATGGATATCAGCAACTGTTTCTCATGTTCATAGGAAAAACAAATTTCCACATTCTTTCGAGTTCATACGGCACAAGGGGCCACAGTACCACCGATGGGAACATACTGACTGCACTACCCACTTCTCTGTCGGGTTCCACTTGGTAGTGGGTACCTTCCAGTTGGCATAGTTTATCGCGAAACAGGTGTGCACCCGGCAGTTGAGAATACGGTCATAAGATCGAGATCTGAGCGGAACAAAACTGGCGGAGGTTTGTTCTTACATTTGCCAGATCGTGTCGTAAATCAACGCTCAATTTCTCTCAGCCACACCGATCCTTACAATCGGTAAATGCAAAAGAAAAAAAATAAAAGAGTTCATAAATAACCTTTCCGATACACAGCCTAATACATGCTGCTACCTCCAACACCATACGGTACCGGTAAATTTGCATTCGTTCTTGCATGCTTTGCGAGACAGAATGGCGAAAGGTTAATCCAGAACAAGACCAGCAGCAAACACGAGAGAGCCCGCACATTCAAAGCAGTGCCTGCATTGATACTCACATGCTCAACGTCGACGCCAAGACTCGACGCCATTCAGGAACATGAGCAAATGGCGCGTAAATTAGAAATCAAATCGGGTAATCAACCATCGTGAAAAAATATAAATTTAGATTAAAAGGCGAAGTTCAAATAAATCGTTCTTGCGGAATGGACGGAATTGCCTTTCCCGCAATGATTGACGACGCGGCGGCGACTCACCAAGCAGATTGTCCATTTATGCCCGGGCGGGTTTTCGATAATAAATAAACTCGTTAATCAGTGTGTAATGGTTATTGTAAATGTTATTGCTGCTGGCTAACCAAATTCGGATGTAGAGCGAAAACCGTGCAGTGCACTTTGGTTGTGAACGTTTGACGTTTGAAGAGTAGATACGGTATGGTTCTTGTCTTGAATGGCGGTAAATTGCAATTTATGAATGAAATAAGCAAATCCCTTATTGAGACTAAATGAGACGATGTTTAATGTTTGGTTAACTTTTTTTGTATGAACCATTGTGGCATGTATAAAATCAAAGCATGCCAATAGTCGCATGTCAGTTCTAAATGTGAACTGAGGCAAAGTTTTAAAAAAATCAGGGAATTGATGTGCAATCCTAGCAGTGATTCCATAAGACTACAATTCCAATTCCAATTCCAATGCCATGGATTTTAGGAATTGAGCTTGTTAGTACGGATTTACGATTTTATTCCGTAAGGTGTTTTCGTGCAGATATTTTTTCTTATCTCACTTCGGAATAGTAGGCTCTGCCTTTGAACAAGTTTGACGTGCATTTTCTTTGCTGTGATTTTTTCGGGGAATCGATTTCGACATATTTTTAAAACACTATAAGAAACCAATCTGATGGTGATTTCTAAAGTTATTTAAGTATGGGGCTGTCTTTCCGTGACTCTCAGCAGATCCCGTGCCATGAAGTTTTTTCAGACCTTCAGAGGGCAGCAGCTCCGAAAACAAACTCCTCCAGTGAACCCCCGACGTTATTTCGTTTGCGATGGCGTCACGGAGAAGCGAAGCACAAGGGCTGATCCTGGGGACTCTTTAGTGATATTTCATATTAGCTGAACCTGATCTGGATGATAAAAATGTGAAAACTACAAAAAAGATAACAAATACAGGACTACAGGAAATTCTCCATTAAGAAAAGGAATCACTAGGAATCGGGATGTACTCAAAGAGAGGCAACATGTTAATTCTGTTGAAAAGTACCAGGTGGATATCATCCTAATTCAAGCAAGAAAGGTGGACCATGAAAGTACCAGTAGCACCATGCAATTTCATTCTGTTGACATTGCTCATAGATTCATTTGGTGAGTTCGTTCCTACTTATTAACACTTGTGATTATGATGGTCAACAGTGTTGAATGGTCACAAACAACTGCAGAATCTTGTGAGAGCTTACCATTTATTTAATTTAAATATTTGTACAGTAGTCGTTTGTTTTAGGCACGGTTCGATTTTAGCAACAAAATCACAAAACCGTTCGCTTTTGGCACGGGGTTTAATTTTAGCAACGAGCCAAGATTGAACGGAATTTGAAAATAGTGTGCGTTTTTTTCTTCTTATTATTATTATAGTCACTTTAACACGTTTGGGTCATTTGTGACCGGGGGTGAGATTTGAACTCGTGACTTTGGCGTGAGAGGTATGGATGTTAACCACTACGCTAAAGTCGCCCCCAAAAAATAGTGTGTTTTTGCTGCTTGTGATTAAAACTTTTAATAAAAGATTTATTATTAGTAACGTCTATGTCATGGCGATGCCTCGCAGTGGTCCCAAGTCAACAAAATCATAAATTGAATTTAAAAATAAGACCGTTAGATTTTGGCAACACTAAATTTTCAGGCTTGCTGCCAAAATTGAACGGGGACAATTTAACTGCAAAGGAATAGGTGGATTAAAAGCTTGTTAATAAACGTTTTAAATCTTGTACGCGAAAACCCAACCCTCTTACCCCACATCCCAGTGATTTCTCGTGCAGAGGATTTCTCGGATTTTCATAAGTGCAGAGGATTTCTCGACTTCCATCAAAGCGAGTGTCAGGTCAACACATTTCTACCCATTCCTTTCTTGACCTGCGTTAAGGCGCGGCCAGCGCTGCTATTGCTTAGTTTGAGATCACCAGTTTTTATACATTGAGAATGATTGCTAGTCCCAAGCATCAGGATTTTCCAGTAATCAAAGGATCACATTTTAGTCCTTGTTACTTTTTATGACTTGATAATAGTGACAAGACTCGGGTAGTGACCACCGCGCCGTTCTGCATTTCTATATTGTACCTATATTTCAAATCAAAATATTGTTTATGTTCATAGATTTCACATAATCCTTTTCCCTTTGTCCTTCTCCTTTTCTTTTCCCTCTATTATTTTCAGAAAGCGAGTAATGGCGCTATAGCCATAAGTCATAAAAGGCTAGGACAAGAGTTAGTGCTCATGCCCCAAATGTCAGAAGAAAATGGAGCATCACTTAACCTTTCTAGCTTTGATGCTTCAAACGACCAACCAATCATATAATTACCAAAATCGTTTCATCCATTTATTGGATTCTGAAGCATCGTGTTTAAATCTTCGATTTAAACAGGCCCAATGTTTTCGGAATCATCTTGTCCATTAAATGCTGCACAGTAGGCCTGACCGTTTTGATATGTGTGACGCGTCTTCGATGTGAAAAATATATCAAATAGACAAGAAAAATGATGTAGGTATATATATAATTTTCCAGGATGCTTTCAAGAACTGGCTGTGTTGGCGTTAGATTAGATTAGATTAGATTAGATTAGAGATATTTTTTTCTTATCTCACTTCGCTCATTCAAGACCGAAAATCTCAAGAATCACGAGGCTTATAGATCTGTTATTCCCTGGAAGAGTTCGAGTGCGACGAAATTAAACAGCGGTATCGTCTAAAGCCTTATTAAAAAAAAATAAGCAGTCTAATATGATTACCTTATCAATCAGGCTAAGGCCTCGTTGTCCTCTGCTGTCCAAAGAAGTCGTCTCCACTCTACTCGATCCATGGCCACACGTCACAAGCCTCGTAGTCTGCGAAGGGTACAAAGGGATGAAGTTCGTCATAGATTAACAGACCAAATTTTTACGTTACGGCAGATTCTCCGAAATTGTCGTGAATATCAAGTCCCTACGCAGCACCTATTTATCGATTTTTTTTTGACCTTGAAGAGCTATGGTAGATTATGGAAAATTGTTCTCCAGAATGCCTTTCAAACTTACATTTGAACAATATTTGATTTATAAAGTTCACTGAATATATCGTCATATTTCCTAGAGAATGGTACACGAAACTCTGTATATTTATTTGATGTGGTTCGGTGTTTCAGAGTGCGTTGCGGTGAATTCTGAAGCACGTCGATCTTTGAGTTCCGATGAATTTTTGGGGTCGGAGTCGGGTTTTATGTATTTAAGGGTGATTGAAGCCGGGTTCAGGTAAAGGCTCTGATGAACTTTGGCAATTCAAAAATAATAGATTCACATGTCTTGAGGCCTTTGAAGATAGTCCAATAATTGTATTGAGTCAAATTAGCAGAGCTTACGTGGTTGTTTAGATTCGTTGGCTTGCTCACATAGAGGAGTTGGGCTACAAAATGGTGAGTTGACAACCTGGAAGGAGCGGAATACCTAGCCCTGGTCCTCACAAGTTCCTACTTCACGCCTCCTCGAGTCATATGATAACAAAAGACTACCAGCTGAAACATGGACACAGCTGGTTGGCGTAGCCAGGGTAATGTTGCCAGTCCGGCAATAGCAAAGTGAAGAGGTGCGACGCGAACACTGGCGCGGTAACCATAGTACGGTGATAGAGGAAATGCTTCACCAAACCTGAGCGTCTGCTCACCATGGAGGTGCGGCTCAAAACGGCGTCTGTTCTCCATGTTAGGAGTGGCTGATCACCGTCCTAGTGCCAGCGTGGGACTCTAAACAGAGCTGTGCACGATGGTCCCCCGGCGAGACAGGGGGTTGCGGCAGGCCCAACAAGCCGCCCTGGAAAAAAAACAAAGTTGCAAATACCGAAGAAAGAAATAAGGATCGGAACAATCGGCACAGACCTACGCGACGAAATAAGGACTACGATTGGAAACTCGGAACATGGAACTGCAAATCGCTCGGCTTCCCGGGTTGCGATAGGTTAATCTATGACGAACTTCAACCACGCAACTTCGAAGTCGTAGCACTGCAGGAACTTTGCTGGACGGGACAAAAGGTATGGAAAAGCGGGCATCGAGCGGCTACTTTCTACCAGAGCTGTGGCACCACCAATGAGCTGGAAACCGGCTTTGTAGTGCTGGGTAAGATGCGCCAACGCGTGATTGGTTGGAAGCCGATCAACGCGATGATGTGCAAGTTGAGGATTAAGGGCCGTTTCTTCAACTACAGCATCATCAACGTGCACTGCCCACACGAAGGGAGACCCGACGACGAGAAAGAAGCGTTCTATGCGCAGCTGGAGCAGGTGTACGACGGCTGTTCGCAACGGGACGTCAAAATCGTCATCGGCGACATGAACGCTCAGGTAGGACGGGAGGCAATGTATAGACCGGCAATCGGGCCAAACAGCCTGCATGCCGTATCGAACGACAACGGCCAACGATGCGTGAACTTTGCAGCCTCCCGGGGTATGGTAGTTCGAAGTACCTTTTTCCCCCGCAAGGATATCCACAAAACCACCTGGAGATCACCTGACCAACACACAGAAAACTAAATCGATCACGTTCTAATCGACGGGAAATTCTTCTCCGACATTATCAACGTCCGCACGTACCGCAGTGCGAACATAGATTCGACACAACTAATTAGAGGCAGTATGCATGCGCTCAAAACTCTCGACGGTGCATAACACACGTCGAAGTCGAACGCCACGACCCAACATTGAGCAACTACGGGACACTGGAGTTGCCCAGGACTACGCGCAGCAGCTGGAAGTTGCACTACCCACGGAAGAGCAGCTTGGCGCATCTTCTCTTGAAGATGGCTGGAGAGACATCCGTTCAGCCATAGGTAGTACTGCTGCAGCGGCACTAGATACTGCAATCCCGGACCGAAGAAATGACTGGTTTGACGGCGAATGCAAACTGTTAGTAGAGGAGAAGAATGCAGCACGGGCGAGAATGCTGCAACACCGCACGAGATTGAATGTGGAGCGATACAGACAAGCGCGGAACAGACAAAACTCGGTTTTCCGAAGGAAGAAGCGTCAGCAGGAAGACCGAGATCGCGAGGCGATGGAAAATCTGTACCGCGTAAACGACACACGGCAGTTCTACGAGAAGCTAAATAGTTCGCGCAAAGGCTACGTGCTGCAAGCCGATATGTGCAAGGACTTGGACGGTAACCTTCTCACGAGTGTGAGGTGATTGAGAGGTGGAAGCAGTACTATGACGAGCACCTCAACGGTGAAGCAGCAGAAAACGAAGGTGGCACGGCAACAGACCTTGGAGCACGCGCAGAAGACGACAGGCTACCGGCCCCTGATCTTCAAGAAGTTGAGGAGGAGATCGGTCGGCTGAAGAACAACAAAGCAACTGGTGTAGATCAACTACCAAGTGAGCTATTGAAATACGGTGGTGAAGCACTGGCTAGAGCGCTGCACTGGGTAATTGCCAAGATTTGAGAGAAGGAGATATTACCGGAGGAGTGGATGGAAGGTGTCGTATGCCCAATCTACAAAAAGGGCGACAAGTTGGATTGCTGCAACTACCGCGCGACCACACTGCTGAGCGCCGCCTACAAGGTACTCTCCCAAATTCTATGCCGCTGTCTGTCACCATATGCAAGAGAGTTCGTGGGGCAATACCAGGCGGGATTCATGGGTGCCCGCGCTACCACGGACCAAATTTTCGCGATTCGGCAGGTTCTGCAGAAATGCCGCGAATACAACGTTCCCATACATCATTTGTTCATCGATTTCAAATCCGCATACGACACAATCGATTGAGATCAGCTATGGCAGATTATGCACGAGTACGGATTTCCGGATAAACTGACGCGATTGGTCAAGGCGACGATGGATCGAGTGATGTGCGTTGTTCGAGTATCGGGGACACTCTCGAGTCCCTTTGAATCTCGAAGGGGGTTACGGCAGGGTGATGGACTTTCGTGTCTGCTGTTCAACATCGCGTTAGAAGGTGTGATCAGAAGAGCTGGGATAGACACGAGTGGCACGATATTCAGGAAGTCCATCCAGCTCCTTGGTTTCGCCGATGACATTGACATTATGGCACGGAACTTTGAGATGATGGCGGAAACGTACATCAGACTGAAGGCTGAAGCTAGACGGATTGGACTTGCCATCAACGCATCAAAGACAAAATACATGAAAGCAAGAGGTTCTAGGGAAGACAATGTTAGCCTCCCACCCCGAGTTCAGATTGACGGTGACGAAATCGAGGTGGTCGATGAGTTCGTGTATTTTGGCTCACTGGTGACCGCCGAAAATGATACCAGCAGAGAAATTCAAAGACGCATTATGGCAGGGAATCGTGCCTACTTTGGACTCCGGAGGACGCTCCGGTCAAATAAAATTCGCCGTCGCACGAAGTTGACTGTCTACAAGACGCTGATTAGACCGGTGGTCCTTTACGGCCACGAGACCTGGACTATGCTCGTGGAGGACCAACGCGCCCTTGGTGTTTTCGAACGGAAGGTGTTGCGTACCATCTACGGTGGAGTGCAGATGGATGACGGAACGTGGAGGAGGCGAATGAACCACGAATTGCACCAGCTGCTGGGAGAACCATCCATCGTCCACATTGCAAAAATTGGGCGACTACGGTGGGCTGGGCACGTCGTAAGAATGCCGCACGACGACCCAGTGAAAATGGTTCTAGAAAGCGACCCAACAGGAACAAGAAGAAGAGGCGCGCAGCGGGCAAGGTGGATCGACCAAGTAGAAGGTGACCTGCGGACCCTTCGCAGACTACGAGGCTGGCGAACTGTGGCCATGGATCGAGTAGAGTGGAGACGACTTCTTCGGACAGCAGAGGACAACAAGGCCTTAGCCTGATTGGTAAGGTAAGGTACATAGAGGAGTATTTGTCCTAGTAGTTAGATGTATACATTATCCGTCATAAGTATGGAATCATGCAACATTATTGCAATATTCATGTTGAATACTGCAGCACCTCCAAAAAGTTTAGCATCAAGTAAATATTGTTGAACTTTCTAGAGTACCGTGCTTAGTTTTCTTCAGAACGATTAAGTTTATATCTTTAGAACATATGAATGCCGAAAGTTTTTGGAAATGTACAGAATCCACTCATAACAGTTTTGAATAACTTCAAAAAGTACTGAATCACTTCAGGAATGGTTGGAATCACTTTGAAAAGTGCTAAGAAGTTTTTAATTACTTTGGAGAGTACTGAATTACTTTAGGAATGTTCGGAATTACTTCGGAAAGTGCTGAATCACTGCGAAAAGGCTTGGAATATTTTCAGAAAGTACTGGATAGGTTTTTAAAAGTTTGGATTCACTTCGTAAATGACTGAAAAGTTCTGAATCACTTTGGAAGCAGCTCAATAACTTTTGAAAGTACTGAATCATTTAAGAAAAATCTAAAACCACTTTGGAAACGACTGAATCACTTCATATAAGTTCGAGAAGTGCTTTCATAATTTTCGGAGTGGTTTCAAACTTTTCTGAATAATAGAGTATTAATTGAACGATTTTTAGCTTTTCCAAAGTGATTTAAAATTTATTTGGCTGATGACAATATTTTCAATGTTATGCATGATGCATGAGTTCTCCAGAAGAATCCCAGGATAATTGCCCATTAGATCCGATTAGCTCGCCTCTTATTTTCATATTTCATATTGCGTTATGATTTACAGGAATGTACTGAATTTATATTAATACTGTTAATGGAACGAAATTCTCAATAATTGCAAGCTCTAATAATAAAGATCAGAATTAAAATTTATTGGAGACTATAGGATTATAGTATTTGCATAACACTGAATGTTAAATTTAAGGGATACGAAGATCTACAAAAAATGATATCTACCTAGTTTACTGAAGACCACATTCAAACAAATTCAAATTTGAGAAAGAAATTTCTCTTTCACGAGCTCAATCTCTCAACATGTCATGTATTTTGATGACATTCGATTTGTGATTTCCCTTTCACAGATTACAAAATAGAGTACCTGACACTACAAAACATGTCTGGTACCTCTTTATATGCATTTAGATTAACACATTTAGCATTAACTCTGCACAAGAGATACTTACGCCCCATTCATAAAAATCGGCGGGAAATCCTATGAGGGATGAGCTATTTTTTGTGCAGAATATGTAAAAATGGAGGGACTTCGAATATTAATCTAAATGCATACATGGAGGTACCAGCTATGTTTTGCACTATCCTCTGTGCACAATTATCGGAAAACAGATTGTGCGTAGTTTCCGATAGATGTCACCGCAAACAACAGCAGTGAAGCTTGACAAAATGATTGATATAATTTGAACCCAGGATAATTTTTGCAATTGTGTCAAGTCAGTGCCACCTACAGCTTGGTAAAACCGTGACTAATCAGACCAGGCTAACCGAACCAACAGCCCACGAATGCAATTTTCCATTCATTTCATTTAAGGTTGAAACTTAGAAAATTCGCTACATTGCCATGACATTTGCCGCCCGCACGGATTATTAAATTCTGCTTTATTGGTCTGTCCAAATTAAGCTTCGGATACCAATAACTCTTCCTTTAATTTAACCCTACCATTTAGCGCACCATTAATTTCATGCTTACAGATATGCCGATACAGAAAACAATTTTAAACCAGATTATCTTCCATTCAACATAGTGCTCTTTGAGCCACTCACAGCACCCATCTATGGCTATCGCAACGCCGGCCGCTGGTGAATGATATTCGCTAAATAGCCCCCTATTCCATTTAAGTTACCCATAATCGTTCGAGAGCAGGATTGGAATCCATCGAAGAATGTAATTGGATTTTTCCTATTCAATCTTTCTGAATGGGGAAACCGCCTACAAATATGGACCAGACATGCGTACGTCCGTGCGTGCCTAAATATGACAACCGATTGCAACTCGTTGGACGTGACCGCATTCGGTTTCACCAATCAATTTAAATTATCAATATCCTCTAATATAACTAATATAACCTATGTTTGAATTACGCAACGTTTGGCCCATTGTCGATTTAGATGTTGATTGCTACAATAATTATCAAACTCGTTGATTTTGAAGATTTAGTCGGTTATTCACAGATCGAAAACAACGAACACAAAATTCCATTCAAACAGACACTTCCCAAACACGTTCCCAAACTTTGGCTAGATTGAGTTTCGAAATCTCTATATTAATAAAAAAAATCATAAGTACCCCGGCCGCCGGTACCTATCAAAACGAGTTGATTTAGGAGCTGTGTTAAATCAACAAAAGTGGGACGTGGCTTTCGCCAAAAAAAAAACTTTCCTGATGGATATCTCGTAAACGCGTCCGACGACGTGAAACGAGTTCAATAGTTCGAATCATATACAGCCACCACCTCAGCAGAGGTATCGCGTTACAAACACCACCCGGTTAAAAAGTGATTGAAATTTTATTTTAATTGAATCATTAGCGGTAAGCAATGGGCCTCATTTGGTTGTGTTCCTCTCACTGATTACTTTTAATTTCATTATTTTAATTCAATCCAATTTGGCTCGATTTTCAAGAGTATGCTTTTCATCCATTTGAAGATCTACGCGGAGAGCATCGCCATCATGTAGAGAGCTTATGAGCACGAGCCACGGCTCGTGGACTCAACGTGGTGAGAGCCAGAGCACCAATGAATTGTACGTCTGTATCTGCCCACACGGGCATCAATTAAGATAAAGAGGCACTTTGCGTCGATTTTGAGCCACGGATCCGCGGAGGAGATTTGTTGGAATCTGTTTAGCCCACAAACGGCAACGATGAGTGTGCGTGCTGCTTACCAAGATCCGATTGATGAAATTGAGATGGGACTATATGTGAGATGATTAAGAGTCCTTGGTTTTATGGCATCTTGTATCGAAGGCGATTGGTATTGTTGATTTCGGGGGAGTTGAGATTGGGAGATTTTGAAAGTGAAATTGATTACCACTCGCGTCTTGACTAAGATTGTGTTCGAGATCAGTTTCGCTTTTGAATGCCTTCTTGAGGCAGTAGTTAAGATGGATTTTGAATGAATTAAATCTATTGATCGGTCATTGGATTTTATGCATAGTAATGGGACAGTAGAAAGCATGCTGCGCTGGTTTTTTCGTTTTCTTTTATGTATTTTGTATTTTTGAATGAGTTGAGTTCCAAAGTGATTATAAGAAGAATTTTCAGGGAATTATAGAGATAGTTCCAAGATAGTCCTGAGTTAAATTCCAAGATGATAGTAGATTGCAAAGGGGTTCGCTAGTGAATTTTATGGAAAAATCTAGTTAAATCTGAGAAGAATTCAAAGGAAATAACAATTCGAAGAAAAATTTCCAGAAAATCAAAACAACTCCAAAGAGAGTTTTTTTTTTCATTTGGTTTGTTTTCCGTCGATCTTGTTTTCCGTGCTGAGCACCAATGCTACCGACGCGCCAGGAAGGCAGCTCCACACCTGGACCCTACCTATCGACCCATCAAACTCATGAACCGGGGACCAACGGCTTTACTTCCCTTGCGAAGAAAGGCGTGATCAGAGATGTTATGCCTCAGAGCATCCCGGCGGCGCCGACTGGGATTAAACCCAGACCTGCTGGGGTGAGAGGTAATCACGCTTACCACTACACCACCGGCGCCGTTAAACAAAGAGAGCTCACAGAAATTCAAATGAAAAAAAAACAAAGAAATGCTGAGGAGAATTTCTGATAAATTTTCAAGGGACCACAATTTCAAGGGGATTTACAGGAGAATTATGATTAGAAATTCAAAGTAATTCTTAAGTAATTCTTAGAAGTTTTCTATGAACTGCTCTCAAAAAAATTTGAATTCCATAATCTTACGAAAATGTAATCATAACTTATCTGAAAAAAAAACCTTTCTGGATTTCGAGAATTTATGGGAGGGATCACAGGTGTTCAGTTTTCCCTATTTTCTCGGTTCAGTAAAGTTAATGTGAAGACATTCTTCTCAGTTTGAGGTGTCTTAATTAGTCATGACTATTCATGACTCAGGCAAAATCAGCAGTCATAGCTATTGGAAACAAAACACTCCAACTTCCATCGAATTTGGCATCCAGATGTCAATATTTTGACCACTACCAGTCAATCTGTCTTTTGCAGCCAGGCCTCAAGTGGAGTTTCAAACAATCGTTCGGCTCTATTGCTCACCTTTTCCGTTGCGCTTGTGCCCGTCCAATTTCCCATAATCGGCTATCGAGTGTGTGCGTTTAATTGATTAGTTGTTTCCTTTTGCGATCGATCCAACTTGGGTGAGAACAAACCACGCAAAAATGGGGATCTCGAGTGCAATATTTTTTTACCTGTTTCAAAAAGCAGTTTACTGCTTCACCATTAAAATACCAAACACGGTTCAGGTTCACATTCCTCCACGCGTCGTTTAAGGAGGAGGCACAGTTCACGTACACATATAGTGCGCTCAGGATAGCAAATCCAGGGAACTGCACACGATGATTAATCACAACGCAATGGTCGCGGTCGGTGGTGCTGGTGCAATTCTCGAACGCCAATTTCCCGCTCGTTCAACGCGCTTAAGACCGATCAGCTGGTGGTTGGGCGCTCTGCAGTTTAGGCATTCCGAAAGCGTTAATTAAATTGGTTCCGGAGGAGGTTTTGCCTGTACCAGTTTTAAGCATAAACCCACCGACAGAAAACTGCGAAACCAAAGGTGGGTACTGGGTCGAGTGTAGGGCGTGAAATAGGAAACCGTCCGAAATTAATGCAGAAAAAAACAGAACACACGTACTATTCTTGCATTAGTCACGTCGTTGGTCGCTGGCTGCGGACGTCAACGACGGCGGTGGCGGCCCTAAACGAAAGAGAAAAATGAAATGAATGTGATTTGCATTCGTGAAGCCCTAGTTCCCATTGCAAACGGAGTGCGGCGAATTCCGCTTCTGGGTTGGTTGGTAACTAGGATCAACCCGGTTTGGCTCGTTTTACTCGGGATGGGCGGCTCTGGTGAGCTTCAAAACGTGCCTTTTTCCACAGCTCCAGCGCCAGGGTTGGCGGGGTTATGTAACTAGGTAGATGTGGTCGCTTCTGGGCATGATGCGAATGGTGCGGTGGTGTGAACTCATCGACTTGTTTGGCATGAAGGGAGGGGGAGAGAGATTTGTGGGATGGGTCGTATACGGCATGGGAAGGATGCCTGGGAAGTTGGACCTCTTGACCTAGTGTGTGGTGTGAAACTTGATTGATTTATGCTACATGGTTTGAAAGATTGGGGCCATGGATCTGGTTGGAATGGATAATTGAATGCGGCGAGGTGGTGTTTGTGGGATCGGTGCATAAATGTAACTTGCCTAATTGGAATCAATTCTCATGAAAGTACATCATTCTACAATTGCAGGTTTTCAGTGAGATCCCGATATCGAAGATGGCATCCTCCGAGGAAGAATTGATCCGCGGGGATGTGTCTCCCTATACGATGAGCATTTTGTCTGACCGACGCAGCAGCAGCAAATGTATGCTTTGTAGTTTGCAATTTCGAATGATGGTTTTTATTTGGCAACTAATATCGATTCATTGAGTGTGTTTTTTGTTTGACTAACATTTATTTAACTCATATGCTTGCCTTTATTTTAATTATACAAGAAGAATCCGTTTGTATTGTGTACAATACAATGATAGTTTTTCAGTATACTAGAAAAATATTGTACATTGAAAAAATAATTTTAAGGGATGTACGTTCCGTCCAGAGTTGCAGCAACTCACTTCGAAATGTTTTTCGGAATTATGAAATCATTAGATGTTATAATGATATTTTGTATTTGTAACTTAGAAGTACAAAATATAGTTATAACTTTTAATAAATTAATAATTCCAAAAATCGTTGTTAAATACCATAGTAAGTGGGAGCAATCCTGCTTCCGTAAAAAAGAAATGCTTACAAAACTAGAGATACAGATAGTGCAAAAGCAGTCAAATTCCAAAAATCTCATATATATATAGTAATTCCCAATAATCTTTCAATATTTACCATTTTTTGCAAAGGTCCATATTTTGGGGTTATGAAACTCAATCTGGAGGGTGATTCCAAACTTTTTTCAAAATGAAGCACGCTATCGGAGACCTGTCTAATCCTGTTTTGACCTATCACAGAAATATCAGATGCCCTAGCAAATTTTGAGACATGAACACTTGCCCATGTTTTTGTTGGATCGTCGCGTCTAGGATCGTCAGAACCAGCAAATTCAAATATCTCAATTACCAAACTCAACCGTTGACAGCTGATGGACAAAACCTTCAGATTTTCTGGAGAGTAGACTTTGCCAGTTGCAGATGAAAGTTTCCGAAATATGTTGGATATTGCGGATGATTATGTTTGCCTTAGAATCTGAAAACTTGTATATCTCAAAATCTTGAAGATTTCTCTCTTTTTCTTTTTTTTTTCTTTGATTTGTTTTCCGTCGATCTTGTTTTCCGCACTGAGTACCAATTCTACTGACGCCAGGAAGGCAACTCCCACACCTGGAACCTGCTTATTGACCCATCAACTCATGGACCCGGGACCATCACCCCTTCCGAAAGAAGGGGTGATCAAAGATTTTATGCCTAAAAAAATCCCGGGGGCGCCGACTGGGATCGAACCCAGGCCTTTTGGGATAAGAGGCAATCACGCAAACCACTACACCACCGATACCGCTGAGATTTCTCCTTCTCATTGTTATTTTTTGAACTTTATCCAGTGCCCAACCTATTGAAAAAAAAAGTCTACGCTCCAGAAATTCAGACTTTTTCTTCACAGATTATCTTTGTAGCTATCTCAAGAATTTACATAGAATCATCTAGAGCATAACTGAACTTCACCTGTAAACTTCTCAAGTACTCTTTTAAGAACTCTTTAACAACTTTCCCAAAATTGCCTTGGAATTATATTCAAAAATCTCTTGAAATGCTCCCATAAGGTTTTTGATATTTTCTCTTGGATTTCTTTGGAATTTTCTCGTTATTTGCTTGAAACCATCCTCATTACACACTAAAAATTATTTTACCGAAATCTGTGAAATTTTACCGAAATCTCAACAGCTGAACGTTCGGTAAACAGTTCGGTGATTTTTCACAGCTTTCCTGTAATTTGTCAATTTGAATATCTGTGAAATCACAGAAAATCTGTAAAAAATAACCGAACTGTTTACCGAACGTTCAGCTGTTGAGATTTCGGTAAAATAATCTTAGTGTGTACAACATAAAATTCTCTTATTATTGCTAAATTACTTTACACTATTTTGTACTAGTGCTTTCTGAATATTTTTTTGTAAAATATCAGATTTCAAGAATTTCTAAAGAAAGAAAATACTTTGTAATGGCTGAAGCTAAATTTAATTTTCGAAGAATTTGATAGTGGGCAGAGATAAAATAAAATCACGTAGTGTCTGTTTTTATCATTTACCATCACATGCAAGGAGTATCGCTTCAACCCAGTGTCGATGAATTGCGTTTGTTTTGAACATCTTCGTAGTTACGAAACGAGCAAAATGAACAAATGAGTTTATTATACATCAACGAATACGCGTTTGTTGATATTCACCAGTGCTCGATTATCAAACCCAAAATTGTCAAAATCAGAAGTGATCCTCAAAAGCAAAATAATCAACGACATTTTGGGCAAAATGATTATTTTGAACATTGTCGACCACACTGCCTAAATCATCGATATTATCATCAGTTCAGCTTGAGGCAATAATTTGCCGTCGACTTATGTCTAAAAACCACGTTCTTCAGCGCTATATTTGTTTAAAATGAAAATAATCATTTTGCATTTGATCCTCAATATCATCCCGACCAAGATGAAGACGAATATCAATATTTACAACAACAGAGGCGATAATGAGAATCCAGCCACGAATGAAGAAAAACAAATGTTATTTTTGATACTCAGAGGTTGCCTAGATCAAGGGAATTTGTTTATATCAAAATTCAAATTCATGCAGGTAGTTAGTCTATCTGTTAAGGTTTTCTTCATTTTCAGCTAAATTGAGTGTAGAAGAAAGGATTTTTATCAGCACTGGTTGTCAATCCTTAAAATTCCATTGAATTTTTGATACAAAATTTAATTGTATTTTTTTTATAAATCAATTCATTTTTTCTTCAAATTGTGATGAAAATATCATTTGAATTCTCCTTATAATACCCATTAAAACCTACTAATTACTGCTTCTGTTATTCTCTTGGAATTTTCCTCAGCATTTCATAAGTAACCCTTGTCTTGGAATACTCCCAGAAGTTTGTTTTTTCCCTTTCTTAATTTGAATTCCTTTGAAATTTCTACGATATTCGTTTGACACATAGTTCACCTTAGAATTCTTATGGATCCATCTTCAGACTCAGATTCCCTTGGAGCTCATGTCAGAATTCATATGTTTTTCTTGTCAAAATTGTTATAATATTGTGATCAGAATGCAATAAATTTTAAACATTCTTTGAAATTCTTCATCTCTTCACAAAGCCCATGGATTTTTTTATCTGAATTATTTTGGAACACTCGTTGGATTTCCATAAGGTTAAATACTAGAGTGCCATATGAGTTCTTTTCAGAATACCCTTGAAATTATTCCAATATTCATACAAATTATCCAGATTATTCTCCTGAAAGCTCATCCCTGTCCATGAATCCAAGTTTGTTCACAAATGCTGATAGGCTCGTTTCAAATGTAACGCGAGAAGTAATAACTATTTGGCATCACTTTGGATTTTTTTTCAACTTTTTGATTTCCTTTGTCCTGTTGTTGTTGAACTAGCTGCTTCACATGATGAACGAAATCCCTCACGTATGACATGCGTACCCGAGCAAAGTCTGAGATCATATTGAAAGCTAAATTTTATGTAGTGATGTAGCTAATAATGATTATTCAGGTTGCTGTTATTTGGTAAAAATTTCAAAACTGAGAGCAAACAAATCTTTTTTTTTTTCCTTTGGTTTATTTTTTTCGTCGATCTTGTTTTCCGTGCTGAGCACCAATGCTACCGACGTGCCAGGAAGGCAGCTCCCACACCTGGACCCTACCTATCGACCCATCAACTCATGAACCGGGGACCAACGGCTTTACTTCCCATCCGAAGGAAGGCGTGATCATTGATGTTATGCCTCAGAACATCTCGGCGGCGCCGACTGGGATTGAATCCAGGCCTGCTGGGGTGAGAGGTAATCTCGCTTACCACTACACCACTGGCGCTGTTCAAACAAACAAATCTTCCTGTAACATCACATTGAAATCTAATGCCGCGGATACACTTGTATGACAAGCTCACAAGCTGACATTTGCTCTATAAAAATATGTCGTCGCGAGTTTGTTTTCATTGCCTTAGCAGAGCATCAAATTGAATACTTGTTTTGTTATAAACAGGAAAAATGTACATTAAATTGAGTTTTCAGTTTGCTCTTACTGATAGCAGAATTAGTTTTCAATGTGATGTTACAGGAAGATATTTTTGCTCTAAATTTTGATATTTTAACCCTTTAAAACGACCAGAACGACAGCAACATGAGTAATCATTATCAGTGAAATCACAACATCAAATTAAGTTTTCAATTTGATCTCAGACTTTGCTCGGGTATACTGCCTTTCCATGCGCATAATGGAAATCTTAGTTTTTTATTTTGACTTGAAATTGAGTGCTTTCACGAAATTGGTAGAACGTTTGCTGAATTTGAGCGTTTATTTTATTTCCACAAACTTCTCTCGTTGTTTACTTTCAACCGAAACGACAAAGCAACCGAGGTGCAGGCTATGAACAAAGCGAACCGAATCAATAGCTGCTATCGAATTTACATACGATCGTGTGATACACACCGAGTGGTACAAGAGCTGCTTGCAAGTCTTGATTCAACAACAGCTGTGAATAGCGGTACCGGTGGTGTAGTGGTAAGCATGATTGCCTCTCACCCAAAAGGCCTGGGTTCAATCCTAGTCGGCACCGGCCGGGATTATCTGAAGCCAGGGTTGCTTCCACTCACTTGCTATAACACAATGGTTTTCAAAATTATGAGATTATTAGATGATATAATTATATGCTGTACTTATAAGTAACATGAAAAGGGTTAAAGGATGTGTTTGACTCATAAAACCTGTCAATTCCGCTTTCAGAGCGTCACAATCGACGATCTTATTATTAGCGAGCGTTCACTCTGAGTGAGCGCTCACGAATCGTTAAATCGCTGATTGTGACGCACTGAAAGCAATATTGTCAGGTTTAATGTGTCAAACACATACTTTACGACTTCTTCTTGTAACTTACAAGTACTAATTATCATTATAATTTCATAATTCGGAACACAATTTTTATAGCAACTGAGTGGAAGTAACCCTGTCTGAAGCATAGAATCTCTGATCACGCCTTCCTTCGGAAGTAAAGTCGTTGGTCGCCGGTCCATGAGTTTATGGGTCGATAGGTAGGGTTCAAGTGGGAGAGAGCTGCCTCCCTGGCATCGGTAGCATTGGTACTCAGTACAAAAAACAAAATCGATGGAAAATATATATAGGAAAAAAAAACGACTTACATGAACTGAATTTTCGATGTTAATGTCAAGCTTTTTGAAACGGGTATAGCGTTATATAGACCTGTTTGGTGGTTTAAGACGTTTAGACCTTTTTAAAGTCGTTCCTGCGTATCTGTTTGCATCGATTTGGGTGATTGTAATGCAATTACGACCTTTTGTTCGAATATATTGACAATGTAAAATTTTCTTACTAAAGAATTTAGTTGTTTATAATTTAGGACTACCGCACTTATTTTTTCCTTGAACGCATTTGTTATCCATATGGTGCATTTAGAAAAGATGAACACAGATTTCATCAATCTCGCATTGGTTTTCCTTTCAACATCTCAGTTTACCAAATAAGATTGCATATTTCAGTCCCACGCAAGGCCAAGATGTGATAAATTTCAGTTTGCAAACAAGCCTCTCATAACTGATATAATTCAGCTAGAAAATTGATTATTTGATCCGCATAAGGTGGAGAAAACAACTGAATTATTCAAATCTACAAATCATATGCAATTGTCAAGAAATAGAGTCTGTCAACATATCCTTGCACATCGTTCACTTGACAAACTTGCATTAAATGCTGCAATAGAATGAACTGACTTCAATAGGTTCAACCCACGACAGACGAAAAAGTGCTTGTAACTCTGGACAGAAAACCCTATTAATGATAATCCACCACCGATCGACTCCTCAAAATACCAAGTTTGCACTAACTGTCAGAGAGTCAATCAATCTCCATCAAACTGCACCAGATTGTTCGAGTACGTTTTGGGTATGCTTGCCTCGCCTGTATCACCATCAGCATCGGTTTGCTAATCGTCGTGGTCCCATGTGGGAAAATGTCAATTTTATAACCATGTGCAAAATAGCTCGCCCGCCAGGTTGCCGATCCAACTAAAAAGGTTTGCACCGGGGAGAAAGACAAAGCGCCGGATAATAAATATGAATGAATCATGATTCATTTTGGTCCGTCGCACCCCGGCAAAGAAAAAAACCGCAACTCGCTGTTGCGCTGCAGGCCGGTAAGGTCGCTGATGGAGTTCAAACCACCGGAGATCGTGAGTAATAAAATTGTATCAATTTCTTAAGTTCATTAGAAGGAGCGCGAGAACACGCCGCTTTGCGGTGGGTGTAATGAATATCTGTCGGCAGGTAAGCGAGTAGCAATGATTTGGATAATTTTGCCTGTTGGACTTCAGCACTTTTCTTCGGCGGGCTTGCTCCTTTCGACGATGGAACGGGATAAACAATGTTGGTGGGAGTACTACACGGAAGCTGAACATTCGTTGGTGGTAATTTATAATTCAATTTCAAACTTATCTTTCAATCGCTTTTACTGATTGAAGTTATTCGAGTGAAACTCAGATTTTCAATAATGGAAGGTTCGTTGCTTAGTTCAAACCTTTTTTACAAAGACATAAATACAATTTCTCAATAACAGCCACCTCGATGTCAGTAACTGTAATCCTGAAATGTCTACCTTAATGACAGCGGTAATTCCAAACAAATTCAAACGCAATTTGACGTGATTCCGACGATTCACAACAACCTCAATCCCGGAAACCTAAAATCAGTTTGCAACCGCCAATTACACGCTGGCATGTCGCGCGTACTGATGCCCACCCACCCCACGTGAGTGAGTCTGTGTACATAGGCAATACATGTGACTGGATAGAAGCTGACGGCTCGAATTAGCATCGTGTCATCCTCCGCAAATCAAGTCATACGTCATACAAAATTACCGTTTCGTTACTGCGCTGTCAACCCTACACATTCGAAGTACCTGCAACGTACACACTCAGGCCATTGTGCACATGCCCTGTGACAACGATCTCGACATCGCCCGCAACCGTGGGGGAGGCTCATTCGAGCCATCAAAACAAAGGAGGATCTAGTCATTAGCCAGCAGAACCACTCTGTAGACCCGCGTAAGGCAATGATTTGTTGATTTTTATTTAGTGACGGGTGTTTCAAAACAACCCGTCTCCTCTCCGTTGGTGAGCGATACGAATCTTCCGCGTGACAGAGCGCATTCAACTGAGTTCCCATCATATTCTATAAACCGCCTGCTACTAGTAGCTGAGTGCCCATAAGCCGCAGTTCAGCCGAGTGGAGGCGGTGGGTGAGAGGATAAACAACGTGGAAATTGCTAATTGGTCGAGGTAAGCATCGAATAATAGAACCTCGCTCAGCCTCGTGAGCACATTGAGGAAGCAAACAAAAGCACTTACCTTTGGTCAGACCGCTGTGTTTGGGTTACGAAGAAAGAAGGCATAAAAAATCGTTTGGAGGTGTACAGGTTAGTGGTTAGTACACAAACAGTCCGAAAGTGAATCTCGATTAAGCGCGGTTTGCGCGGTGCGGAGGGAAGGTGCCCAAAGAAATGGCTTTGAATGAGCGAGCTGCTATTTATGTATTTTGTTGGACCAAAGTGCTTTGAAGCGCACTGTTTGGGGGCAAAGCGGAAATTTAATTTAAACTCTCCCGGTATGAAACAAGGGGCGCTTCGTATGTGCCTTCTAGCTAGCTCCTCCGTGTGAGTGTGATTGTATGCATATGGGCAACTGTCCACGTCCCAGCTTGTGTTGTTGGCCGGTATAGCCGTGGGTGGAACATAAAGAAGGTTAAATTACGGCTTCTCACCTGAGCCGGGCCAATCTAAATAAGAAATCTAGCTTTCGTCAAAACAATTAAAACAATTATTTAGAACGAGTGGGAGCCGAGTGATGTACGGCGACTGGTCGTGACCAAGCGCTATCGTATGGGACAAATTTATGGCCAGTTGTGCAGATTACGAACTACCGGAAGGTGCTTAAATCGGTTACGGGCTAATGAGGGTTGCCTCGAAAGAGCCGTTAAAGACCTACACGGATTTTTAGACAGATTTATTTGGTGTATTCACCTTGTTGATTGAGTGAGCACCAGGAACCGAACATATCTAAATAAATGTGTTTACATGGTTGAGAGGTATCAGCAAACTTATGTTTTTGAAATCAGTATTTGTAAGGGGATTATCGATGGTTAATACACTTCAACTTAGCTTAGTCATGCTTGCTTTGCCTAAACTGCCACAAAAGAAAGGCCTCCCAACTGGTACGCACGGTTTCCAGTTTCAGCACTTCCGGAGACCTAATGGTGTGTTAAGCCCTAGTTTACGATGGATTTTCAAAATATTGGTTCCCTTTGGTGGTATGAAACTTAATCGTTCATTCATTCCGAAGGATTTCAGCTGTTTTGAGGTTTATTGCAATCATAAGTTCCTACTCAGACAACCAGAATGCACGTATATTTGAAGTTATTTCCGTGATATACAAACATGGCTTTTACGTACAAAAGTAGAGGCCATATACGTGCTAATTTTAATTTAATTTTAAAAGAGTTGATTTAACATCATATACGATTTAATCTGTAATAACAAATTCACTTTGAAAAGTCTTACGATGTAATCCGATTTGATTTGTGATACAGTACGACGGAAAAATGAGTCATCGTATATAGGTCAGAAATTTGCATTCTATACGATTTAACTTAAACATAATGTGATGCATGCCATTCTTATATGCGATTTTGACTTAAACTGTAGCAATTTACGATACTGTCTGCACATTGTTATACGACTTCTTGTTGTCTGGGTAGATACAGCGACATACAGTTCCTAGATCTTGCTCCACTTGGCTTAGCACACTGGGCTCCTTTGTGTCTTGTACCATCAAATAAATCCATGATTTCGGCGTTTACAAGTCAATTATGCATTTGGTACGACTTTTTAGTTCAAAAGCTACCGAACGAAGTCAATAAAACGCGTGATACGAATTTTGGCTCCCATTATTCTCAAAAACAAAAGAAGCGTTCCGAACGAATCAATTTTTATCTTCTTCCGATAGGCCGAAGTGAATTTAATGATGTTTGAGTGGCGTTCAATACGTTAATCCAAATTAAGAATCCGTAGGCCGAGTTTGGGGTCAAGAAGCAGTGTTAGATTTTTAACTTTGCCAGCAACACTGACTGGATGTAACATATGGCATACCTTTTCTACTAACATAATTCCTAAATTCCCGAGACATTTATGAGGGGTCGTAGAGTTCTCTGCATCTCTCTTAAGTAAATGTTGGACTAACATACCTTTCCTATCCCTACCAGTTGTAAGGACGTGGCCAGGACAATCCTTAACTGTTGGAGCGGAATATGTATTTATCTGGGAGATAGTGATTATTTCCTACTTACTTTCTGTCCAGTAATAGATATCCGTCTTGCTCTTAATAGTTTTGAATTCGTACCACCTACGATATTGTACAACTTGTTCGATGCTAATGCTAATCCTAATGCTAAAGAAGCAGTGTTAAATTTTTAACAATCTTTCAACAATTAGTTACCCTTTATAAAATCTTACGGTACGTATGGAAAGTTAAATACATTTAGTGCAGTGAAAACATTCCATTTTGACAAAAAAATTCGCTTGAAAAATAGAGGTAAAGGGCTGATTGTACTTAGTAGGCCCAAAATTAGATCTAAGTCCAATTTGTTCAAATAGTTTTGTTTTAAAGTGTGTACAATTTCAGCTTATATTGATAGTAAGATTAGAAATTTCATTCGTTTTTGATATCAAGCAGCCATGGACGTGAAAATGGAGGATGCTGAAAATCTATATAAATTTGCGTGTTATCTTTTAGAAGCTGACATTTCTTCGAGTGATTTAAGTGAAACATTTAATTATCGTAACATTATTGAACTACAAAAGAACCATGCTTGGAAAATCCGTTCAATATAAGGGCTGAAACGCATCGCCAGGACTCCTAAAGTGCTGGCACTAAAACGTGCGTTTCATGGGTGAAAATATAGAGAGAGAGGTTTGAATTGACCATCCATTGTAGTCTTGATTAGTCTGAACTGTTGGTAAATCATTCTCGTTCATAATCTTCCATAGCTTTTCACGGCCTTGACATCGATGAATACAGACTGGATATTCGAAACACATTTGTACCGTCTGCATCGTAAAGCTTTAGCCTTTCGCCGATCACCATAAATCGACTATCACAGAATTCATTAACCTTGATTAATTCCTTACAGCTCCCGAAAACTCATGCCTAGGAACTACCCAAAAACTGAGCTTTGCTCTCTCAACACTCAACGAAATGTCTGAATCTCGAACCTCTGGAAATAGTCTTAGCTTCTATAATCGTTAGAATTTTAAGGGCATATGAAATTCCCACCTTCTGAAACACAAGAAACTTCAAGAATTCAAGAAAATCTACAAAAACTTCCAATATGTACTTTGGGAATTCTTCAAAACTGCAGGAATGCTCAAAACTTCTGGTACTTCTTCTTGCGGATCTTGCGGAAATCGAAGAGCTCGTGAAACTACACTTACAGTCATATATTACAGTACTCCGGATACTTTGAGACCTCTAAAAACATAAATTACTTAACAGATCATGAAACTTTGAGAACTCGTGGAATAAACATTTCTTCTGGACTGGCCATGAACTTCCAGAACTCTCAAGCTTTAAGGTTATAATTTTTTAGGGTGCCTGGAATTCTTGATGTTTTTGGAAAGTGGAATGGTCCCAAAGTACTTCTTCTCCTTCTAGGCTTTTTAGGCTCTTTTGAGATCTTTTTGCAGGCTCGCGACTTAGTGCTCTAGATATACTTCCACAATTATTAAATAAGATCTTTAAATGCTAACCAATGCATGAAATTGTATATTGTGTAGAAAACACAATGATACTCTATGCCCAGGGAAGTCGAACCAATCGTCACCGCATTGTCAATACTGTACCTTTACCGACTAGGCTGTCAAAGGCTCCCAGAGTACCCGGACGTTAAAATAATATGAATTTCTCAGAGAGTAATGAGGAATTTGTCCTTCATTGTTTCTATTAATGATTACTCTTAATCAATGTAAACACATTTGGACATGTTTTAATACCTCCTTGCCTTTTCTTATACATCGTAGAGATCATAATGATCTCAATCTCATGTGTGACTGCCTTTCACTCCAAAGGGCTTGGCTTCAATCCCAGTCGGCGCAGTCAGGATTTGATGAGGCATTAAATCTCTGATCACGCCTTTCTTTAGAAGGAAAGTAAAGTCGTTGGTCCCCGGTACATGAGTTGATGGGTCAAAAGGCAGGTTTCAGGTGTAGGACCTGCTTTCCTGGCGTCGGTAGTATCAGTTTTGGTAATTTTTATGCCGATTTGAGAGCCATTTCAATGATTTTAATGTCATTTTGGTGTTTCATGGCTATTTTGAAGGGTTTCAGATTTTAACACGTTAAAATTGCCGAACGATTGTGACAGTCATTTAAGTGATTTTAGGGCGATTTTGGCAGTTTATACGTCATTTATGGTACCTTAGGCCATTTATGTATTTCTTAAGCCACCTTTGGATTTGCAAAAACATTTTGACTTTTCTTAATCATTTTGATGATTTCAATGAGATGTATCCCGTGTGCATGACAAAGCCGGATTTAGAAATTTCATTTTTTGATTACAAAAATGGAAAACTGTCGATTTTAAATATGAAAAAAACATTTAAAAATGATATATTTTTTAAATCTACTTTTCAAAAATCGGTCTAAGTCATGCACACGGGACCTGTTTAACCACAAAAATGAGCTGATATGGTCAAAGCAGTGATGAGACAACGGGGGACCCGTTTTTTCAAGCCACTAACTTCAAATAAGAATATCTAAGCAATTTTGTTACCAAATGTCTTCATATTTATTTTGATTATTTATATATATGTACATGGTGATGCCCTGAAAACAAGTTTAAAAACTACAAGGGACAGCCCTATGGGGTAGTACGTAATGGTGACGTAGGACTACGTGGTCTTATTTAATAAATCTTTTTTGTTAACTGCAGCAGGAGCTTGTATTTTGTGTAGTAATATGAATTTTAGCGGGGTTCTCTCTGTTTATACTCTTTAGTATGACGCGCTTGACCTAGATGACCCACAGCGACTCACGAAGAGCTACTGATTCCGATCCATAGCGCTGCGGCTTCTTCCTCCTTCTATCGATGCTTATGTGGACTGCAGCTCGCTGCTTACAGGCAGCCTTTCGTTGTGTGCTGGAGAACAATGTTCAACGCCACGCGCCGAAAGCACTGCTGCTCAGACACCACCACACACGTTGATTGGAACTGAATCCGATCAGCGGTTGAGGTCAGCCTTGATAGCTAGCTGCTTGCGGGGAGCCTTTCGTTGTATACTAGAGATTACCACCACTCACCACGCGGTGATTGAATAAACACCGTTTGGTGAAACCGGATGGAATTCAACTTTGAAATCTTTGTTAGGGAAATCGCTTTTCGGAGGCAATCGGTGATAATTTTAATTATCATAGCAAAAGATGCACATTCGTACAATTTTCAAAAGTGACATTTTGAAAAATGATAAAATTTAAATTTGACAGATGCGTCGAAATATTTCTGATCGATTGGTGATGAAATTATTGAAATTGGTCCAGGGGTAGCTGAGTTATTAACGTTCAAAAGCTTTTATAATTTTGTTACATGTTCCAATTTCGGTTTTCACAAAGTGTACCCCCATATAAAAATCACAGACGTAGTCCTACGTCAAACAATTAATTATATGATTTGAGTAGTAGCTATACTGAAGATCCGAGAGATGTCGCCCCTTCAGTGGTAGGAAAATCATTTTGGCAGTATGGAGAATATCAGAAAATCCACGATTTGTGACTAAACATGCTTTCATAGAAGGAAACAAATAAACGAGTGTTTACCTTATCACCATACTAATGTACTCGTGCAATTTTTGTGCATCTAAAACTGCCCATAAAGACGATAATGAATACAAACTGAAAATTTTCATGCATTTCCAAATGGTTACCTACCATTCTCATACATTCGAAATTGACTGGCCCTCTGGATGTGGATGATGTCAAAAACAACATCACATGATTAATTGAAATGTGTGCTTATACCAACCCGTGATTTTATTTACCGACTAACTACAGATTACCGACTTACAGGAGATACATATACTCCTTAAAGCAATTTCGTTACTTATGCCAACTACAGCTCAAAATTTCAGTTATTTTGGTTTGGAGCGGTCCATTTTGATCCAATAATATCTGCCCTTATCAAAAATGGTGGATAGCGAGTTCATGGAATTTATAAAAAGATCATCACTATCAACGAATGCTTGTGAATCGCAGGTATACACTTTTAAAGAATATGCAGATCGATAAATGGAAACACACTATTCTGTGTCAAAAATTAGCAAATATGTCAATGAAACTGACAATTAAATTCATGTAAAAAAAAAATTCAATAATCAAGCGACACCTGATGAACACCGGTGTTCATTCTGCTGATTGGCAAGGGGGGGTGTGATCATTGCGGCAATAGATGATGATCAGCAAAAATTCCTATCGTCTTCGGGTGGTACCGTTGTTGCTCCTCTTTTTGTTGCCGCGTCCGGCCACACTCCGAGCGTAATAAATTGCAATTAAACTGACATTACATGGTGAGCGCAGCACAGTTCGCTGGTTGCGATATTTACGAGCCACGATCAGAGTTCACAAAAATCAGAAGCAACACTCCCACCGAGCAGCATAGGAAAAACACATCACCTCGCTCTTTCTCTGTTCGCTAGGAGACCTCACCTCCTCCGGTGGTAGGTACACACTCATTAGATTAGTCTCGATCGGGAGCTCCGTTTCAAGAAGTCAGTACATTGTGAGGGGTACAACAGGTAGGGTCTGTCCAACTGAACTACACCCAACGATAGCTGCAGTCATGCCATGGTACATAGTAAGTACGGGAAAATCATCGACTGAGAACCGAGAAAAATCACTGCCGGCTAAAGCAAATATGAGAAATTATATATTCTGTATGAAGATCTATTCCCAATGAACAACGACTGCAAATGGGAGGTGCAGCGATCCACCCATTACGAAATAGATTAATGATTGCTTTATGGCGGCAGTAACGCCAGACTTGTTTATTTTCTAGTACCACCGTACTACAATGAATGCAGCGAAGACAGCAGCTCTGCCAACTCGGTACCATATGAATCCATTCAGAACGGTTACAATTCGGTCAGCTAGTTAATGAACGTGGAAGTGTTGATGTCATTTGTACCAACCCCGACGATAGCTGTCAGCGATAAGAAGCGCAGCAACATCGCCACGACGGTACGACGGAGTTGGCCCAGAACGCGCGCGCGGTCTTTCCCGCATTTTTGCCATCACACCGTGTTCTTTACGAATGCCAATGGGCTTGTCGATAACCTAGCGAAGATAACGACTTGACGGTTACATAACACATTCACCCGTGTACTATTAGTACCGCTGCCGTCGTCACGCCTCTCGGTGGGTCACTGCTTGATCGCCCAGCGAGATGGGGCCCACCCTGTAGCAATAGGACAAGCGCAAAGGTTGCACCAGATAACACGTGTTTGATGCTTCCTGGCCGCGGCTTTTACGACTTGTGCCGTATGTACTTGCGGAACGTGTGTCTGCCACAATTCAGGACCATTTCCAATCGTGTCGCTTTCCAGTTTAATGCTTTTTCTCCGCTTCGTTTCGTTTCACGATCGATCGAAGGTGCGCCAGATTTCGCATCAAGGGAAGAAAGTAACTTCCGACCGATCGGGGCGACGACGTCAGCTCAGAGATAAAATCAATGGTGGCCGCGAGTTTGCTGCCAATTAAGAGAGCCGTTGATGTCGTTTGTTTTACGAGTTTGTCAAATGGTCGTGAAATGGGGACTTCACGTTTAATAACCCATTGTTTGCCGCTCGGGGGCTAATTTCTTCAATTATGCTGTCGGTAGGTTTGTTGACATTTTTGCAACACTGGTAGTTTGGGTGTTGGGGTTGATTCGGTCAATTTTCGTTGGGCTGAGATTGGACCGTGACTGATTGGAACTAGGGGAAATTGAGTAATTATGAAAAAATGTTTCAAATCTATGAAATCGGGTTGGGAATTTTCTCGACTTCCTTGGGCATATAGAATCATTGTGCTTGCCTTACATAAAAATTTATGCATTGGTTGGCATAAAATGCTCTCAATAAATAACTGTGGAAGTGCATCTAGAACACTGAGTTGAGAGCCAGCAAATCGATCACAGTAGAAGCGTTAAAAGTCTAGAAGAAGAAGAAGAAGAAGGGAAGAGATGTAGCAATTGGTGCATAGAAGAGCGATTGATATTTTTTTCTCAATCGGCGTTGTATTACTGTTATCGGCGTTTATACGTAGGAGATGCACAGCGGTGACGGGCAAGTGCTCTGGACTGTAAAGAAACACAAAAATCACTAAAAGGGCCTCGGGTTGAAACAACGTTAACAGTCATTTAGTATGGAACACGGATAGACTAAACACTACTACATTCCCGTAAAATAATTTTATCCATCAACATTGATAATTGGCAAAAGCTATACCCACTTAAAAGCAGTGCTGCGTGCTGTCAACAATGTCAGTTGACGTAAGATATTGTTCTAGCTCTGAATTTCATTTCCGACACTGATATTCGTAGTAAGCATGATATCAGGCGGTACGACTTTCACATTATTATCCATATGAATATCAGTAGGAAAAAGTTGAAAATCTTACTATTATCTCAATAAAGCAACGTTTTTGAATAACCGTTGCATTGTTTTAATATTACTGGTGAGTTTTTTAATGATCGGTTCTCGATTAGCTCGCGTAAATAAGAAACAAATCTTTACGATGTCAATGTCATTTGCGCACTGATATTGAGGCAAATGTCATTGATATTATAACTGTGCGAACTGATACTGATATCAGGAGGCAAGAGAAGTTCAGCATTTTGTAGGTATTGATATTGATATTTTGCAGCACTGCTTAAAAGCTAGTTCCTTAAAAAGAGTTTTCAACACAGAAATACTGTACTAATAAAGTTCTTGATAAAGTCAAAAACATTGAAAATTTCGAGGATACTATCCACAATTACAGGAAACGTCAACGAATCTTCATGTTCTGGCTGTGTAGCTGGAACATCTGGTGCCTTGCAAGTACCAGAAAGTCGTGGAAAGTCCTCATCAAAATCATATTATTTGAACCCGTGGGAGGGGGGGGGGGGTTTCTTTCGGAACATTACTGCAACTTCCTGATTTCTCCAAGATAACTCGAAGGTCCATACAACCGCTCGAGTTTTTCTCCCTGCTGTTTGTATCTTGGATAATCAGCGAGAGCGGCCTTCCCTGAAAATACACTCATTTTGGAGAGGCATGACAAGAACCCTCCTTATGCTTCTTCCCACACTTAATGCAGCGTGTTTTGTTGCCACGCAAGGCTGCAGTGCGCCCGAGTTTGTGTATAATTAAGGCGGCAGAAAAAGGTCCTAGTAGCACACTTGTAACAAATCGGTTGAGGTAGCTGCTATACGCCTCATTTGCTGCATCTTTGTGTGACGGATGTGTGCTACTTGGAGGTTGTGGTAAATGTCCACTCTCTAAAACCTATCAAAAACTGATCACGGGAAATGTGAATTGCCCCTCTATCATATGGAACTTGCGTTAATTGGTTTCCACATAAATTATCTTGTGATCATGACTATAGAGAAGCTGCTGTCTTGGGCAAAGTTGTCCATGCGATCAAGTCCTTCCGTATGGTAATCAGATATGTACAGAGTTCTTTTACTATGTGGCGCTAGTGCGCATCATAAGATATTCGTCCGAGCCTGTCTATTAGGGTGGGTAAACTTGACAACCTCCAGCTCCCTAGAGCTCTTTCGCATTGTTTTGAGGGTCGCAGCAACTGTTCCATATTTGAGCAAATTTGGTTTCGATCTACATTTGCGGGATAATTTTGAAATGAAAATAAAATTTCACTTGCTTGCCAAAAACAAAATCATACATTGCTGAATATGCGCCATGTCTCTGATTTATATTGGGAAAAGTTTGTAAACGAAGACCGCAAATCTTATTCTTCCTTTCACCCTCAATGACTAGTCCACTTCCCATGGACTACTTCTGTCCAAGAGCATGAGCATGAGCATGTTGATCGCCCACGGTTACTACTACACCGTTACTGCTTTCTAGATCAGCTGTTATAACACAGAGAACCAACAGATGAACATATATCCTCAATGTGTAAAAACTGACCCGATTCTAAGCAGTACCAGCGCCGGCCGTTCCCGAATGTAGGTCAACTAGGGATTGGAAAGAAATGTGATGACGTGATACTCGCTTTGAAGGAAGCCGAGAACACCTCTGCACTTCGGCGAGAAATCACTAGGTTTTTGTATATATAAGGTAGGGCTTGCAGATGGGTTCGTTTTGGTAGACGCAGGACGACTGCAACCTATTGACGACCGACGACAGCGCAACGCTTGATGTGATGGAGGGTTTTATCCCATGATTTTCTGCTCAATAAGCGGAAACGATCCCCCATCGAGCTATTCGAATTACAACAAACACATCATAAAATACTACGACTAAGACTTCACGATAACCGATTAAATTTAATTAAATCGATTAGACTTCTGTGGAAAAATATATAAATCATTTGGTACTTAACATTTAGCTGGACACTAGACTGATGCAAAATTTGAAATATTCGCTCCAAAGTGTTCAAACGGTTCCAAATCGGGTCCTGATTAGCCTCTGAAAGCTTAAACTCATTTGATAAGAAACTGACTTGGCACAAACCATTTGAAGTTCATATGGAAATCACTATGGGAAAACCAAACTATTTGTTCATTGTCTTCTAGCCTTTTGCATATTATACTGTTAACAAGTTCTGTTGCTATTTATATGGGAAATTTTCTCAGCTCCAACTTTGCACAAGATCGTTTTTCAGCCAAGCGTCAAACTAAATAGTTATTAATTATTTAAGAGATTGATAATCTTATGGCATGATTAAGCAACTGTATTGTGGGCAACACTGTATTCTGCAGTATGACATAGTAGCCATGATTTTTGTCCTCTATTATTCGCACCAGAAACACCAATGTTGCCTGCTGAACAGTTGATGGAGCATAATCATAAGACATCAGTGACTTGAATAATTAATAACTTTTGTTTCTTACGTTTGACCGAAAAGTGGTCTCCAACAAAATTGTAGCTGAGATAATTTTCAACAAGCGCGGCTATCATTTTCTAAAGCAGAGTGAACTGGTGAATTTTGAGATATATATGAAGCGAAATTATGGTTTCCCCATAGAAATTTCCATATAAACTTCAAATGGTTTGTGGCAAGTCAGTTTCTTACTGAATAAGTTCAAATTTTGGGAGGCTAATCAGGACCCAATTTGGAATCGTTTGAGCACTGTGGAGCGATAAAATCTAATTTTGCATCAGTCTACTGGACACCCCATACGCAGGCTTGCTGATAGGGATTTTTTTTATATTATCGGCCATCGGATTTTTTTCAATTATTGTACAAAATGTGCTGAAGGGTCTCAGTATTTCATGAAGCTTTACCTACAGGAGTTAGAGATTACAGTTATATGAGCGAAAAGTCATTTAAAAAATTCAGGATGGTCAATTTTCCCGCTAAATTTTAGTTGAGTTTTGGGATTTTTCTGAACATCACGTAATTTGAAAATTCATTACTTATGGACTAAGAATCGTAAAAACAACATATTTTCATGGTGGAGGAAAATCGCATGGAAAATTTGGAAAAAAAAAACCTCTGTCAGGTTAATGCACATATTTCTAATGATTTCATACTTGAAAACTGGTACCGTGCCTTTACTTACTAGGCCATTTGCGGCTGCACAATTTTTTTTTTTTTATTATAGTCACTTTAACGCTCTTGGGTCATTCGTGACTTGTCCGGGGGTGAGATTTGAACTCGTGACTTTGACGTGAGAGGTATGGATGCTAACCACTACGCCGGGGTCGCCCCAACCCTGCACAAATGATGTGATGCATTGAATATTTTCTTACATTTTCCATACTAGCTTTAAAATGTTTTAGGTTCGTTTCGTTTCTCATAAACTTTCCCAAACAAAATATAAAATTCCTCTGCAAATCCAGATCATAACCAGATTCGTTCAAATAAGACACCATCGTTTGGGGTCGCAATACACAGTGGGGAACAAGGGGATGTGATCCACCATACAAACTTGACCCACCCTAATATCTATATTGCATGGTTTGTGTATTCACTGTTAGGAAGCTGTTGTCCTAAATTTTAATCTACCATCTTGGATTCCATTATGGCGTCGGCTTTTTAGCTTTTACTTATCGAGATCGTTTTGTAGATACGCCACCATCTTGGAACAGCCATCTTGGATTGATATTTTAATCAACCACCATCGGCAAAGATTGTTTTACCGGAAAAGTTTTCCCAAGAAAGCATGGTGGGTCATGATTGCACTTTTCGGGTTACCGTGGACAGCGTATCGCATGAATACCGTAGGACTGACTTCGAGGGAATAGCAACCTTTTTCGAAAACATCAGTTGGGACGATGAACTCCGAGATCTGGACGCGAATGCTACCTCTTCTATTTTCTCGAATATTGTCGCGTATGCGATCAACCAGTTTGTACCCATGACAACTCCACCCATATCTAGTAACCCTCCTTGGACCAACCACCGATTCAAGCGACTGAAGTCATCCAAACGAGCTGCCTTGAAGACATTTTTTAAACTTCGAACGGATGCATCGAAGAGGAAGTACAACCTCGTTAACAAACAGTATATGCGGCTCAACAAACAGTTTTATCAAGCCTATCAGCGCCATCTACTAAACTCAAAGCAAATCCCAAGAGCTTCTGGAATCATTTGAACAATGTACAATACGGATCAAGATGAATCAGATACGGATACGGGAATCGCTGACCTGTTCATGTCACAATTCAGCAGTGTCTTCGTCAAAGAAAATTGACCTAACGAGCACATCGTAGCCGCCGTAAGTGATGTTCCCGTACTTTCTGCTGTTGGGCCGCATCCGCCTATCTCGACTAATGATGTTCGTAGAACAAGCCTTCGTTTGAAAAATTCTTTCAGCACTGGCCCTGACGGAATCCCTTCCACGGTTATTAAGAACTGTATTGGAGTGCTGACCGCACCTTTAGCATCCATCAATTCAATCTCTCTTTAGATTATGGGATCTTTCCCGACTGCTGGAAGGATTCTTTCGTTTTCCCTGTCTTCAAAAAAGGCAATAAGCAGTCGGTGTCCAACTACCGTGGTATCGCTGCTTTATGTGCAGTCTCAAAACTTTTTGAACTATTGGTGCTAGATTATTTAAAACACACATGCTCTAGTTACATCGCGACTGAACAAGAACCGAAGAGATCGACCGCTACAAATGTCGTTCAATACACATCATCAATCATACGCGAGATGGAAAGAGATCATCAAGTGGATGCTATCGACACCGATCTTTCTGCTGCTTTTGATAAAATCAATGACGAGATTGCAGTGGCCAAACTAGAGCGACTTGATTTTCACGGTTCCCTTCTTGATTGGCTTCGCTCATACCTCACCGGTCGACATATGTCAGTGAAGATTGGAGATCATGTTTCTCAACCGTTCACTGTTTCTTCTGGTGTACCTCAAGGCAGTCATCTGGGACCGTTCATATTTTTATTGTATCTGAATGACGTTCACTTTTCGATCCGTTGCCTGAAGCTGTCTTATGCTGACGATTTCAAACTATACTTTGCCATCAATGATCGAAGTGATGCATTGTTTCTTCAGCAGCAGCTGGACGTTTTTACTGTTTGCTGTGACAAGAACAGGATGGTATTAAATGCTTCTAAATGTGCCATTATAACGTTTTCCAGGAAAAAATCACCTATCTGTTATACTTACAGCCTGCAGGAGCAAATGTTAAGCCGTGAACCTACCATGAACAGGCATGGAAAATCATTTGCATTCATTTCGTGCATTCATTTACATTCATTTGCCCCTAACTTTTCATCAATAGAATTCCGCAAAATAATGCATGGAGCTTTTGTAGGTTTTGTTATTAACTTCAACTTTTGTTAATAACTCAAATCCGTATCTCTTATGCACGAACCAGAGCGAACAGAATCCACTGCTGTTTTTCAGTGAATGTATTTTACATTCACTGAAAAACAGTAACAAGTTCGTGATGCATAAGAGATACAGGTTTAAATTATGCGCAAAAGTTGTAGCTAATAACATAACCTACTAAAGCTCTATACATCATTTTGCGGAATGTTGTTGATGAAAAAAGTTAGAGGCAAATGAATGTAAATGAATGCATGAAACGAATGACCATGAAAGACTTAGGCGCGTCCTACTTGATTCACAACTCACCTTCAAGGACCATGTGGCTTCTCAACTTGGTTTCATTTGCCGTTTCGCCAAAGACTTTAGGGTCATTCTCTGTTTAAAAACACTCTATTGTTTGCTAGTCCACTCCACATTAGAGTACTGTTCCGTAGTTTGGGCTCCTTTTTACAGCAACGGGGTGAATCGTATTGAGGCCATTCAGCGAAGATTTGTACGTTTCGCCCTTCGTTGACTACCCTGGAGTGATCCTTTCAATCTCCCTAGTTATGAAAGTCGCTGTAATTTGATGTCCCTACAATTACTTAGTGTTCACCAAGGCGTATCCAAGGCTACCTTCATCGCTGATCTCCTACGATCGGACATTAATTGCAGTTCACTTCTGCAGCAGTTGAATGTCAATATCAGACGCGTAAATTTACGTTCTTATTATTTTTTCAATATCCCGGCTTCTCGCACAAACTACGGAGCCTTTAATTAGCACGTGCAAGATTTTCAACAAATGTTATAACTGCTTTGATTTTAATATCTCCCGTGTTAGGCCTAAGAATCTGTTTCATAATGTACTTTTTACTTCCTGACGGTTTCAGTTTTCTGTATTTAAATTAAATTAATTATGTTATCATTAATATCTTTTTATATGTTAAGGACTTAGTTCAAGCAAATGTATCTGTAGGATTCCATGTTATATGTTGGTACTGAAATGATGAGGTTTTGCGCCCACTAGTGTGGGCTTTTCCCTCCAAATAAATAAGTAAGGCAGCTTACAATCTCCTGTTCCTCACTGCTCTTCCGATGTGTATTGTAGTCCCCAATAACAATGCCAGGTTTAAACGAATTGGGTTACGATCTGGATTTACGGGAGAATGTTATATTTTGTATGGAAAAATGTATGGGAATCGAATAGAACCTATTCATTTGCTTGCCTAAAATTCAAATATTACTCAAACTTCACAAAAAATAGATTGGGAGTACTATGCAAAGCAACTTTGTCTCAGACTGCAAGTCTATTATACCTAATTCTGAGAAAAAAGTTATTATTATATTACTTTAGACCTATTGCTCCGTATATATGAGCTTGTAGGTACGTGTGGAACACTTGGCCTACAGTGACAGATTAGTAACTTTTTGTACAAACATAAGATCGATTAACAGTATTGCACAAAGCTGTTACTATACAATATTCTCAATCTAAGTTTGAGATTTGGTGCAATTTTAGCAATATTTGGATTTTTGTTTTGATTTACGGTTTAGCGTCTTTGCATTCAATTTAATTGTTTATGAGAAAGTTTGAACATACTAAGAGGTAAGCACATATCATCGATAAGCAAATGAATAGGATCCCTCCGTTACCCATGCATTTTCCAAATAAAAAAATTAAATTCTGCCGTCAATCGATATGATATCCAAATTCGTTCGAATTTTGCACAGTTGTCTGGGACTTTAATGCGCATTGAAAGAGCAGTGGGGAACAGTTGGTTTTAAAATTAACCCAATGGGTATCAACGAAATGGACTTAACGCAAAAAAGATGTATATCAACAATCGCTGCCATTTTAGAACTCAAGATGGCAGACTCGAGACTAGTTGGTGGTGTTCAAATTGCGAATATGCATCTGAAGCCAAATGAAATATTGTCATCAACACTGTACACTCACAAGGGCTGTTTCTTTCGGAGTAGTTCCACGCCAACTGGCATATCGATTATTTTTTCCCGAATGCCTTGAAACTTCGCAATTGTTCACTAAGGGCATGCACCAAGTTTGTACTGGAATTCGGCCAGTTTGACTCGCGCCTAATTTTTTAAAACGGCATTTTTGTTATTTTTAAATAAATCACATCACAAAAACGGCTCATCTAATCGAAATAGTGGTTGACACAAAGTTGGATTGCCTTTAAAGAAAATAACACAAACTAAAAAAAATCAAATATTTTCGTCGAACATTAAAAAAAACACTGATAAAATCTTTAATAACAAAAAAGAGCATTTTAAAGACTTTTAAACTTATGTTTAAATAAAAACAATCAAACTTTTCTGAAATGGACGCAATGGACACTTCGAAATTTACCAAAATTTGAAGAAAACAATTATTGAAATCTGGGTCTATTTCATGAATTAAGTTTACACCTTCATATGCATTACTTTTTCAAAACCATTGTGCAGTGTTTACTTAATGATCACATATTTACAATGTTTACCTCCATATTGTAAATCATAATTAAACATTATCCAATAAATTTAGCAAGCATCCTCTGACCTACACTTCCATTCAATCAACGATGGTGGTCTCGAAACCCATCAAACGAGTTTGCAAAATACATATACAGCAAAAAAAACTAATCACTACACAATCTTCTTCATTATAAACATATTTTGATTTCGTGCTACCGTTAAAACCACCGAGCACCCAATGAGGGAGAATGAAAACGAAGATGTTACGCACCTAATGAGAATCATTAAACTCACATCTCAGTGATTGATGATGGTCATGATGCAAGCATGTAGTCACACTGATCGCTGAATACGAAATCGCCACCCGTGTGTGGCTCCCTCGCAGTTGATTCACCACAGACGATTAATTACAGGCTTCGAAGATTATTCGGGTGGAAACATTTGTGAAAGTCATCCGTCATCGTCGGCGACGTCAAGCGCTAACTTTATACACATTCTTCGATAAGCTTAAGTTGGCACATGTAGATACAAGCTATGACACGTGCGCGCTTCAATTAGTGTCACCACGCAGAGCGCTAAAAAAAGAGCCGCGCCTATCATGACCTGTGCCTTCGAGTCCATACATATGCAAGTGCGTCACATCGGTCGATTGGTGATCTGATTTCCCTCTCAAGACAGTAGTGATTGAACAAACGAACACGTCCAAGTCAAAAAGAAACCGAGCAGAGCCCTAATCTCATTCTTTCCCACGCAGTAAGAGCAGTAGCTACCTACCTATACTCGCGGAGATCTAATCACTCTCTTTCACTAATTTCCATCTTCTTTTCGCATCTTTTGGGGTTCAGTTCATTCGGATGAGTTTTGTCTTGAGAAGCGACCTCGAAAAAAAGAAGCTTTTCTACGTCGTTGTTGCCTTCATCTTGACAGACGGACTTAAATCCGCAGTTAATTTCAACTACACCGCCACCGCTGCCAGTTAATTGTTCTTTTTTCCTGCTGTATTTTTTTTTTCGGACCCTAAGTCGCACTATTTTGCAACTTTCTCCATCTAGCTGTCTTTCAGTTCGCCTGGATGGTTGCTAGTACGGGCGAGTTTGGGTTTATTTGAGGTCATGTAGATTTTGGGCGGAAAATAAATTTGTGGCTGGATAGATTGAAAAGTTTGCTTTTGATGGACGTTTCGTTGTTTTTTGGCAGTCTCATTAGAGCCTCAAGCGAGAGGAGTTAATTACTTTCACTTGTATGACTATGAGTAACACTGGCAGACGGTTGTGATGGGCATCTGTGACTTTCCATGAATCAACCTGCTGGGTTGTTGCATTGTTGAAAAATGGCCTTCACACAACCACTTTAATTATTCGTGCAATGTGCAATTTGTCAGCTATTTAAATGTTATGACACCAAGTGCAACTTTAAGTAACAATTTGTTTTCACTTTCTTTCTTCCACAGGTGAATTTTCCGCGTACGACAACAAAGGATTCCAAAGCAGTAAGTAACGCAACGTGATCGCAATTTTGAATGCTATCCCACGAAAAGCTGACCACCATCGGAACATAAATCCACTCCAAAAATCAATGCACACTCTCAACTCGATTCGCTTCCTCCATGTTGCACGCGGGCAATTTTCTCATTAGTGCAATTATGAAAATTTACATTTTACACATATTAAACATCCACAAGACAAGTTATACAATCGAAAAAGGTAGTAATTTTTTCGATCGATATTTCTCTCTATGGATGGTTCGCATTTCTGCAATAAAAGCTGGGGGACCTGCTTATAACAAGCCTTTTTTTTCTCTCTCTCTGAAGAGTCATTACAACTTCTGCTATTGGACAACTGAATTCATTCCCTGGTTTGTGCTGGCTACATTGGCGTGCACAGACACAGACTCTTCGGTACTGTTTGCCTTCAAGAAGATTTTGTCGATCTGAATAGCCACGGTGTTTAAGGCAGAACAATATTATAATAAAAATTAGCACCACTGATTCATTCACTATTTAAAAAAGACCAGCGAGGGATATTGAACATTTTTTTAATATGTTCGTTCTAAACGTTGTAAAAATGAAGATCTTTGAGTGTGTTGGTTTATTTCCTTTGAATTCCGTTATAATTGCTTATCTTCTGACAGATACGCGTAATTAGTTTACTACTTGCAGTCTTCATCAGTGCCAAGTACTCAAAACCACTCAGTTTTTGGTATTTATGAAGTCTGCAAGTAGTAGACGAAATACGCGTATCTGTAAAAAGATATGCAATTATAACGGAATTTAATGGGAATAAACCAACAAGCTCAAAGCTCTTCATAGAGGGATTCCGTTAAGAGGTTCGACAAATTTAAAAGATTGTCAAAATGTTATTCCCCGAGCTTTCCTAATTTGTTCAGTTTGAAATGTAATGCAGTGTTTTGATTGAACTCACACAGAAAAATCTACTAAGTCCAAAAATTTGGAAAATGCATATAAACAGCAGATTAGATCAATACGTTTATTATTGATGACATTCTAGTATATATTTGGCAAATCAGTAACACAATGTTATTTAAAATCGTAATTAGCTAGAAATGCTACAACTTTTTCATTGAAAGGTAACAACCTTCGAAAGGGCTGATGTTTTGTGAAATTATCAAAAAAAGTCATTAAGTTATAGTTTGGGATGAATTTCGTGAAAGGTCACATGGTTCCTACACAGAAAAAAAAATCTGTCTTTTAACTATCGCGAAAAATCTCCCTTCGTTTAATTTTGAGCTATACTTTGCAAAAACAGCTAAATCGTTGACAAGCTTGCATGCAATAATGCAAATATATGCGATATTGTGCTTATATTTACACGCTAGCGTAAATTTTATGTGCGCTATATCTCGCAGAAATTCACATGATTTTTTCTAACGGTGTTGGTGTAATAATGGTACACTCAACGATCGCTACTGATTCGTGTTTACTTTCAGTGGGAAAATGCATTTAAAATGCATCAATGATCACCTTCGTGACCATCTGGTTCGTCTTGACAGTATGAAATGCACAAATTTTTCAGATAAATCTCCTTTAACAACATTTAAAAATATGGTAGTAAAATGACCTCAAGATAGTGTATTCTTCTAATATATTTCTTTGCAAAATTTATCTCATAAAAATATATGTATCCGGCCTAAACACTTAACCCGAAAAGACGAATCAAACGATTTCAAATTTTTTTTCAACTTTTTTATCTAGTAGGGTAAACGCTCCTATAGTTGCGGTACGAGATAAGCGTTAGGTTCCTATAGTTGTGTATTGAGCCTCCATGCACAACTATAGAAACCTAACGCTTCTAACTTGCCGCAACCATAGGAGCGTTTCCCCTACACGAACTGATCTGATCACTTTTGGCTATTAATGCTGAATATAATTTGCTGCAATTCTTTAGGTTTTGTACAAAATCATTTTTAATAGCTTGCTTAATTTCAAGTTTGCTTTTAAACTTTAAAAACGGGCAAGAACGAACTGTACTGTTGAAGACTTGATGCTTTGCGTGCCATTTAAAGTTTTGATTTCAAGACATTTCTATTGAACCACATTTAACGTCCACACTCGTGTTTTTGCTAGATTAAATTTGCCGTCGGCTTACAATTGTTTTAGTTTTATTTGTGTTTTAGTTTTGCCTCTACTCTGATTTTTGTACAAAATTATGCGCAGTAGGCTCTGCCCGCAAACGGTCGGTTTTAATTTCGCTGTCACAAATTCCGTGTTTTCCGCGTGCTGTTTGGCTGTTTGGTACCAAGGAAAAAAGTAATTCGTTTTCATTATTATCATGTGAATATAGATTCATCATGATTAATTTATCGGTGTTTTAATATTGTAAATTATTGTGAAAATTCCCGGGTTAGAATTTTTTTTTTTGAATAGTTGTGTTGCTGTAGCGTCGTGCTAGTGTGTTTCGGTGCTACGCCTCCACTCCCGGAAGCAACGTTTGCCGTGTCTTTTTACGTATTTGGTATTGGCGTTCTGCCCCCCTGGACAATAACCGGGAAAGATGATTTTGCAGATTAGACTACGATCCTTCCACGTCGAGGACACAATACATAAGCGGTGAGATCTAACTGATTACAACTAGATATAAAAATATGAAATGCATCCTACTAAATACGTGCCATCTACAAAGCAGGAATTGCTTTGATTATGGAAGTGTGCACGCAGTACCAATATACATTTTATATCGGTACTACGTGTATGCGGGGCTTGTTGTAAGTGAAAGTAACCTCGGAATGGACGTGAGTGACCAGGCATTCTGAAATGGGTTACTGAATCTCAACAGAGCTATCGCCTTTCAACTTCCGGGCTAAAATTGTTTGCAATGAGGTCAGTATAATAATAATAGATTATATTGCAAACATTTTTCTTCCATAAAAACACTGCCGGACAGTGGAAGTTGGATTGTATATACATACATATACATACATGCATACTCTGATTTTTGTACAAAATTGGCTTCAATACTGCTCACAATAGTTTGAAGGGTATGTTTTTTTTCTTATGTGATCTTTCACACTACCTTGTACCATTTTTGAAGTTGTTTTAACGCTTGGCCCCAAATATGCGAAGAACGGACAACCTCTATGTTCTGAAGAAATATTTCTCGTCCAGAAACTAGCATTTAAGTACCTGTATAAAAAAGAGAGAGAGAGATATAAGGATTAATAATTTCCTTTTAATTCCACTACTTTATATGCTTATCATTGACACATACGCGTATTTCGTCTACAATGTGCAGGCTTCTTCAGTGTCTTGAACTATTACTTGACTGAAGAAAAACATATTTGATTTACCTCTAAAGGGCTTTAAATTAATTTACTGGCTCCTTTCATTGCTTTAAAAATTATACTTCCAAGCCAACGTCACTTAGTCAAGTATTTCACTAGCAACATCATATATGTGCTTTTAAAACTTCGCTCCTTACTTTATGGTTATGCGGCAAGTAAGTAGTAAAAATTACGTTTATTTACTGGTTTTTTTTTAAGTTTCAACATTTGGGGGATCATCATCTTTGTTCTAGTTAATTAGTTATTCTAATGTGATGATTGCGTTTAGTGCTAATTTACAGGATAACCTTTTAAGGGCTTGTTTTCGTTTGAATTTAAAAAAAAATTGATAACCTACCTACTTGAGCACAGGAACTTACCTAACTACTTGAACTAGGTTCCCAAATCACAAATGATCTGGTGGTTTGATCGTAGACAGGTGACTCTGAACCTTTCCAGCGTGGAAGTCTTTCGCTCTTCGAGTGTTTGAAGACCGGCCAGGTGGTGAATCTCAGAATTACGAGTTCGCGGTGCACTGTTAAGGATCATTCTGAGGATCTTGTTTTAGATCCTCTGAAGCTTTAGGTGGTGGCACTTAGCACAACTCTCCCAAATTGGCATACCATACTCAATAGCCGGCAGAATGATCTGCTTGTGGACAGCAAGCTTGCTTTGGAGGGACAGGGTGGACTTCGTGTTTATCAGAGGGTAGAGCAACCTGATCAAGATGTTCACTTGGTGGATGTCTTGTCCACATGGGATCGCAATAGCAATTTGTTATCGAGGATGAGACAAAGGTAGACTACTTCATTCGACCATTCAATGAGAGTGCTATCAAGATGGATCTTGACGTTAGCAGGCGGAACAAGCCGAGGTGAATTCGAGTGTGGAAACAGAATGGTTTGATTTGCATTGATACAAATCTTCTAGTTATGTGGCAAAAATTAATAATAAATAAAATAGTTATTCGGGATCCCACGGATTACTTTCAAACAGGTGTCAAATGAAAGGTAAAAAGCTATAGCATAGTCCCTCTTACTTGAAGAATTATGCTATAGAACGGCTTGCTATGCTCCGCGTAAATTATAATTTCTCGGATTTTTGGCAGATATGGAGGCGGGGTATAGCAAGCCGTTCCATAGCTTCATTCTCCAAGTAGGTGGGACTTACAATGCTAATCTAAAAGCTCAATTAAAGGTACCGTCTGATAATTTCAGTGCTTGGTACTGAAATCGTCGAGTCCATGCAATAATGTCACAAGACGAGATTTTTTATTTATGAGATTTTAAGCAAATGACGGAAAATAGTAGGGAGTTTCGTCCCACAAAAACCCATTTGGAAATTCGTAGGTAGATATGAATTTGTTGCTTTTCAAAAAAAGCCAAACATTAAGCAGCATCTAAGGCACATGTTGAGTTATGCCTATGTTGTCCATACAAATATGCAATTTAGTTATCCTTTAGCATGTTGCTTATTCATGCAATATGGCCACAACTCAAAAAAGTAAACCCATTATTTCGGGACCTTCTGGTCTAAAGGTATCGTTCGGCTTTTTCAGTGCTAAGCACTGATATCTGTAATCTGTGATAGGGAAATCATTTTTTCCTACAACAGAAACGCACCGTTTTCTAACTACAATGTATGATCCATGCTAAAAAGCATAGTCAATGAAAATAAACAAAATGTTACTAATACTTATGCTCAATCAATGTACTGCAAATTTATTGGAAGTATTTGCCATTAAAAGTTTTTGTCCTTGGTTGATTACCTACGAGCGTCGGGCGTGATGAAGTGGTGTGTACTATATGCCACAAAATTACTGACTAACTACGCCGTTGAATGGCATATTGCATGACATATTTCACATTAGTGCTTTGGAGAAATATGCCTTTGAAAACACCCTTTTTTCGTTACATGACTCATTTTCGATTTCTTAATGTCCAGTATAGTAAAGAAAGAAGTAGTCTTACGTCAAAAGGGGTTTCTCAATTGAAAACTTTGATGACGATGTGTACTTTCCTGCTCAGGATCATGAGATATGAGACTTTTCAATATTTTTGTTCACTAGTCCCACTTAGTGTGCCATTTTTTATCCAATATATCCCCCATACGAGAGAAGACGGAAATTTTCTGCAGTTAGGATTATTCGATGTGATTTGCAAGTGAGCAAATTTTGAACAATTCTCAATATCAGAGATACCCACTAGATAACTTTTCCGAAAACGATAATTTTGCATATGCTCAGGATCTTATGAAGGTAACGGCAGCCAATAGATATCAATTTTTGATTTAATAATCCGCTTTTTAAAGGATCTCATCCAACTGAACAGCATTGTCGACGATCAATTAAAGATCATAAACGGCGTACGCCACGTCCTTGCAGTCAAGTAGGAGTGGTGTAAGAATATTGAAGCGTTCTTTAGTTTGTTTTGGGGATCATGTAAACCTCTGCATCTCTGGAGGGAGATTTTGTTAGTTGATCAAGGTTGCAAATACTCATTTCAGATATATGTGTGCTATGCATCTTCCCATGCAATTAATTATCCAGTACCAGCAAGAACATTTCCATTTCAATCACAGTCAGATGGCCAGCACAGCCATCGATGCAATTTCGGAAACATACCATTTAACACGCAACTAAGGGACAGCCAGGCATGTGCGTTATGAACGTAGCAATATAATAACCCAACACATGTTTTGCTGACTTAAATTGCATACCGGGGTGGTCTCGCACCACAGCCCCAATAAACAGCATAAGCAAAATAAATCAAAACAAAGGCATCGATGGGCGCAAGGGCAAAAACCCAAATATCAATATTTGTCAGCATTATGTCCCAGGCGTCTCTTTCGTTCTCTTTTTAACCCATTAGAAGATAGGAAAATTCAATGTAAACTGTTGTAAACCGAAGGCTATAAAAGCCAATGAAATTTGTAGAATAAAACAGTCTTTTTCCAACCAGAGACTCAGCTTTCCTCAAAGCGATTTTTGACTGTAACCAGTCGTAAAAGACCGCTAACTGAAGAACTCCTCCCACGGCGAATCTAAGTCCTCGCGACTGAAGATATTCGCCTGAGTCTCCATGCGCACGTGCGAGTAAGTTGTGATGAGCGCGCCAAAGTGAGTGCGTAGTGTTGTTCACCGCAATGTTTCCTTAAGGAAGAAGGAACATTGCACATATGATTATGAAATCATTAGCTATTATGAATATATTTTTTAGTTGTAAGATACAAGAAGAGGTTGCGAAGTATACACACTAATCGAGTCAGTACGGTTTTACTGAGTTTTTGAATTGCGGAACTGTTCGGTAAAAGTTTAAAAATCTGTGGAAAATTTATTAATGAGAAGATTTGTTCTAAACTTGTACATACTTAGTTCTGTTAACCCCATTTAATGATTGAAAATATAATTGATCGATTTCATTGATTCCTTACGGATAACGGTCATTTGAATTTTTACCGACTTTTTCAGCAATTCAAAAACCCAGTAAAAAAATACTGACTCCTGTAAAAAAATCTTAGTGTGTACATTTGACTCATGAAACGTGTCAATTTTGCTTGCTGAGAGTCACAATCAGCAATGTAATAAATTTTCACTCACTCATTCACTCAGCGGTCATAAATTGCTGATTGTGACTCTTACAATGCAACATTGACTGATTTTATGTTGAAGTAATGAAATTGGGTTGTTAGCGGAATGCTAAATAAAACAGCAAAAAAGGTTACCTTCCATTTAATTCCACTTAATTAATTTTGGGTATCCATGACAGATACGTATTTCGACTACAATGTGCAGTCTTCATCAGTGGGAATGACACTGATGAAGACTGCACATTGTAGTCGAAATACGTATCTGTCATGGATACCAAAAATTAATCAAGTGGAATTAAATGGAAGGTAACCTTTTTTGCTGTTTTTTGATTTTATGTATCAAGCACTACCTCTTCTTGCAACTTACAAGTATAACATGTGATTATAACATCTTTTGATTTCCTTATTGCAAAAAAACATGTCTTTATGCGAAATTGGCATTTTCAACATTGAATGGGGCTCGTTGGATAAGGATACTTGATAAGTGATATAATTGTAGTTCTGATTAAACGAAACATTAATAAATCTTGTTAACCCTTATAAGCGTGAGGAATTTTAAACTTTTTTCTACACCGCGTCATTGAAATAAGAGCTGGCAACCATACATGTCACTTACATAAAAAAACGTTAAAGAAAATTTTCTGCTTAGGAAGTAAAAACGGTTGCCACTAGGCCATCGAGCTTCATACATGCACAAAGCTTTGTGACGAATGTCGAGGACGGTGACATGAAGCTGTTCAAATAAAACGACGTCTCCCAAGGAGTCAATAACAGTTTGTTAAAAAAATTCCTGAACAGCTATTCTTATATTATAAAAAATCAGAAATACGAGCACAATTAAAAAAAAAATAGTGGTTTCTGCCAAGTAAAGTATTGTCATTCTGTTAATTTTATTGAGTTCCCTGGGCAACTTGCTATCCACACAATAAACAAATGCAACAATGTTAAGACTTCGATAGTTGTCAATTAACAACTGTGAGAGTGCTTCTAATTATAAACGTAAGAACAAAGCAGAACGGTCATGAAACACACCATGCGTAGAAACATAAAATGGGGCGGAAATAAATCCTCTGCACGCCATTGTGCACACAGTGGCGCTTACGCCGAATGCATCGACGTCACTACCAATATGAAATGCCATGGCAGAGTACCAGAAGCTGCCAATTTATTCCATCATTCGACAATGCCTCTGCTTATGCTGCTCTGAGACTGTGAAGCAAAGCCAAAACAAACCTGTAGTAAAGCGATGCCCAGTAGCTGTGTGTGCAACAAGCAACGATGATGATGACGACGACGACCACAACATGCAGACGAATATGAGAATAAAAATGCTGTAAAACAGTTCCAACAATAAAGATCGTGTGGCAAAATCACGATAGCGCCACCGAGAGCCGACCGATCGAGTGACCGTTCAAATGCCCTTTTCCAGTGCCAGCAGTGAGGCATGTGCGAGAGGAAAGGTGTTGATGTGGCGCAATCGAAAGTGACGACCATCAGCAAGGGCCATGGGAGCGAAGCAAATATCTGATCATATTTTTGCTTCCTTATTTGGACAGTATTTATGTAGTTATGAGTGTTCGGGGGGAACGAATGAATGCTCTATTACTGTTTTGTTTGAAATGGTCAAATAAGCGAAATAGCAGTTGTTTGAATTGAATTCGATTGTCGATAACCATTTCTGAGCATGAGCTGCATGGAAACTTAATAAATTCCAATGGCAATGTTTGTAATGTGGGAAAATAAAATACCCTATTATGCTATAGATATAAATGGAGAAGTTCTTTGCAGTACATTAGATGCCAGAAGGTTTGTTTTGATGGTCATAAAACGAATTTATTTAAACTTCATTGTAGACAAACGATCTCTACGCCTAATATTTAAGAGGTCGCCCAGCTGGGAGTATACCGTTGACTTCCGTCAGTCAGACAACAGCTCCATTTTGGATTGGTTTCCTGTAGAATACATTCTAGTGCTACATATCTTTTTCCGACAGTATTTTATTCAGTTTTAAGTTGAACAATGCATAGATGATTTACGTCTTCCAGAACCAATAAGTCACTCTCAGACAATCCCAAGAATACAACAATGGTATTCTCATTGTCATTGCCTCCATTGAATATCGCCAAAAATACAAAATTGCTGAGTTGTCGAGCATGTGCCATTGTTGCGAGCTCTGGAAAGAATGTATTTTTTTCCTATGATCAAGAATCGGTGGGTGAACTATGAGTCGCCTGTGTCTGACGGCTCCATATATGTCAATCAGCTCAGACAGGCAAACAACTCTTTTCCCGTTGATACTTGAGGGGTTCCACTCCGGCCTCGATTTTGTGTTATTAGGAAAGCTATTGAGCGAAGGAAACCAAAGCGAATCCCAAAACCGCGCGTGCAACTATCTATTAAGAAATTTGCGTCCAACGCCCAACAAATCGCCCATAAATCGTGGAACAAAAGCACACACTCACACATAGTCTATCGGCTTCAATTTCAATCCTCCCACCTAAAATAGAAGGCTGGCGCTTGGTGGTCGTCATTTCCACAAACGACTTGTTTGCAGGCTTGTAAACTGTAAATTGAGAAAATCAAACTAAATTTATTTTGACAACAGCTGACTCCTCCCAGGGAAATGAAAGCATTCCGATAGAGTGACTCTTATACGGCCAAGAAGGTCGTAAATTATCCTTTGGATCTATTATGGGCGCTGGGGCCACAAGTCCCATAAAACAAGCTAACGTGCACGGCTAATTTATTCAAATCGATGAAACGTATAATTTTGGAGCTTATCGAAATTAGGAGCAATGCCCTTTCCTAATTTGGCCTGGTCGAGTAGATGTTGCAATACGGGACGAGTTCCTCTGTATGGAAGAACCCCCTTCTTAGGTGCAAATCGCAGTAACCGCAAAACCGTGACGTGCGTGCGGGGCCATGTGCAATGAGATCCTCTCGATACCGCACAACATAACCTATAATACGTAATCGGATGCCACGCTGAAGAAAAACAAAAACTCCGAGAGAAACGTGACAGAATTGCCGAGTGCGCGCGAGCGTGTGTCGTGAACACGGTCCGGTGGTGGCGAGCACCCGGCAAGGTCCGGCGCTTTCTGTGAAATAATACCCCCTCAAGCTATGGCCGGTGGCGGGCAGTGTATCCAACAGACACCGACAATAAGTCAGTAGGTCATGTGTGCGAATGTGACTGGGGTATAAGCTCAGTGCACTCGCTGCTGACCGCAGAGGAAGGTAGGTATGTTTCTACGATGTTACACACGGGGAAACTGTTCGGCGTGGAAAGGGAAGAAAACGAAAGTCGCTTCTTCCACTGAAAGTAGAAGTCGATGCGAGTAATGATTTCTTGGAAGCTTTAATGGTCTTTGGAAAGGGCAGAATAATTGAAGAGATTGTGAGTTGAATCATTTGTCAACAATGCTAAAACAATAGAGCATCAAAATGGTCCCATTATAAGAAGTAATAATTGCAGTTGAAATGTAACATCCGGAACTTGATATGTGCCTGACAATGTTTGAGAATGGGCTCAACCTGATTTTATAATAAATCTTACATTTGATTTTGGTACACTTTTTGAAAGTTGGGTAAATTTTTCCTGTTATGGCTATACCTTATAGTATGTTCCATACAAGATAGGACCTTAAATCATGGCCAAATTCAAAGTCGATAGAAGATTTAATGTTTTGGGGCGCTTTCTTCATTGCCTGCATTTTTGTTGGTGCTAGCTATTGTCATTGCCGTTCGAATTCTTAAACTAAAATTGACTATGAATTTTCAAGGTTGATTTCTCCTTCCTTAAAAAATAAGCAATTCTTTCGATTTTCTAAAATTTTCATCTTAAGACATGTCTTGTTTAAGATATTTAGTAGCAGTTTTTTTCCTTCTTTGAAACATGAGCAATTCTTTCGGTGTCATCGCCATTATTTTGCCTTACCCTATGAACAAACTCGCTTCTCGGCAACGGTAGTGTCATGCTCTGTCACAGCATCTACAAGCATTTTGCAGGCTTGCTAGTCTGAGTATTAATTTGGCTCAATATCGATGCCTTACTATAAAAAGTGAACATCTATTAATAAAACAGCAAAAAATGCAAATGCAAATGGAAGATAACCTTTTTTCCTGTATTATTTAAGCATTCCGCTAACAACCCACTTTCATTACTTCATTATGATGGCTACCAAGCCTTTGGGATTTTCCTTATTAGAGAGTTGTATAGATTTTTCTCCTTTAGTTTACTCAAATCTTTGGTTTTTATTAGTTAGGTAGGTTCCGATTCAACACATTGTAGTTTCATTTTTATACCTGTGATCTTGACTTTTTTACCTAGGGATGAGTACTTAAGTAGGTTAGATTTTGATAAGTTCTCTAGTGGGAATGACACCGATGAAGACTGCACATTGTAGTCGAAATACGTATCTGTCATGGATACCAAAATTAATTAAGTGGAATTAAATGGAAGATAACGTTTTTTGCTGTTTCATTTAAGCATTCCGCTAACAACCCAATTTCATTACTTCCTCTATTAATATTTCAACCTAATGACAAATTAGACCTAGTGACCCATTCGGCTTAATGACATTTGGCTTAATGGCGATCTAGTGGCTATCGGCCTAATAACCCATCACCTAAAACACGTAAGCTAAAAGAGAACTGTAAGTAGCGCACCCCACTTGCATGCAAGATCGTTAGCACGGGCAGACACACCATATAAAGTGCTACTCGAATAGTAGATCGACCGCCCAAATGCAGAAGCTGTAATTATGTAAAAGTATCCTGGATTACTCAATACATTGAATTAAAGTTTTCATTAATTTTCCCGTCTCACAGTGAATCAGTGTTCTCTGCTAGGAAGTTGGATTGAGAGAGTCGAAATATTGTTCACGTTTCGTTAATTATGTCTATTCGTGTATTCGTTGAATTGGTTAACTCATCTTCTGAAGCAGGACAGGACTAATGGGTCAGAGGAATTGCTTCCAGTGACCTGTTAGGAACGGTTTTCAGAATTGGATATTTTAAGGGCACGAAAGTATTGCACTATTCAATTCATTGCTCTATCCAGACGGTTTGCACCCAACAGTAGAAGAAGAGTCAGAACCAAGAAGGCTATTGGGTCACTCACTAACAGGCGACTCACACCGCTTGCCTTCGCTCACAGAGCATGTAATTGAAGATTTTTTCCATAGAAAATGTACTGAGCGTCATTCAAAACAAGGACTGTGTACCATCACAGGAAAATAAACGAGCTCTACTGTCAGTGACTTGTTTACTTCCCAATCATTCAAACGCTGACGAGGCAGTGAGTGATGAGGCGGCTGGCAGTTCATACTCATATGAAAATCACTCATTGAACCTGACTGTTTTGCGCACTGCAGAGTCTGTGCACATACCGATTTTGGCACGTAGGGCTGCTATGACTTTGGTCATTTGCTTGGAAGTGGAGTTTGGATATAACTTAGTGTCATTGAATTCGAAGAATTTAAAATACTACGAGAAAAAAGTTTTCAATGCAAAGAATTTAAAGGATTTTCGTCAAAATTCTAACGATTTTTAAGGAAATTGTATATGTGTAGGTGCAACTGAGGAGTTCCATGCAAATGCCAAATGAGACTTGACCTTCTCAGATTTGCATGAAAGTGTGCATAATTATTTGTTATGGGAAATTATTAAAATTTCTGCTAAAATTTGGCCATTTTGAAACTTCCATTTTCTTATTTAATGGTGCATTTGACATTTTTCAATACTTCGTAGCACACGTAGTTCCACACCAAAGGTGCGCTTGGAGAGTAGTTCGAGAACGGTTGTTTGCTTGCTCCGCTGTGTGCTTTTACTTTATTTTATTTTTTAGTTCGGGCTGCTTTGTACTGTTGAGTTTTTCAAGGCTTTTGTGTCCCGGATAGATAGTTTAATTTGCAAAGGTTTGTGCAGATGTCTTCCCCCCTGTTGCTTATGTGCTTGGTGTGCTCGCGCTTCCCTTTATTGTCGGTGTGACTCGACCGCGCTAATCTATTGTTAAGTTTTTGCGATGAGCATTGCTTTTGTGCACAGAGTGATTTGAGGGGGGAAAGAATAAAGTGACCTTGTTTGAGCTTGGCCTGCGGCTGATCAGTGATGGAGGTGCCAGCCAAGAGGAATGCAATGGGGTGGATAGATTTGTAAGGTTGAATATGTCTGATGTCGTGATCGTCTCGAACAAGCAGGTTTGCCTCTTGCTTGATAAGATTTGATACGTACACCCAACCGAGGGATGTAAGATTCGCTTACAATTATGTGGGATTCATCATCAGAGGATGTTAGTGGAGACCGCATGAACCAAGGATGCGATATACCTAGCTGCGGTCCAATGCAAGAAAATTGGAGACCGAAAAATGTAGAGTGTATTAGTGAGGTAAATTAGTTATGTCGAAAAAAATAGGAATCCGATTGCCGACTGGACTCGAACCAAGAACGCTTCGATTATCAGACCTGTGTTTTCTCCACTGCTCTCTCCATGCTCCTGAATATGGATAGCCTAAAAGCAAACATGTAGCGCTCATTTTCTCGCATACTCGACTTCATATGCTTTTTCTGCTGGAGAGATTCGAGGCAAGTGTGTGCGTCGTTCTACAATGTTCTACAATGTGCGTCGTTCTACAAGCTTACTGGTATAGCCAAAAGCGTAGATAGAACACGAAATGAAAATAACAAAAAACCATTACATCGCCTGTAAGGTCAACTTTTAACATTCGCTGCAATGTTCATGAACAGAGGATGATAGGAAACGGAATTAACATTCATTGTAATAGATTTTTGGTTTGCGTGTAGTAGGTGTGTGCTAGTTTTATTTTTTTGTAAATTTTTCAGTCGCGTATCACCCATGAGCTACACTTTGATTGTATTAAGGTTTTATTTATAAAGTCTCATTAACAATGTTTTATTGTATTTTATGATGTACGATATCGATTTTGAACGACCGAGCAAACTGTCGGATAGGTATGGAGTACAAAAGCATTACTTTCGGTAGAATATGACTTTTGATCAACCCAGGTTCAAACACATCTGGATCAACAATAGAAAAGGGCCCATCAGCATTTGTAAACAAACCGTTCCAAAGCCCTTTACTCACAAAGCAAAAGCCATCCACGCAAACCAACACCATCATCGGATAGGGGAAACTTCCACCTACACGATGATGGTTTTTGATTGATTTTCTATTGTTGATCCAGACAAGTTTGAGCCTTGCTGGGGAAAGATATTAAGATCTATCCTAAACCATTATTGTAGAAAATCGTATCAGCTAAAACTCAGGTGTAACGGCACGGAAAAAGTAAGAAGTAAATTAAAATTTGGTGTATGGTTGATCCGGTTTGAAAAACATTGTTAACTGCTTTTGGGTGCGTCGTTTTATTTTAATAGCTTTTTACCTGGGTTTGCTTACTGAGCAGAAAAACGCGGTCCCTGTCCCTTTTATATTAAAGAGATTTATAATAAAATCGCCTTTGTATCGTGTATTTTGCAAAACTTTTGATTGTCGTCGGTGCCGGGTTTGAATGTTTACAACAACTTGAGTAACGGTATGATGTGATATGAGAGGCTCGGTGGCCTTAGAGCAACCGTTTTTGCTTACTGAACAGAACATCATGAGTCTAATCTCAGGCCCATCCACATTCAAGATTCGTCAATCGATTTATTTGATAATGTAACTACATGGTAATAACAGCAACTCGATGATTAAAAAGGAGTTCGTCTGCCTAGTGGCAAACGTTTTTGCTTACTGAGCAGAACACCGTGGGTTCAATCCCAAGTTCCTTCGCGTTATATGAACGTTAGGATATCAATTCAGATTATCGTTTACCAAAACGAATCCTGTGATTCCTCGTGGAAGTGCAGAGGTGTTCTCGGCTTCCATCAAAGCGAGTGTCATTTCAAACCATTCCTACCCCTTCCTTTCTTGGCCTGTGTTTGGGCGCGGCCGCCGCTGGTATTGCTAGTCCCAAGCATAGTCTATTGGTTCTCTGTGTAAGTACAGCTGATCTGGCAATAACAGAGTAGCAACCGTGGGCGGACAATCAAGCTCATGCTCATGCTCATGTGTAGTTCCACACCAAATGACAAATCTGACAAATTCAACCTTCTCCAATTTTCATAAAACTTTGGATAATTGTGTGCTATGGGCAATGATTCACATACATTAAAAAATTCGGCCATTTTGGATGTTGTAAGTTTTTTTTAAATGCCGTCTTTGTAATTTTTCAATAAATTGTATCACGAAAACGACATTTCTGATCGAAATAAGTCTTTCTGTCAAATGCACGTAAGTATAGGCAATTTTCTTAAAAATAGTTAGAATTTTAACAAAAATCCTCTAATTTCTTTGCAATGGAAACTTTTTTCTAGTAATATTTAAATTCTTCGAATTCAGAGATGCTAAGATATATCAAAACTCCACTTCCAAGCAAATGACGAAAGTCGTTGCAGCCCTATAATCAGTTGTTTAAATGATTATGTCGTAAGCTATTGAACGCTAGTTAAAGAAAATTGAAATTATGCAGAAACATATTTATGTTGAGAAAACCTCATCAAAACAATCATTAGGGTCCCTTGGTGAAATATTATCATGATTTCTCCTGATATCACATACCGAAAAATTTCTACAGGACTGCTGAAAACGCAAGGGATTGTGATCAATTTCACCCTGGTAATCAATTTACCCCCGGATTACGGTAAAGTCATGTATTAATATGATAATTCTGGGATGTTAATGGAATTTAGTCAACTTGATATACGTTTCATTTTAGCAGAAAACTTTGATTAACTATCTTTAGCACCCATCTTGGTGTAAACTTCGTAAACACGTTAACAGAACATTTAGCTTAGCAATTGTACTTCTTATGTTATCTTAGTGAATTTATTAGTAAAAAGTGTACATCATCTGAACAAGGTGTATGTATGACTAAAAAACTGCGGTCAAAAACATTAGTTACAAACAAATTATTGAATAAACGTGACATAAGTTATTGAATGCATCCCAATCAATAATATTGCATTTAATGAAAACAAAATTAATGTTATCTGATTAAGTATCTGAAATGATAGTGAGCTGTACTGAATGCTCCAATAGTTAAAATACAGATCACACTATGACTTCCATTCTATAGGAAGTTTATAAATGTATTGAAATCACTATCCAAGCTCACCACAGCCCTACACCTAGCAGTTTCCTATCACTTTCATAAAACTCAATGACCTTCCTGATATCCAACGGATTCAGCTCATACAATCTCGATTTCCTCATCATTTTAGATTGACGTCTTCCCTGTGCAAAAAGAGTGCCATTCCTGGAATGTAACGTTAGCCCACGATTGTCAAATAGTCGTTGCAATGAGCTGACAGTGCCAGGATCCTCAAAGTTCACAATGTATTGGTAATCGATTTGACAGGGTTGGCACATAGTGGAGATTGGGTAGTAAAACTCTCGGTATTCGCTCAATAGAGCGTCATTGGTTTCGTTAAAGAGGAAGCTCACAAAGTCCTTGAAAGCAACTGATTCCTGTTGGAGCTGGAAGAAAGTATTAGTTCAAACTGATTGGAATCAATACATACCTCTTACCACCGACAGTCGCTTGATCAGGTCTGTGTGAAGTCTTCCCATGGGTGAATTGTGCCCGGCATGAATAACATTTTGGTGAAATGTCAACAATCGATGCAATGGATTGATGAGCATGAGAATGTTCACTTGGGACCAATGTTGGGTTTTCAATCCCGCAGAGTTCGTTTTGGGTTGTATCATAAAATTGATTGTATAATCAGTTGGACACAGTGCAAGACTCGCATTCGGGAAGAAAAGCAGCCGTGTCAGGAATTTATTTGGTGGAACATTTTCGCAAATATCGCGGTTGATCGAATAGTAATCACGATTGTTTTCCACGATAGAAGTTTCAGTGGAAGACGTCCTAAGAAGTATAAATATTAACGATATTAAAATTATGATTATAAGAAGGCAAATCCATCGGTGCACAAACGGTTTTCTAAGAGAACAGTAATTTACGACCATCGTTTTTCGAACAAAACAAAAAGACTGTGAAGTGTAGTATCAATGCGTATGACATCCCGCAGCCTTATACAAATAATGAGACACATGTTCGTGCACACTTCGAAACAAAGAATCAATACTTTATCAGATGTGTGCATGTTATGTCCGACTTCTTATCTAAATTTTACGTTCCAACTCGAACATAATGTCGTTTCTCAAATAAGTATATTTTTACATTCTTATATTATGTGAAAAGTACCGATAATTTCATCGACCCAGCCCAGAACCGGAATCCTGTCTCCAGCATGATTTTGTTTCGTAACTGTGCCTATGTAGGTATGCCTAATAGAAGGAGACTAGCCTACAGTGAAATATTTATTTGATATTTGTTTTCGAATAGAGTATGTATGAACTTACTTGTATTGAATTGATTGTGTTTGAAAAATTGAAAAGATAGAACAGCTGTAATTTGGGAGAATATAAGTTCAACTTCTAACGCAATTTTGGATTAATCATAACCCGTACTACACGTTCGAATATTGATTCAAGAATGCCATTTATTTTCCAAATTAGATATAAAGTAACCACTTTCATGGGTTCATCTGAATACATGGAGTAGAGGGTACACCAATATATATGAAGCTCAAAGTTCGGTAGGCCAAAAAGAGCTCGCGTAGCATGCTTCCTTTATCGTCCGATCGCGGGTAGAGCTTGAGGTTGTGCATATTGCGCTATGTTTAAAGTTGAATGTACTTTGGCTATATTATGTTATTTTTATAAACTGTGTTTGCTGAATTAAAAAAAAAACAAAAAGAGTAGTGATGCCAAATATCGCCACAAGGGGTAACATTCGCCCAGTTTGGTGCACAAGTAAAAATAGAGTTTAATGTTCAATATCAATTATAATGACGTAAAATATTTCAATTACTATAAATACAAATTAATTTTAAAATTGTATTATTATTTCAGATGGCGGTCCAAAGGTGCGATCCTGGATAAACGGTTCCACAGATCATCAGTCAACGTTGTCAAGGCCACGTTCAACCGAAGTCATTACCGCCAACGGACATAACGGTACCATTCCAAATGGCCGACCTCATAATGGCATAAATGGCATGAATGGAGGACCCAATGGGGTGGTCACACGAGGGCCTGGTGGATTACACGAGGATTTGGAGTTCCCACCGACGACGAGAACTCTTTCCAAAAAGAAGCAAATTGTGTGGATGAGACCTCATGTAAGTTTTCGTCAAATGTTATGAAATAGTACATTACTAACTGCAACCCCCTTTTAGGACATGTGCGGTCGACCTCAGTTTCGTCTGTCTCCTCCCGGTTCCCCACTGGCTGCCCGAGAGCTTCCGGAACCGGTTGGCCCCGGCGATCCTAGCTTACTGGCAGCCTTAGGCTGTCTATCGCAACTTCCCCGATTGCTGGAACGAGTAGTTCCTCCGGAACAGACATTCGATACCTCCAATGGATACTGCGGAATGTTCAAGTGAGTATACATCATTACATCACACTAATGTCGGTAGCTTTCCTTCACGTACCGACTAATTCTTGTTAGATCGATGGTTATCGTTGTGATTTATGGCTGCTCTAATCGAATATGAACAAGCTTTGCTTCCAGTCAAACTCCACGACTCCTGGAATTTTTATTGGTCACGTAGAACTAACCAGCAAGAATCAACGCAACACACCAAAATCGATCGAATGAAAATCGAACTCAGCGGGAGCGCTCATTAGCGTATGTAAATCCGATCTGACCGCGCGCGAAATTCAAATTTGTCGTGGCGACGATAATTTATGGGAAAATTGCTGTACACTCAATGACCAATGCTCAATTTACTCAATGCTTACTTGTAGCAGCTCTCACTTTTCTCACAACCAGAAGCCATGATCGAAGATACTTTTACATGCAGCTCACGGCTCCTCCGCTCGAATGGGTGTATGAATAACTTTACTGACACCTATTTGTCGCAATTCAATACGCTAATAGCGACAATAAATTCGCACCGGTGTCAATAGGTGAGAGCAAATGCCAATGAAGACGCCTACGACAGACGCCGCAAACTCGCGATCGCTCAGGCCGAGACCGAACAAGCTAATTTCAGTCTAATAGCATCATTTAGTCATGTAGGTACGAGATCAGAGTTCCCCCTAAAATGACATCCAGTCGATCGACAGACAATATCGCGGGTGTGCAGATACTTGGCTTTTGCGAAATCTTTTGTTTATAGGTACATACAAGACTTTCATAATCCGAAGACCATTCATTGATTCTCGAACAAGACGACGACGCTTCTAAATTGCGTCCATAAATTATCGCTATATTTATACGTCCATAAAGTGTTCGATTTTAATGGTTTGTTTTAGTGGCGCATCGAACTGCTAGAGAAAAGACCCCGAGGCGAGGGTGATCGTCACGACACGAACGGTCGTTTACAGAGAGCGGTTGTATGAGCAAGCGCAAAGTGATCTTCACTTTCGATGGTATGCGCCTTTGGGTATGCAATGAACGGTTGTCATTTTTCACTGAATGAGCTTTGAAAGCGAATTTAAGTTTATGTTAGGGTAGTTTATTAAGCGTGTAAATCGATTCTCTTCATAGTCTTACTCATTAAATAATAACTCAGTCGCAAATGCATTCCTTGCTATGTTTGACGTTTTGAGAGTTCTATAGTACTATCTTTTATCAAACTATGTAGTGGAAAAAACATCAAAATTTTATTGTATGACCATAAAGTGTGAATCATCGTCCGTACAGTGTGACCTATAAAATCAGCGATTTCTCGAGATTGATTGGTTAAAAGTAAAACATTGAGATTGGTTAAAAGTAAAGCACATGTATGTATTTCTATAAAAAAAAAATGGAAAAAAAACATTTCCTACGGCCAAATGTAAGAATTTTTGATTGCTGAAAAATTCAGTAATTAAATATTGTGGAATCTATGCAGATTTTCAGTTCAATGTTGTCATTTTGACAAAAGTTGGAATTGTTTGCTGATCTTTCATCAAGTCTAAAATCAGCAAAATGTTGCTGATTTTCAGCGCTTTATATTTGGTGGGTATGCTAGATGCGGGGCATCGCTTCATTTGAAAAGTTTCATGTCAATATCGCATCGTGTATCCTGATCCAATGACTCCAACCTACTAACAACTCTAGGGCATAACAGCCTTTGTAAACAATGACTTCTCTCGTTGATTTCTAGGTATTCAAGGAACGCTTACACAAACCATTATATCAATCGCTGTGGGGAAGTCTTCCCCTACTCGATGGTGATGTTAATTTGTCAGGGAGAGCCATGACTTTCGAGAAATCATCGAGAGAAGTCATTGTTTACAAAAGCTGTTACGCCCTAGTTCCAGCTCTATCTAGAAATTCTCCTATCCTGTGATCTTTGTGGAGACACAGAGGTAAACACAAAACAACAAAGATCACTCTAATATTTCTACCCTACTCCCACCTGATTGCAACGATGTGGCCGGGGCCGTTATTGATCTTTGAAATATGGTTAGCGTTAGCGTTAGCGTTAGCGTTAGCGTTAGCGTTAGCGTTAGCGTTGTTATGATATACTTCGTAGATTGGATACTAGCGACACTCACGTCTCTTCTGAAATTCTCAGTTAGACTACTTTCAGGAATAATGCTGGGGAGTAAACATTGATTCCAATCTAAACAAGAGTAACAGAAGCATGACTGTCGCTATTCCCGTCCACGCCCATCTTTACCATAACTAGGGATAGGGAAGGAAATGTTGATGTAGTACTTACTTAACGAGAGGCCACCGACTTAGCGACACCCTCATAAGTGCTACGGAGTTGGAGGGTTGGGTAGGGTATTCGGTTAGGATTCACCTCAAGTTGGCGATGCAACCAAAAGTATGTATTGTTTATTTGTTGTTTATTTAATCTCTCGATAGCCGGCTATCGAAAGAACATATTCATTTTGTTTAGTGATCATGAATTTTAAGAGTCATGACGGAGAGCTTGGGATTGAACCCATAATTTTCTGCTCAGTAAGCAAAAACGATCCCTCCAAGGTCATCGAGCATCTCATAACCATAACACTTCGCGACAAAACAGGACTACGTTTTCGCTTGATATGTAAATAGTTTCCGAGGTTGACCTCAAGTTGGCGATGCAACCAAAAGTATATATTGTTTATTTGTTGTTCATTTAATCTTTCGATAGCCGACTATCGAAAGAAAATATTCATTTTGTTTAGTGATCATGAATTTAAAGAGTCATGACGGAGAGCTTGGGATTAAACCCATAATTTTCTGCTCAGTAAGCAAAAACGATCCCTTCAAGGTCATCGAGCATCTCAGAACCATAACGCTTCGCGACAATACAGGACTACGTTTACGCATGATATGCAAATAATCTCCGAGGTTAATTTTCAATATCAAATATACAAATGTTGGTGGGGATTTCTTGTGCTGTGGAAGATCTTGGGGTTAAATCCATGATTTTCTGCTCAGTAAGCAAAATCGATCCCTCCAGGGTCATCGAGCATCTCATAATCCACAGGTGCTATACTGCAGAAACATTAATAAAGTTAGTGAGATAATACGATTAAGCGGAAGATTTGGCACCATCAAGCATAATGTCATCAATAAAAAACTAAATTAATATGAATGCTTTAAAAATTACTGCTGTTGTTTGCTCATATAATCAATAGCTGGTTTTCAATTACCTGTAAAACATAAAACTTAAAGCAAAACGACCACTTCTCCCATGACCGAAAAGCGCTAATACGTGTTCAGGGAATTATCTGTGGAAAAGATCCATCAGTTGGTCCATCATTCGAGTATGGTACTTTTTAGGTTTCTAGCATCCTAAAAACTGGTAATTAATTTTTTTTTAATATTAATTAAATGATTTTAATAAAAACGACGCACCACCTTAAACGCTGCGCCGGATCATGCCGTGTATGAGCACCTTAACCTTAAAGGTTAAAACTCTACACACTTATTTACTTCAATGGAATGCCGATCTCTTAATTCTCCTTTCTCTATAATAACTCTCTCTCCTCCACGCGCGAGGCCTCCACCACCACTACCACCACCCGATAAATTAGAAGAGCGAGCGACACGAGAGAAATGAAGAGAGCGAGAATCGTTTCTCAAGTCGTCTCTCCCTCCCATCCAACTTAAAGAGAAATGGCATGGCACGTCCACTTTATCGCGTCTATATTTCTATTTAAAACTAGAGATTGCTGACGTTTATCGTACGCACAATACGTTACGTATACATATACGCAAAATGTTTTCGTCGGGAAAAAAAAAAAAACTTCATAGCGGAAAATTTTCCCGATGAAAACAATCACTGATACAGTCACCAATATCTATATTGAAATTTTTTCCGAAAATTCACGCGCAAAAACTTCCACCCTTCATTGATACGATGAAAAGACGGCCACGAATAAATATCAAAATCCCGATTTCACGACCATCCCCTGCCATAAAAATGAACATCACAACCCTCTCAAGGGCCACCCACATTAGATCCGTTTGCGTTGCGTTGACGTAAATTTGACAGTTAGACAATAGATTTAGCTGTCACTTTTCCGCAATGCGTCCGATCTGGATCTAATGTGCGTGGGCCTTCAGAGCCCCGGCGAAACGTCCAGAAAACCGCGAGTTTACTTTTTCGTTCAGGATGTACGATTCCAATACGCGTGCGAGCGAGACAAAAAAAAACAATCCCGTGAGCCCTGTATACCACTACCACAAAACTTTTACAACGCTCATCTTTTCTCCTTCGCTAAAAAGATCAACAGATCAAAATGTTCTCACACATTTCAACCAAATAACTTCAGAAATATTTATACTGTAGCACAACAATTTGCAAGTTGATCAAATTGAGAAAAAATAAACCCGCGCTTTCATGAATAAATACACCGAATCATTGGAATTTTGGGGTGCTGAAAATCATACGTCGTTATATATATGAAACTTAGCTGATTCCTCGTAGTATTCAGTCCTCAAAAACTTCGATCTAGCAATAATGGCTGCATTTGCGACATTGACGCACACACACATTAACACACGCAATCTGATGAAGGCACTGCGCAACCGAACGAAAAAAACATGGCGGATCGTAAATCTAACTGATGCAAAATACACGAATTATGACCGGAAAGCACTGATTTTCTCAAAAACTTCAGCGTCCTGTGCATTCCTAGGTGCAAAACTATCACTTATCACCAATTTAACTATTTAATTCCGACATTAACACTCAAAATGAGATCAACATCGGATGCACGTGAAACAACAACCGACCGCGAAGCCGTCACCTATCGGATCACTCTTATTGATCTTTGAAATATGGAGTCACTGAAACTTGTACATAGATAATGGACAGTCACTCCCAGCCCAATCAGTTGATTAAGTGTGCAACTGATTCTGATCAATCACAGAGTACTTCTTCTTCTTTTTCGCATATCAAGCTTATTGCTTATCGTATATCAGCTTATTGTGTGCTCTAAACTTAGTGTTCTAAATGCACTTCCACAGCTATTAATTGAGAGATTTCGATGCATGAATTTGTATATTGTGTGGCAAGCACAATGATACTCTATGCCCAGGGAAGACGTGAAAATTTCCAACCCGAAAGATTCTCGCCGACCAGACCTGGAATCGAACCCGCCGCCCCCGGCTTGATAATACCGTGCCTTTACTTACTAAGCTATGAGGCCCACCAATCACAGAGTAGCAACCATTGATATGTGCAGTCAGTCTTACCTAAGCTAAGCTAAAGAAGATTCGGATTGGATTAGATTGAAAATCATATATTTTATAAATAATTTAATCTCTAGAAGTATTGTGACTTTTAAGCTTCTCCAACATCTTCTCTAAAAACACATTATTTTCCAACAACCGATCAACAAGACTATCAATTTGCGATTTATTAACACCCGGATTGATCAAAGCATCAATTGCTACGGTAACATCCAATGTACTGCTCTCCGTCTGTTCGGTTGACCCTAGAGTTGTAGTCGACGCAATGGTAGTTGTGGTTGTAGTAGTAGTAGTAGTACTAGATAAAGGATAAGGCCCGGGAACAAGCATCGCATCCTCCCTGGTTTTCTTTGGTAGCAACGCTGGGTTTTTGAACTTCACCCCATACGGGTGAAGTGAGTATATCAGGTAATCCATCACATACATCTGCAGACCTTGAATGTAGTGAAAGCTGATGGCAAGATCAGAGCAGCAGTTTCTACCGTAGTACGGCTCGTAGAACGAGTAATGTTTGTACCAAAAGTCTGGATCATCTGATGGATTGGTAGTTAGATGAAACAGTGGTTCCATCGGAAGGAAGCGTTTCCGTCCCAAGAGATCTCGTGAATCCCCAGCCGTCACATTGACACTTTCCATGCATCTTCCTGGAATTATTGATCAATTTATCTATCGTGGTGATGATTTTAAATTTACCCACTTACCCATTTCCAAATCTTCCGTATCGTACGCTGTTGAGCACGTTTCTGTGTTATTCAATGCTTGTTCCACGAATCGTTTCAAAGCCTCCCGACTGAGCACGTATCCTGCTCCTCCAGAAAAGTACCCCTGATTGACGTACTCCGGGTACCGGAACTTACTACCGAAGAAAATTGGAAAACCTGGCGAATATGGATACAAGAAATATCGCAAGTTTTCCATGATGACGTATCTGAAAACAAACATTAATTACTCCTCTTTAAAATAAAGCTCAACCTCACCCCAGTAACTCACGTATCATCATCGGCTTTCATGAACCAATCGTACTCGTTCAGGTGATGATCGTAAACGTACCGGAACGCTTCCCTTGTTTTATTCCATAGCGATTCTCTTCCCTCACCAACGGGTAGGGCAATTGTTCCAATCTTCTCGTCCTCGGTGGAGCTCATCAGCAGCAGCTTATTGCACCGGCGTCCCCAAGTTTGCTTTACGTGGATTGCTTTGGTATCGTGATTGACCGGGGTGGTCATGACCCAACAGAGCACACGAATGTCCTCGGATAGGTCGGCTGGGTGCAGGAGCTCATCGTAGGGTCCCAATTTGTATTGGGTTCCATTTTCGCCCGTCTGAAGCACTGACAGAATGGTGAACATACACGCCACGATTATGCCGAACAAGAAGGCAAAGTGTTTGCGTGATATGGGTGGTTTTTCTGCGGGTTCAAATGTAATGTAAAAAAAAAACTTATCAGCTGTAATTTGTTTTGTTTTCAAGTTGTAAATATACCCGGTTTTTTACACGGTTGTATTTTTCCTCCCACGGTATTTAAATGACATCAACATTGAATGCATCTGGTTTCAAAAGATCACAATGCATTAAAAGAAAAATATTGTGCCCACACAAAGTTACTAAATTCAATACAGAATAAGAACTTTAATGGAATGTAACTGGATGTATATTAATAACCAAATTCATATATTACAAAATAAAATAAGACTATGTATTCAAAAATATAAATACCTATACAAGCTATACAAGGCATCAATTCAAGGACTTTTAAGAAGTTCAGGAAACATCGTAGAAAGTAAAAAAAATTAAGAAGAAATTCTGGGAGCTTCATAGATCTTCAGAAAAATACGTAAGCAACGAGAATCTTGGAAAAGTTCTGAAAACTGCGTTGAAAATTTATTAAAGTTTGAGGAGCTTCATTTTTTCAGGGAAGCTCATTATTTTTTGAAGCCTCATGGATTTAGAAAATTTGTGGAAATTACGTACCAATTTTAGGAATTTCGTTCGTGTAACTTTGCGGAAAAACAATGAGAAACGTAGAAGTGCAGCAAAGTTTGTAGAAGTTTTGTAAATTTCGTAGAATTTTGAGGAGCTGCGTAAAACTCCATAATGTAAAGAATTTTGAAAATTTCAGGGGATTTTGTAGAAGATCTAAAAATAGTTCAATAAACTTCTAAGAACTTTAAGGATCGTTCGGAGATAAACCAGCCTGCCGCTAAAAATCTCCATGTAGAGAAAAAAAACTTTAGGGATACCCGCTTCAGTTTAGGGAACTTCATTGCAGTTTTTGAAAACCCTAGTATCACGCTTGTCACATATCGGTTGTAGAAACTTCTTTACGACTTACTTCAGTCATAAACAAGTTGCTGCAACTTTTCTTAACGGAAGTGTGCTACTAGGGAATGTACCCTATAAAAGTTATTTTTGCATATTGGTCATTCCAGCTCAACTGGGTACACCACCTTTGGTCGATGTCACGGATTTGAGCCAAACTTGGCCAAAACGCTTATTCAGGAATTCTGAACAAATGACTTTTTTGATTTTGTTCTAAAATGCCTAGATCCTTCTGAGCCCTGTATTTTTGAGATTTAAAAAAATTTCAACTTCAGTGTTCACTCAGCTGTTGACAAAAGCAGGCCACTCTCGATGTGTGCCACGCGATCGTCTGATTTCTCGGCAGCCACCATTGTGTGGTCCTCCTCATTGTTCTTCATCAGCAGTTCTTTCGGTCGATGCGTCGTCGACTTTGGAAAGCAACCGTTTATTGATGAGTGTGTGAGTGCTGACCACGTTTTGCGTTCATTGCTGCAATGGATGCGCTCTGACCCCCGATGGCGTAACTGCCATTCAATGAAACCAATGAAACCACTTTTTGGATAGCGGAAGATAAAGTGTTTATTGTGTTGTACTATATTTTTAAGATGTATTGTATAGTGACCAATAATCCTCGGCTTTGTAAAGTTAAAAAAATTCAACTTTCAGAAGAGATTGCTCCAAAACCAAAAAAGCTATTCGTGATCTTAGAACGTCAATTTTAAGATTTTGGATGCGCTCTGACCCCCGATGGCGTAACTGCCATTCAATGAAACCAATGAAACCACTTTTTGGATAGCGGAAGATAAAGTGTTTATTGTGTTGTACTATATTTTTAAGATGTATTGTATAGTGACCAATAATCCTCGGCTTTGTAAAGTTAAAAAAATTCAACTTTCAGAAGAGATTGCTCCAAAACCAAAAAAGCTATTCGTGATCTTAGAACGTCAATTTTAAGATTTTTTGATGTTAATTCTTATAGGTGTACCCACATTTTCTTTTTGTTATAGTAAGTACAGTAAACAGGCTGATTACCGGCAGTTATCCAAAATGTCAAAAAATGCCTTTTTTTCACCATGGGCGGGATTTTTTATTTCTTAATATTTTGGGCTCAAATTTTCACCACAGTTTGGAAAACTCTTGTACTTGATGTGTTTCCAAGGTTAAATGATTTGGACAAATAGTTTTTGGGATATGGAATGGCCAGTGGAATGCCCACAATTAAATTATGGACAGAAGTAAATAAATGAGGTAGTTATGATTTCATATAATGAGAATCCAGCCCAGAACATGTGAAAAATAACATAAAATTATTATTGTGCCATCGGTGTGAAGGAATGCAAGAAAAAATAAATAAAAAATATTAAATAGCATTGATTTTCCACCAGAAAAGCTCAAAACTACCACTCACTCATCTGGTCATATCTCAAAAATTATCAGTCCATTTCATTTACCAAAGTGTGGTGAAAATTTGAGCCCAAAATATTAAGAAATAAAAAATCCCGCCCATGGTGAAAGTAAGGCATTTTTTTACATACTCGATACTCACCCACTGTGTCATGCTTTCCCCATACTTATTAAACGAGCTGTCATAAATTCTACAACCCCCTCCCCTCTCAAGACTTTTTTTTACTTTATTAAGGAGATTTTCAGCCGACTGGATAGTTCATCTCCACTTCCTTAAGAGTGGAAGTCAAATTTGAATGTCCCCGAATGATGAATTACAAAAAGTTCGAATTCTGGCTCAGCAGACTTACAAGGTATTAAATGAGCTTCAATTATTATAAATATATAATATATATTATATATATAATATATAAAATATATAAACCTTGAAAATTGATCCACTACATATCTATTTAGATTTACTGTCCTGAACAGGCAGAACAGTTAACCTGAGTAGCTACGCAGTAATGTAGTATTTTTTTCTTTATTATCGTGATTTTTAGCCGTAGGCTAGTTCATCACGTAGTAATGTAGCAATTTTCCAAGGTTTATTGATCAATTTAAAAAAGGGTCCTAAACATGAAAAACATATGTATATCCCATAGACTATAATTGGAACACACCATAATAAGAACGTCTACCAATAACTGGAACACCTACGCTAGGTATGATCCATAAAATTAACATTTATTTTTTTATATTTTCTTAAGAAGATTATTATAGAAGCTTCTTTCGGAAGCTAATTCTAGACGCTTGACCATCGCTCCGCACCTCTTCCCTAAAAAAACACGGCAGGACAGTTAATCTAAGTTGTTACGCAGTAGTGGAGCAATTTTTCATGGTTTAATAATATAGTGTCCAAAACGTGAATAATATACGTCTAATTTATGGATCATGGCTGTTCGGAATATCGGGATAACCCTGTACAGCCAAGCCCAGCGACAACCCTGTGGGAGATTCGGAGAGCTACGGTAACGGTGAGAAACTATGAGAAACGACAGACGTCAGGTTTGGTTCATCGGAACTGTGAGTTTAGATAGTTTAGATAGGAAAAGAAGGTACAATTCCAAACCATCTAGAACACGTTTTACAGAACATCGGTAAATTAAATTGTAGTGATTTGTAGTGAACTAGCTACTGAAGTAGGTTAGTTGGAGGTGGAATTCGTGAAAATATTGAATGTAACAACCCTATACTGGTTTAATCTAGATACTACATTTTGATCCTAAAATATGGTAACCTAAAATTTGTTCCTAAACGCTATATACTTGATTTACCCTAAGTAACCAGTAAGTAGCTTATTCTACATCGTTTGCGTGCTTAACTAAAATAATAGTTGAATCCCTTAATCCTAAATATAGTCAAATCTTTGTTGAAAGAGTGACAGAAGATAACTCTCGGTTTGAAAAACTCCCGCTCGCATTTCATGGAGGAATTTCTCTTCCTCCAGCGTTTTCTCCTTTGCGCTTTTCTCCTACTGCTGGATTCCTAATGGCTACCTCATTGGTACTTCCTTTTCCATATTCGGATCCGGCATCACTCCTCGCACTATTCTTTCTGCTGGGTGGTCTTTTGGGACAGAATTCTTGATTCCTTTCGGAACCTTCAGCATATTTGTGCACTAAGAGCACGTCTACGGGACCTCCTTTACAGCTGTTGCCCTACCAGCACAACTATAATGGGTCCAGAAATCGCAGACATCACACTGGACCATATCATCTACGTGTTCATGGCCTTCACAAAGCGTACAGTTTCGATCGCTGTTTTGTTCTTCACTCAACGGTGGTGTTGATCCCTCTGACATTTTGAGGTTATATCCAATGTTGTTCTTCAATAATGTTCGGATTAATGAAAGCAACTTCCTCAGAGCAGGCTCGTTTTGGACAGCTTGCCATTATGAAATACCTGAAATAGGTTTTATTATGAGCATGCAGATTGGTGTAGATTTTATATTAGTTTAATAAAACCTATTTCAGCTACAAGCTGTCCAAAACGAGACTGCTCTGAGGAAATTGCTTTCATTAATCCGAACATGGCTATATTTTTAAGTGCACAAACTTGATTTTCTATGGATCACTTTCTTTAGTTTAAGGTTCACTGCTGAATGTGTTATGGGTCAATTACAATATGTTTATGGGTAATTCTTACAATTTCAATGCGCATTCTTTAGAAATTTAGCGGTATATTTTTACAATTGTGTTGCTAAATTTTACATAATATATGGATCATATTGATATTTTTTATGGATCATTCACCCTTTTTTAAGGATTTTCTCCGATGTTTTATTGATCATTTGGATGTTTTTTATGGAATGATTTCCAATATTCAATGGATCATTTACTGATTGGTAATTTTTTCCTCGATCTGTTTTCCGCCGATCTTGTTTTCCATACTGAGTACTAATGCTACCGACGCCATGGAGACAATTCTTACTTTTCTGAAATAGACACTTATAAATTAATCAAATTTATGCGATTTGTGCATAGCAATCGACTAGAAAATATGCAAAATTTGTACTAATGTATGTTTTCTACAGATTTTCGATATTGGACAAAGTCTCTCTGTTTACAAAAGGCTTCTGGTTTCTGATAAGTTTATATTATATATACGCCACCTAGGTGACTCTCGTTTCTAGAGCATTCTAGAAAGATGTGTTTGTCGGCAAAGTTGTGCATTTTATAAATCGACGAGGCTCGGTAGCTCAGTGGTTACCGTTTCTGCTTACTGAGCAGAAGGTCGGGAGTTCAATCCCAGGCCCGTCCCCTTACTTGCAATTTTTCACTTTGCCTTATTATATACCCACTAGATTTTAATGAAAACAAATTCTTCTTTAACACCGATCGCATCACTTACCACAGTGTGGGTCCTGATCTAAAAATAGAAATTGAATGAGCGCGTGTGTGTGTGTGTGTGTGTGTGTTTTTTTTTTTTTTTTTTTTTTTTTTTTTTTTTTTTTTTTTTTTTTTTTTTTTTGGCAAGGAGGAAACCTTCAAAAAGGCCATCGTGCCACCGCTTGACGACTGGGCGCACAGTCGCGGTGACACGGTGTGTGGGATTCTTACCGCACTAAAACCTCCTTAGACGCCTTGCCCTTTTCCCCCGGAACCACTTGTCGTATTACTTCGGAGGGGGCCGTGCATTACGCACCTCACTTTACCTCAGCTAATTGGCGCTTCCAGTTCGCTGATCGTCTCTCCAATTTGTGAGCCATTTATCTCCCAGCGTCACGTTCTACTCGGTTATCCCTGGTGGTGGATACAGCCTACTCTGACGGAGAGTTCTCCCGGCTTCGGCTTTCAGTTCGCACTTGTGTGAGCACATTACTACTTGCTAGTTGGTCTTCCCGCCATTTTCGCTGCAGCGCTGACATGATCTGCGTTACTGCTCTGCTGACGGCGTTAAAGGTGCCCTCCTCTCGACACATTTCTTCGACGACATTCTCCGTGCTAAGGGCGAGCATATCCTCTCGCACATCATCAAATCTAGGACATTCGAAGACCACGTGCTCTGGTGATTCTTCCACATTCCCACACTCCGGACAGAAGGGTGACGTTGTGTGTCCGAACCGATGCAGGTACTTCCTGAAGCAGCCATGACCAGACAGGAACTGCGTCAAGTGGAAGTTGACTTCTCCATGCTTCCTGTTCACCCAGGTCGAAAGAGTCGGTATTAGCCTGTGTGTCCATCTACCGTTCTCTGCTGCATCCCACTCCTGCTGCCACTTAGCCATCGACTCCGTTCTCACCATTTTTCGTACTCCTCTGGTTTCTCTCGTCATATAGCACTCGTAGTCCTCCGCCAAGGTGATGCCGATTGGGATCATACCGGCGATAACGCATACTGCCTCCATCGAAATGGTTCTGTACGCACTCACGACTCGCATGGCCATGAGCCGGAACGTACTGCTCAATTTCCTTTGGTTCTGCTTCGTTTTCAGCGCTTCAATCCAGGCTGGACCTCCGTACCTTAGTATTGATGAGGAAACACTAGCCAGAAGACGTCTCTTGCTGCTGCTTGGACCAGAATTGTTCGGCATGATTCTGGCTATTGCGTTGATGACCTTCGTCGCCTTCTTGCAAGCATATTCGATGTGGCTATTAAAGTTTAGCCGGTCGTCGATCATCACTCCCAGATACTTAAGCATGCGCTTCGAAGCAATGGTGTGCTCTCCAACGGTAATCTCTGCCCGCTGCACTGCTTTGCAGTTACTGACCAACATCACTTCTGTTTTGTGGTGGGCTATCTGCAGCTTCGCTCCTTGCATCCAGTTACCAATCGTATCTATCGCCTCAGCCGCCAACATTTCCACTTCTTCCAGCGTCTCACCGGTTACCGTCAAGACGACATCGTCCGCAAAGCCAACGATCTCAACTCCTTTGGGCAGCTTGAGCGTCAGCACGCCATTGTACATTCCGTTCCACAGCGTGGGACCTAGAATGGAGCCTTGGGGAACCCCCGCCGTGATTCTAAGCGATTTCTGCCCCGTGTCTGTCACGTAGACAAGGACCCGGTTCTGGAAATAACTACTTAGAATCCTGCAGAGGTAGCCTGGAACCCTCATTCTATGGAGCGCCTTGGCGATGGCCTCCCAGCTGGCGCTATTGAATGCATTCTTGACATCGATCGTAATCACGGCGCAGTATCGATTTCCTCTCCGCTTCTGTTTGGAAGCTTTCTCGGCTCTGTCAATCACTGTCCGAATTGCATCCACCGTCGATCTCCCTTTCCGGAATCCAAACTGTCTCTCCGACAATCCGTGTTCACTCTCCGTGCATTTCGTCAGCCTGTTGAGGATGATCCTCTCTAAGAGCTTTCCTACAGTATCCAGCAAGCATATTGGCCTATACGATGCAGGATCCCCCGGCGGTTTTCCGGGCTTCGGCAACAGCACAAGCTTTTGTACCTTCCACCTATCAGGGAACTGACCATCGTCCAGACATTTCTGCAGCACCATCCTGAACATGTCCGGGAACGTCTGGATCGCCGCCTTCAACGCCACGTTAGGAATTCCATCCGGGCCGGGAGCTTTATTCGCTTTCAACCCTTTCGCTGCTGCTATGAGTTCCTCGTTGGAGACTTGTTCAACGTTGTCTTCATCTACCTCGCCATATGGTGTAGGTGGCCAGTTCGTTGGGTCATGCTGTGGGAAAAGTCCCTCCACGATGACTTTCAGCTTGTTGTGACACATTTCAACCGGCATCGTTGGGCCTCTGATCTTCACCATCGCAACTCGGTATGCGTTGCCCCAGGGGTTGGCATTGGCATCGCGGCACAACTCCTTGAAACTATTTGACTTGCTCAGCTTTATCTTTCGTTTCAGTGCAGCCCTGGCCTCTCGGAACACCACCCTGCGCTCCTCTCTGTCTGCTTCTGTTCTTGCTCTCTGAGTGTGTGTGTGTGTGTGTGTGTGTGTGTGTGTGTGTGTGTGTGTTTTTTTTTTTTTTTTTTTTTTTTTTTTTTTTTTTTTTTTTTTTTTTTTTTTTATAGTAAGGTTTAGGAAAGCTTCAAGAAGCCTGGCCTGTAGTGAAGGTGGCACGGTGTGGTATCCACTAGTTGCCTAGTGCAGCTCCACTAAAACCCATTCCTTACTCTCTCCTCTGCCTGGATCCCCCCGGGACCACTGTGAAGCGACTACTTCGGGGGGTGGCTGTGCTCATGCACTTGTCGTACTCTCAGTGCTAGCTGGCGTTGCTAGATCGCTGCTCTTCTCTCCATTTACGCTGCAGCTCTGACATAATCTGTGTGACTGCCCTGCTGACGGCATTCCAAGAGTCCTCCTCTCGACACATTTCATCAACGACATTCTCCACGTTAAGGACGGGCATCTCCGTTCGCACTGCCTCGAACCTTGGACAGTCAAAGACCACATGCTCCGGCGTTTCATCGACGTTGCCACACTCCGGACAGAGGGGTGACGCTGCGTGTCCGAACCGATGCAGGTATTTCCTGAAGCAGCCGTGGCCCGACAGGAACTGCGTTAGGTGGAAATTGACTTCTCCGTGTTTTCTGTTCACCCAGGTCGAAAGAATCGGTATTAGTCTATGTGTCCATCTACCGTTCTCCGTCGTGTTCCACTCCTGTTGCCACTTAGCCAATGACTCCACTCTCACAACTTTCCGTACTCTTCCGGCTTCTCTCTGCCTGTAGCACTCACTGTCCTCCGCCAGGGTGATGCCGATAGGGATCATACCGGCGATAACGCATACTGCTTCCGACGAGATGGTTCTGTACGCACTCACGACTCGCATGGCCATGAGCCGGAACGTACTGCTCAGTTTCCTTTGGTTCTGCTTCGTTTCCAGCGCTGGAACCCAGGCTGGACCTCCATATCTCAGTATCGATGATGACACGCTGGCCAGAAGACGCCTCTTGCTACTGCTGGGACCAGCGTTGTTCGGCATGATTCTAGCTATCGCGTTGATGGCCTTCGAAGCCTTCTCACAGGCATATTCGACGTGGCTGTTGAAGTTTAGCCGGTCATCGATCATCACTCCCAGGTATTTTAACACACGCTTCGAGGTTATGGTGTGCTCCCCGACGGTGATTTCCGCCCGCTGTACCGCTTTACAGTTACTGACCAATAACACTTCCGTTTTGTGGTGGGCTATTTGCAGCTTCGCTCCTTTCATCCAGTTACCAATCATGTCGATTGCCTCGGTTGACAACACTTCCACCTCTTCCAGCGTCTCGCCTGTTACCGTCAAGACGACGTCGTCCGCAAAACCAACGATCTCAACTCCTTTGGGCAGTTTCAGCGTTAGCACGCCGTTGTACATCCCGTTCCAGAGCGTTGGACCAAGGATGGAGCCTTGTGGAACTCCCGCTGTGATCCTAATCGATCTCTGTCCCATGTCTGTCTCGTAGACTAGAACCCGGTTCTGGAAATAACTCCTCAGGATACTGCACAGGTAGTCAGGGACCCTCATTCTATGCAGTGCTTCGGCGATGGCCTCCCAGCTGGCGCTGTTGAACGCATTCTTGACGTCGATCGTTATGACGGCGCAATATCGATCTCCTCTCCGCTTCTGTTTGGACGCCTTTTCAGCTCTCTCGACCACTGTCCGAATTGCATCCACCGTCGATCTCCCTTTCCGGAATCCGAACTGCCTCTTCGACAATCCGTGCTCACTCTCCGTGTATTTCGTCAGCCTGTTTAGGATGATCCTCTCCAAGAGTTTTCCGAGTGTATCCAGCAGGCATATAGGCCTGTATGATGCTGGATCCCCCGGCGGTTTTCCTGGTTTCGGCAGCAACACTAGCTTCTGTATCTTCCACCTGTCAGGGAAGTGACCCTCGTTCAGGCATTTCTGCAGCACCATCCTGAACATGTCCGGGGATGACTGGATCGCCGCTTTCAACGCTACGTTGGGGATTCCATCCGGACCGGGAGCTTTCTTCACCTTCAATCCTTTCGCCACTATTACGAGCTCCTCGTTGGTGATTTCGACGTTATCTCCCTCTCTTTCTCCGTACTGTGTAGGTGGCCAGGTTGTTGGGTCGTGCTTCGGGAAAAGTCCTTCCACGATGACTTTCAGCTTCTCTGGGCACATTTCAGCGGGCATCGTTGGACCTCTGATCTTCGCCATCACGACTCGGTATGCGTCGCCCCAGGGGTTGGCATCAGCGTCTTGACACAGCTCCTTAAAACAGTTCGACTTGCTCTGCTTAATCACTCGTTTAAAAGCGGCCCTGGCCGCTCGAAACACTTCTCTTCGTTCCTCTCTGTCTGCTTCCGTTCTTGCTCTCTGAACACGTCTTCTGGCTCTGAGACAACTAGCGCGGAGAGTACTAAGTGCCTCGTTCCACCAGTAGACTGGACGCCGTCTGTTATTTGGCTCCAGTTTCCTCGGCATGGTCGTGTCACATGCTCTCACTAACGTTTCTGTCAGCTCGTCCGCATTTAGATCTACGGGACTCCCGTCCACACGAAGTGCCTCAACGAACAAATCCTTGTCGAAAGCTTTCGTCTTCCACTTTCGGTCACAAGTTCTCGTCCTCCGTACTGCCACAGTATTCCGTTGACCGATGCCATATCGTATCGCCTGATGGTCGCTATGGGTATATCCTTCGCACACTCTCCAATCCATGTTTGCCATCAGCGACGGACTGCAGAAAGTAACGTCGATAATGGATTCTCGGCCATCTCTGCGAAAAGTGCTGCTGGTGCCTTTATTGGCCAGCATAACTTCCAGTTTTGCCAGAGCTTCCAGCAGACTGTGCCCTCTTGCATTGGAACACCTGCTTCCCCACTCCACTGCCCAAGCATTGAAGTCTCCTCCGATGACTACCGGTCGTCGTCCGACCAGCTCTTCGGTAAGTCCATCAAGCATCTCGTAGAACTTCTCAATCGTCCATCTGGGGGGTGCGTAACAACTACACATGAAGATTGAAGATTCCGTTGATTTTGGCGATGACGAAGCCTTCGTATGAGCTCGCAACCACTTCTTGAATGGGGTATCTGCCCATAACTTGTATAGCTGCCATCCCAGCTCTATCCGCAACCCAGTTACCGTTATCGGGAGGGACTCGATACGGTTCCGCAATGATTGCAACGTCGCACTTTGTTTCTGTTGTCGACTGCCACAACAGTTGCTGAGCAATGTCGCAATGATTGAGGTTTATTTGGGTTACCTCCATTACTGTTGGCCTGCCATCGCCTTTTTGTATGCTAGGCATTTGAAGCCTCCCGTCGTATGATCGTTACCGTCCTCTTTTTTGCAGAGCATACACCTCGGATGCTTCGTGCAGCCTCTTGCAATATGGCCTTTCTCTCCGCATTTCCTGCACAGATCAGATCTGTCAGGGCCATTGCAGTTCCTCGCCTGGTGACCGAATCCCATGCACTTGAAGCATCGCTCCAATTGCTTGGTAACCCGAGGAGTGGCTTTCAGCGAGCACAATGACCAGCCAACCTTGACCTTGCCCGTCTCCAACAGCTTATTCGCTGCAGCTGTCGAAAGCCGTATAACCGCCGTTTGCATGCCGCCGTACGCCTTCCTCATGCGGATTGACATCGGGACATCTCCCAGATCGCAGTGCACTCTCAACGCACTTCTTAGCTCCTCTTCTGTGGTGATCTCGTCCAGGTCCCTGCACTCGACCACTGTCTCCTGGGATAGAGCTCTTACGCTCGCCCCTTCGCCAAGAGACTTTTCGACGAGCTCCTTGAAGGCTGAGCTCTTGACAGCAGGATCCTTCTTCAGCTCAAAGAGGATCTCGCCTTTCTGGGTTCGCCTGGTTTTCACCACGTTCTCTCCTAGTTGCTTCAACTCCGGATCCTCTCGTACCTTCCGGAGGAGTGCTGCATACGACGTTTTGTCCTTAGCTTCGACGATCAGAGCATCGCCCTTACTTCGCTCCCGACGAGTCCTGGGTATCACCTTCTTCTGTTCAGCTTTCTTCTTCATGTCTTTTTCCTTCCGTTTTTTCCACTTCTCCTTTGGCTTCTCGACGGTACGCCAGCCTTCCTCCTTGTTGTCTTCTTTGTCGTTCTTGACTTTTTTCAACTCCTCTTCCTCTCCTGGAGTTTCCCTTTTCCTCTTCTCCGAGCGCGGATTTCGAGGTCCCTTTGGCGTCTCCTGTATTTCAGCTGCTGCTTTCTCCTTGGCCTCGATCAGTGCCCTTTCGGCAGTTACGGACCTCGTCCTCAGCGCATCCTGTTCACGTTCGGCAGCAATAATGGCGGATTTGATGCCCGTCACCATTTCCTTTATTGCCTTGTGGACGTTGCTCTTATCCTTGATGAAGTCATGGAGTTCATTGATCCTCCTCCTGACCTCCATCAATTTGGTCTTCCCAAGCTGCAATCCTTCTTGGGGTGTGCTACTGCTGGATTTCGGTGTGAACACCTGGCTTAGCATAAGACCTAGCTCTCCTTGGTGTCCTTGCTGCTCACCTTGGGGCTTACTGCTGCTGTTGGAACTCGCTGTTGCCTCCAGGTTCAACACTGGTGATCTCTGCAATATCCCGCTCCTTGCGAACACGTTCGCTCCTCCGTTTTCAGTTTCTGGCGTCTTGCCGTCGTCCTTCATATTTTTTTGGGTTTTCTCATTTTCTTCTTTTTTGTTTTTTTCTCCGTTTTTCTCCATTCTGTTGGGTCCCCCCTCCGGGCCGCTATCTCCACTCGTTGTATGTAGTCGCCTATCGTGATCCCATGGTTATCTATGCAAGCAGGGAGGCCATGCTAGGGTTGACACGGTCCTTCATGGGGGCCGTGTTCAGAGCCAGATCGGCGTAAGTCAGGAATGTTACATCTGAGTCTACTACTCACCAATCACCAATTGGTGACGAGTTTTGAACGTATCCGGAGGCCTGCCAAGGTTTTACCGGGACGGGGGCAGCCGCACTATTAGCCCACTCGCCATTTCAAGAAGGTGTCACCCTTCTTTACTTAGGGAGCAGAATAGCACGACTGTCAGCCCTGTAGCGTGGTATCCAATCCATTGTACCGTGTCGTGTCCATAGTTCCATGCCGTATCCAGTATGCCGTAATAAGGATCTTACTGGCGTCGATCCTAATGTGCCGGTTGGCACTCCTGCGGGTTGACGAAGCATTTCCTCGATCGCCGTGTTATGGTTACCGCGCCAGTGTTCGCGTCGCACCCCCTCACTTTGCTATTGTCAGAAGGACAACATTGCCCAGGCTACACCACGGGGAGGTGTGAGGTAGGAACTTGTGAGGACCAGAGATAGGAAAAACGCTCTTCCCAGGTTGTCAATTCACCATTTGTAGCCCTGTGTGTGTGTGTGTGTGTGTGTGTGTGTGTGTGTGTGTGTGTGTGTGTGTGTGTGTGTGTGTGTGTGTGTGTGTGTGTGTGTGTGTGTGTGTGTGTGTGTGTGTGTGTGTGTGTGTTTGTGTATTATAATCGCTCTACCAAAAACGATCCCTGCGTGTGCGTGCAACCTTTCCCCACATCCAACATCCCAGTTATTTCTCGTGGAAGCGCAGAGGATTTCTCGGTTTCCTTCACAGCGAGTACCACGTCAACACATTCCTTCCCATTCCCTAGTTGACCTGCATTCGGACACGGCCGGCGCTGGTATTGCTAAAATATTAGATCTCCAGTTCTTACACATTGAGGATGAATGTTAGTCCCAAACATCATCTGTTGGTTCTCTGTGTAATGGCAGCTGATCTGGTAATAACAGAGCAGCAACCGTGGGCGGTCAATCTGATTTTTTTTTTATTGAAAGTTGTGCATTTTATAAATCCTAAAAATATTACAGAAATCATCAAAGACCTGTGGCTTACAAAACGGAATATATCGGCCTTAAAAAAATTACCTCGTTTAAAAAAAATCTCGTATGTAGCTCAGAAGTGTAAGATTTTACCTTGTATAGACATCATTGAAATATAAGAGCATACAAAATTCTGACAAATTTCCAATTTGCATGGAACTTTGTTTGTTTGTTAACAGGTATTAATTCATAGTTTTGATAAAATTCACTATTTTTTTTTTAATCGCCTGAAATGCCAATTAAAAAAAATTCAGCATGAAAACGGCACTTCTGATCGAAATGACATATGTTGCAAAGTAGTTAAGAAAAATAAAAATTTTCTGGAAAAAAAATAGCAAAACCATGTTTTAAAACCCAAATTTTTACAAAATGTCCTTGCCCGATTTCTGATAAACATTTTTTTTTTCGTCATTCGGGATAATGACTTTTCGGTAAATAGGTTACTCGGAGTAATGGTTTTCTGCGTAAGGAGCCAAGCGGATTGGTCACATGTGATTACTGGCCTCGGGCTTTAACGCGATTGAGCCTTCCAAATCAACGAACTAGATAAAAAAAAAAGGCCTCGGGCTTAGCGTATGATAATTAGAATAAACTAGTTATTCGCATGTATGAGTCTCCTTCATTGAACATTAAGACTAAAACAAATTACGCTGATTGAAATTTTTATTTCAAACGTTCTCTTCATCCGTCTTATTTTCCACAGCTTTGTTCTCGAGTCATTGGAGTTTTTCAACTGTGTTATTGCGGATCGGTGATCGCATTTTATTAGCTTTATATCCCGTGCCTGATTATATGATTTAATAAATTATTGGTGTTGCTGATGTAATGGCGCTTGGGGTGCTTCCACATTTCCCTTTGTTACCCGTTATTACCACGACCACGTTGAAATTTTTAGTAAATCCAGTAAAACAAGTGCCCCTGTTTCTATAAAATTTCACGCAATTTTAAATACAAGCTTCTGCGACTCGGGTAATTTTTTATATGAGATATCTTTCACATAACTAGCTATTTATCTTCGTGATGTGAATATATTTCCACTAAACAATTATATTACATCACTTCTACATTTTACGATTAATATTAATTCACAACTTTTTTAAATACACCGAAAATTAAACAATTGATAATATTTGACGAACATAAAAGTCTGAATGACAAAAAAGTCGGATGCTTCGAAAAATGTTGAAATTTGAAAATAATAATTACACTTTTTTATATAAGCTTTCTGAGAGCCAAAAAACATCAATTTAGTGAACCAATTCCGGTGAAATGTTGTGGTAATATTAATCAGTGTTTTGATCATTTGAAGGCATCCTTTTGTGAAAGCATATCAGCATTACAAAGACAAACTACTTTTTTAATGTGTGTCATCCAATATCACATATTCGCCAATATATCAGGAATTTTGTATTGAAATTACCTGTAACTCTGAGGAACAATGAAGTTTTGATTAATTAATAAGTCATACAAATTGCATAGCGATTGGTTATCATTCAACAGAGATGCAATGTTTTTAATGACAATAAAATTTAAGGTGGCTCTATTGTCCAGACACGCACTGCAGTGCATCGCATTGGTTTCTAATGGATTCTACTATTATAGGTTTACTACCGCATATATTTATGGGTGAAAGAGTCAAAATCTTAACAACAATTAATTGTTTCAGTATTTTTTCAGCTAGGTAATTAAAAGTTATGAATTCCTCTTATTTTAGGAGAGTTATTGATGAAAAAATGTGCCAGGTTTTCCACAATTATTCAGGCATAAGCCCCATACAACAACTATAGGTAGACCATTATTACTGGATCACCTATGGTAATATTTACGTATTAGTAGGTTATATCCCAATAACCTAACCATCACTTCTTGTTTTATGGGTGTAGTACAATAATGTTCGACATTTCGTTGAGGTGTCATTTTTATGATTTGCCAGGAGTGTAACAAATCCTCATTACAATGCTGCGTGACTCATTAATTTATACATTACACATTACATTACATTCAATATTATATTCAAAGTTTGCAAGTTTTAAAGTGGTATATTTTTACATTGTCATTAGACTTAAATATTCATTCCAGGAGTGGAGGTTAAAGCATCGAAAAAATAAAATAAAAATCAGTGGAATAAAATGGAATTAGAATGGAATCCATTTTCCCAACTTACAACTAAACAATGTAACTGAATCTACGCCTACTAGGAATTACAAATATCTATTCTTTTGTCATATTCCAAAGGAAACTGACGAGTGATTTGAATGTTTAAAAGTGGTTGTTTGGGAATTAATGTATGCATATCTCATTCCATTTCGTGTGTCATCATATCGCATGGATGCATTCTTTCCGAGGTACAATGCAACCACATATGGTTGGCGAGCATTTAACACCGTTATTTAAAGTTGACATCCACTTACTCAAATGGAGACCAACTTTCGCTTTATCCATATATGGGACCATTTTAAATGCTTTTCAGCATTATCCAGAAGTCACAAACTACAGTTCAAAATTTGAATCACCTTCCACTCTTCATTGTTCGATCACTTTTGATTTTCTCTGCTGTTGTAACATTCTTCTTCAAATTTCAACATCCGTTCACTTTAATTATCTTGCTCTAAGAACACCACATCAACTGCATCCAACTACTAAGCTCAATAGGCACGATTTCATCACATCACCATCATCGCCAACAAAACATAATTAAACATCATCCTCTTCACTTTTCGGTAGCATCCACGATAATCATGTTCACGCCTATCTATCCAATCTAAGCGACAAAACAACAGCGATGACACCAACACGAAAAGTATCCGCAATCCGGGTTCACTCTCGTGTCGCATAAAACAAAAACAAACATTCAATTTCGAGCGATTCAGTTCGCGCGGATCTAACTCGCACCCGCGCCAATCAAGTCAACCGCCAATCCACGTTAGACAACATTTGAAAACCAAATGAAGTGTGGCTCCAAGTCGCATCACGAGAAGTAGCTTCTTCCTTTCGGACTGCTCCTTAGGATTAGCTAAGCGCAAGAGATGTTCCGAGGGGTGGTTGTTTGATGATGATGATGACTACAAATGATGGAATAGGTGGGAGCTCGAGCAGTGTCTGTATTTTTGCTTAAATATATGTGAATAGGTCGAAGTTGATGAGCTTCATGAGATGTACCTTCTGGTATTTTACGAATCTTGGGACGACGACGAGACACTGTGCCGAAAGAGGTTCCTTAGGAGGCTATCTTAAAAGTTTCACTGAATGACTTACGACAGTTCCCACCCAGTGCTGCTAGTCTGCATCTGGTTATAACATATTAGCTGTTACTGTCGCGATGTCACGAAGCCCCACTAGAAATAGTGACTAAATTATGGATAACATCATGATTAGCAATCGATTATGGCGAATTGTTAGCCGTGGGTCTCCCTTCTCCGTCGGTCGCGGGAGGATCGTCACACTATGGTAAGAATGGCTCGGTTCGACTGCACCGTCAGCTTTGGAGTTTTCATTACACGACTGTAAACAAAACGGCATTCGATTCGTTCGAATTAACATAAATCATGGAGTTAGAAAAACACCATACACGGCAATCCGGGATTCCGGACATTCTTTGAAATCAATAGATGATGAAACCTGATGACACCCGGTTACCACCGGTCGACCTTGACTAATTATACCGTGGCCCGAGCGCCGGTCATTGTGTCACGGTTTTACAAAGTGTCGTATCAATTTGCCGAATGGTGTAGAACCAAGGAGTAGAAATAAACAGTAGACTTAAGGTTCACACATCCGAAGAAGCAATCTGTTTGAGCACATCGTGAGAGACATTGTCTTCGGAGACCACCACCGACCATTGGTTCGTTAGGTAGTTGAAACTAGCCGATATTGTCATTAACACATCAATGGTAAAATGTTGTGGTGACTGATGAGATAATTAGCTAGCAGTCGATAGTCAAAATCAATAAATCAGCAAGATGATATTTGAATGGTACAAACTCAAAGCGCTGTAGCAATTTATCATATGTAAAGCAACCACAGTAAATTAACACGTTGTGGCTAACATACAGCGACTAACTAATTTAAAGACATCTTATTTGGACTGAGATACGACTTTCGACGAAGTAATATGCACTACAGTGGCATTCTTCTGGAAGTGACACAGTGAAATTTATGCAAATAATTGCTAATTGAAAAGCTGACAGCATTTGATTTGACGTTTCGCACGACCCTCATGATCGCAGAAATTTTCACATTCACATTGAGACACAATTTATTTCATCGTTTGCCTTTTATTAACCAGCAATAAACTGATATAAAATATAACCGCTAATCATTCTTTGAATCTGAGAATGTCACTTCCTCATGACAGTAGTGTCATCTTCTGAGCGAGAACATTAGCGCATGCAAATTTTAACTCACACGCATGACCTAAAACTTCATCCTTGACTGGGACTCATTAGCAGCGCATACAACTCTGTACGATAAAGGAAGCTTGGTATTCAAAATCGCCTCACACGAGCTCAAATACACCTCTCAGCTAAGAAAAACAAAACTTTGAACGAATCAAAACCTCGTTTGATGTACTGTAGCTATGTATTGCAGAGACCAAAGAGTCAAGGTTTACATAAAAACAAAACAAGCGCGAAGAAGCGCACGCGACGTACGAGAGGTTAACTCGCTTTTGCCAACACTAACGCCCGCCTGCGAACCGTTTGATGCAGCAATCAATACCCCTTAATTTGATGATTCCGATTGTTTACTGATCAAACAAACAAGCTATTATCATCAGTTCCGAGTGCGGTGAGTGCAGAGGCAAAAAACAAAGTGTTCATTAACAAATTATAGAGCATTTTGGATGATCTTTCGGTATTATGAACATGTTGATTTTTTTTCCGAAGAACTTATTATGTGAGGTGGTATTTCAGTCGTACATAAAAGCTTAGAGCATTAACTCGGTGCAGGTTAAAGCTGCATTACGGCCACTCCTTATCGTATAATTAATTCAAACTTATCAAGGTAACAAAATTCGCAGACAATTACTGCTATTTCAGCAACGATCATTACACAATGTAGAAGCATCTCCCCAACATCTCAGCGAAGTGCGGAGTCACCTATAATGTCACGATGGCGGCGTGACACTTGGCGTAGATTTATACCTACATACGAAAAACGGATAATTTCATAACCACAATATGGCAGTCGGATGCAGTCTACTGACAACTTAAGATACCCCGGCTCATTCAACCATAAACATACTTTGCTTGGAATGGGGTAAATCTTCTTCACCAGGCGATGCGACAAGAGCTTAGCACATAGGCTTGAAGTACGCGACTGTTGCGGTTCAACACTTTACAACACCGAGTGCCGTGGCAGGTCAATCGCGGTTGACCTTTCTCCGTAACAACTTAACTATGTCACCACGTGACTTTCTTTCGAGTACCTATCTTCTTGTAGGTGCGATCAGGCAGTCACGATCTCACGCGGTGTTTGTTAGAATTGTTTGGAAGGTTACAAACAAGTTTGATTGATTGATTAGACCTGCACTATTGACTGTTTTCAAATGGACAATCAGTGGTTATGCGGGATCAGAGATGTCCCATACTCGAATTAGTCATTGTTATTTAATATGATACATTAGGAGGGGGAAAATTTACGAAATGCATGCTCGAGAAATAACAAAACATCGACAGTAGTTTAGACCCAGTAGAGCCCCAAACTGGAATTTTGTATAACGGGTGTTCAATAAAAAATGAAATTTTTTTTCAGTCATATAGCTTTTAAAAAAAAAAAATTTCAACAAATTCAGTATTTTTATTAAAAACATAAAGTTTATTCTTCAAAAAACGTCAATGAATATTGGAGAAGGGGAACTGGTCAGTCGTACGACGCAACTTAGTCGCGATGCTCTCACAAGAGCGCTGGACGGCACTGAAATCATTCTAATTTTTTATTGAACACCCTCGCTAAATCCAAATATGCACTAAGATTTCGTTTGACACATAGTTTAAGAAAAAATAATTTACATACAAAATATGTTCAAATTCGTGAATTCACTGATTTTATTTCAAGCTGATCTATTATTTAGAATAAGAACATTTTGTACCATTATATCAACAACACAATTTAAATTTAATCCTTAAGCATAAGTTTTGTAAGCTGTTGTTGATACAGGATAAAGAAGTTGACCTCTCACTGCTGATCATGCATTAGAAAGAAGCTTTATTCATTGCCTGCCAGTGGTGGATCAATCTTTTGGGCCTTTTTCATTACTTTTTATTATGGAAAGGTAACGTAACATCCAGTTGAATTTTCATTTTACCCATCGTAAATGCTATTAAACTCCACACGTTAAAACCACATTCAGTGTTTTCACTGGAGGTGCACTCGAGGGGGCTCGCAAGTGTACCTTCAGTGCATAAATTTTGAATTTTGATAGGGAGATCAGTAACAAAATGCTATCTATTTTAAGATGGGTTAACTGAACATTCAATTGAATTTAATGTAAACATTCAATTGGATTTAAAAAGTAATGAACACAGCAAAAAATTAATGTTGATATCACATCAAAGTGCATGCACTTCAATCGTATCAAAAATATGGTGAAATATTACTTGCCAAAGGAAAAAATAATAATTAATACAGTGCATAAACTTACATTACGCTGCTTTTACTGCATTTGTTTATTTGTGTGGCCATAAAAATTGAGATTTTCAACATGATTGAACTGCATCCTCTTGGATGTAAAATATTAAAATTAATTTTTTACTGTGAAAAGTCCCAAAAAAGTTATTCCTCCCTGATGCCTGCAGAGCGGGTGTCACTAAGGATAATTTCTCTACTGTTCGTATTTAAATTTTAAACTCAAATCTAAAAAGCATAAATCATGCTGTTGGATTACCTGAACCGCGGATAGCTCTGGAGAGGGAATGGCGATGATTCACTCTTACATCGTCTTCGGCGACTCGATGGTACGTGCAGCAAGCGATCGGTTAGTTCGAAGGCACTGATAATGACGGCAGGACAGTTTGGCACCTTCCTTTATTGGGCTAATTACAATAACAATCCATTTTTTGATGGAAACACTAACTACACAGCACTACATTTATTCTTCTTAACACTAACAAACATTGGCTTAATTCTAACACAAATGACCGGTCTTGGTGACCGTCTTCGACCTATGACTAGTTGTTCGTAACTAAAAATCTATCCCTCTGTCAGCAATAAAAAAAACTAAACCCATATCCGAAGTCTAGTGGTGAATTTCTGTCACACGATTGACCCGGGCGAATCTCTCTCTGCATCATCTCCATCTCCCATCGATGACGTCAAAGGAAGCTGCTGTTGTATCGGTCTGGATGCTGCTCAATCGATGTGTGTAACAATACCCAACTTTTTGGAGGCGAACCAGCCCAAGGCTGAAAGCCTCCTTAATAAAGTTAAATAATAATAATACAATACCCAACTTCAAAACAATCTGCCTGGCTGGTCGATAGCCAGTACAATAGCCAACAGATGTACCTCAGTAGCAGCTACCGGCTAAATTAGGGTGTCTAGGGTGGTCCTCACAGACATTCTCACCCACCCAGAAATATCCGTTTCTGCAAATAAAAGAAATTCCTCTTCGATAGAATGGGACAGGGATAGAATAAAGTTAAGTGTTGATCGAATCTACGACTGGCAATAAACAAATCTTCTCGATAGGCCGCTTCAGTTCACCAGACGCTGTTTTGATGGTGACGACTCGAACAACTCCATCGCTACCCGGGTGTAAATCCATGATCCGACCCATACGCCAACGCATCGGTGGTAGATTATTATCCTGGATTATGACTAAATTTCCTTCTTTTACTTGAACTGGTGGACACCAGCGTTTTGCCCTGCCCTGCAGTTGGCAAAGATACTCCCTCTTCCATCTATTCCAGAAGTGCTGCAACTGCTGCTGGACAACTTGCCAATGTTTTAGGCGGTTCGTCGGTATCAAACGTAAATCTTCCTCAGGGAACGACTGCAAAGATGCTCCGACTAGGAAGTGCGCTGGAGTAAGCGGTTCTAGATCGTCTGGATCGTCAGACATCTGAGTCAAAGGCCTTGAATTTAGGCAACCTTCTATCTGGATTAGCAACGTATGCATATCTTCCAGTGTAATTGGGCTGTCCCCAATGACCCGAAGGACGTGGTGCTTGGCTGATCGCACTGCAGCTTCCCACAATCCTCCAAAGTGGGGTGCGCTTGGAGGGTTGAAATGCCAGTTGATTCCTTCGTCTGAACAGAATCTCGCTACCTGCTGTCGATGACCATCAGTTTTCAGCAAACGAAGCAGCTCCTGCAACTGATTCCTGGCTCCAACGAAGTTCGTACCGTTATCTGAGTACAGATCAGTGCACCTTCCTCGGCGTGCGATGAATCGTCGGAGAGCCTGCATGAATCTGTCCGTGGACAAATCAGACACCAATTCGATATGCACAGCCTTCGTGCACATGCATACAAAAATTGCAACGTATGCCTTCACGGCAGTACGGCGTGGTCCTGGTCTAATATACACCGGACCAAAGAAATCCACTCCGGTTTTCGAAAATGGACGAGAGACCGTGACTCTTGATGCCGGCAACTCTCCCATAAACTGCTGCACCAGCTGAGGTTTTGACCTGAAGCACCTTAAGCACTGCTGCACAACCTTTCTGGCAACGTTTCTTCCTCCCAACGGCCAATAACGTTGACGAATCGTTCCCAATAACAATTGCGGACCAGCATGTAGCAAACGAAGATGATACTGCTTGAAAATCATCATCGTGCAACGGTGACGTGCTGGCATGATCATTGGATGCTTGGTGTCGTCAGATTCTTCCGAATACTTCAAACGCCCACCAACTCTCAAGAGTCCGTCCTTGCATATAAACGGACTATTCCAGCGTAATGGTGACCTCCTAGGAACAGGATCATTTTTCCTGACCGCTCTCAGTTCATCAGGAAATACTTCTTCTTGGACCCTTCTTACTAGCGTGAATTCCGCTTGACGTAGTTCCTCTGAAGTGAGGAATCCACTCGAACGCTCTTCCCTTGGAATCCGCAGTAGACGCATTAGGCGCTGCCATATTGCTATGCGTCGGATCAATACCGTGTAGGAGTTTGACTTGGAGACAAACCATTCGTTGAATTCTTCAGCAGCTGTTGTCGTACATACAGCTACTGTACGCCTTCTTTCTTCTTCATATTCGTCCTCAGGCCATTAAAAATGTGGTTTAAAGAGAATGGAAATTTTCTCAAGAGCACATTATAAATGCACGTCAGGATAATTAGTAATTTGTTATCTCGAATGTTTACCAAAGTCTCAGACTACACACTTTGAAAAATTCATGTAAATTTAGGTGCTCTGAAAGTGACATATACGAGCGTCAATTTTGACATAAATTTGAGTCACAACAGACGTGAAATAAAGCTCAATCAAACGTACTTTTCGTCGAGCAACGAACATTTCAGTCTCGGTACAGAGTCCTGAATAGGAACATAATTTTATAGTAAATCCAAAAGCATTCTGGAGTAGCGGCGCCGGTGGTGTAGTAGTAAGCGTAAATGCCTCTCACACCAAAAGGCCTGGGTTCAATCCCAGTCAGTGCTATTGAGTATTTCTGAGGCATAAAATCTTTGATCACGGAAGGGAAGTAAAGCCGTTGGTCCTAAGTCATTGGTCGTTGGTCGAGAGTTGATGGCTCGATAGGTAGGGTCCAGGTATGGCAGCTGCCTCCCTGGCATCGACAGCATTGGTACTCAGTACGGAAAACAACATCTCGAGAATATCTCTAGAAGATTTTAATAAGCTCGAAAGTTACAAATGTAAGCTATGGCTTCAAACGTAAATTTTCTGAAATTTCCAACTCGCCCATGCAAACTAGCACTACCATCAGAAAGGTGAAAACTTCCTCTACCTAGTGGTGAAGATAATTTGTTACTTTACGAAAAATTTCTCGAACTCTTAATTCAAACGTCAAAATTTCTAAACTTTTTTCATATTCCGTGATTTATTTTTTTTACATTCTTGGAACTTAAAAAATCAAGTGTTTCAGGCTTTCGATACATGATACATGAAAAAAAAATATCAGAATCCTTAAGATCTTGAGTACACGGGAACAAATCTAATCTCCGACATGAGAAAAATGATTCATGAGTTCATGAACATAGCGTGTGTTCATGTTATGAATAATATTTATTTATTTAACCACCATCTTTGACATTTTAGCCATACAGACTGTTTAAAGTGACTTAATGCTATTCTTAAAAACTGGTCTTCTTATATTAAAATCAAAAACATCACACGTAACATTAAACAGTCTGCAACATCTTTCGAGAGGATTGTTATAACCGTAAGCAGTACGATGTCCAGGAGTCCACAGAAAGTAATAGTTGCGGAGACGGCGAGCTGGAGTGTGGAAATTGATGTTCCCGAGCAAACAACTGCAGTAAATATGATTACTAATCATGTCAAATATGAACATCCTCTTGAGAAAGACTAGGCGATTTGTTAGTGTTTGCAGTCCAATAAGCGCACATCTATGCTCGTACGGAGGCAAGCTATCTGGATTTGTCCATGGCAGACGTCGTAATGCAAACTTTATAAACTGTTTCTGGATTCTCTCGATGTGCAGTACATGAACAGCATGATATGGATCCCAAATTTGTACTCCATATTCAAGAACACTGCGGACCATAGAGCAGTACAGCGCTTTCAGGGCGTACACGTCGTCGAATTGTGCAGTATTGCGGCGCAAAAATCCTAGCATGGAGTTGGCCTTTGCAACTGTCATGGATATGTGCTCGTTAAACCGTAGTTTGCTGTTCAAGATGAGCCCAAGATCCTTAATGACATTAACCCTTTCCAGCGGCGATTGATTCATAGAGTAATCAAAAATGATCGGAGAGTGAGAGCGGATAAGGGTAATCACTTTGCATTTGGCAGCATTGGCTTGCATTCCATTCATCTGACACCAGGATGACAATCGCTCTATATCAGCTTGAAGTGCGCAACAATCCACGATCGATTTGATCACACGGTACAGCTTAAGATCATCCGAATATAGCAACTTACAGGAACTTAGCATATCACACACGTCGTTAATAAACAGAACGAAAATGAGAGGTCCTAGGTGACTCCCTTGTGGAACCCCCGATGGTATATGGAATACCTCTGGAACGTACCTTAACGAAAGCCTTCCTGGATGATAAGTATGATTTTAACCAACAAACGATCCACGGTGGAAGACCAAGGTGGTTTAGCTTCATAATGGCTAGGTCGTGAGGGACTTTGTGAAATGCCTTAGAGAAGTCGTTGTAAACGGAGTCCACTTGCTGACGCTTCTCGATGCCACCTATAAGAGTGTTTGTGTAAGTCATCAAGCTCATGAATCCATGCTGAAACTCTAAGATTATGGGTTGAACAGCTGGATACAACTTCTCATGTAGAAGACTTTCTAGAACTTTGGCCAAGCAGTTCAGGATCGAGATAGGTCGTTAATTTTCCACTTTGTGCATGTTACCGGACTTGAAGATTGGTGTAATTGAGGTGAACTTCCAGGCATCCGGAATAACGCCATCCTTAAGCGATCGATTAAAAATAGACATAACGGGAGTGGCCAACGATGCTGCACAGTTCTTGGCGAAAGACGGTGGAATACGGTGGAATACGGTCCGGGCCTGGACCTTTCGATGGATCGACTGAGCAAAGGGCTTTGAGAATAGCGTCTTGACTGAAGATGAGCTATTCTTGATATCATGAGCTATTTATGCGTAACGCAACCAATATTCTCAAAATCATGAATAGAAATCATGAACTGAATTCATGAATTTAGCTTTTACCTAAAAAAGATTTCAAAAACAATAAAATAAAACTTCGGGATGGACTCGAACCAAGAACCTCGGGATCATTAAACCCATACTTTGAACACTAGGCTATAAGTACTTGTATATAACGGAAGGCAAAAGGTTACATATGTAGTGCGTTTTATGAGCACGGTTTGTCAGGTACGTGTTCCTCTGCATCATGAAATCATTAATTTACATGAGATGGAAAAGAGGATCAATTTCGTAATTTTCTAAGGATGAAGCAAACCCTAACTACGATGGTGAAATTCTGTTAAACGGATATCCACTCTATTATTTATTTTCCGTTCAATTCTGTTCCGCAAATGAATACCAATCACTGACGATTTACTTCCCTTTCGAAGAAACCCAGACCCACTGGTTTGAAAAACACTTAACGCCTACCACGCAACCACTGGCACCGTCAAATTCCCGTATATAGTAGGGCGACAGACACATTTTCGGAATCCAGAGGCCACCATCTTCTAAAGTGGCTTCGGAAATAGATTTCCTACCGCCGCTCCATAAATATTTTTGAAGTATTTTCATTCAAAATCAAGAATCCAATTTCTGTTCCTTTGGGCTTTTATGCCACAACTGGATTCAATTGCATCGTTAAATTTTCCAATCCAATGAAGTTCTATGCCGAACCGGAATTCAAACCCTACCACCTGTGCCTGTGCCTTTGCTGACTAGAAAATTCAAATGTATCTATATTGTGGTGCGTAAAATGTCTCACACTTTTCCCACTAACATACCTTCTGATTACTTTCCACCTGCAAAACAATTAGCTTATTAGTCAAAATTACCCCACCGAACCCATCAGCTACATATGAGACATTAAGTTAAAAGAGATTTTTCTTTCAATTCCAGATTCCGCTTCTGGCAGTGGGGCAAGTGGGTGGAGGTCCGAGTCGACGATCGTCTACCGACACGGGGAGATCGACCAGCTCACATGCACTGTGCCCAACCGGACGTCTTCTGGGCTGCACTGCTGGAGAAAGCTTATGCCAAGTTGAATCACCTAATATTGTTTGCCAAATTCCAACTGACCATCTCCATTTACTCTAGATTATACGGAGGATATGCCTTCCTCAAATTCGGGACAGTGGGACGTGCCTTACAGGACCTTACCGGAGCCGTCGTTCAGAGTGTCCCTCCGAGCGGACCACTGCTTGGGGGAGCTGTGCCAAGATCAACATTATTAGTAGCAATTAGTGGAGTGGTAGACATCCTTGCCGAAACAAATAATATATCATTTTCGAACATATGTCGATAATAGTACACCTCATTTCAGGAAAAGGAAACCAAACGACGGCGATCTGGTTTGATATCGGAGCATCCCTATTGCGTTACGGGTCTGGCCAGGGTACGTGCCAATTCATCTGATTCATCCCAAGCCAGTGGTCAGTCAGGTGACACCAGTCTGATACGTCTGCGAAGTCCGTGGATCGGTGGCGAGTGGGGAGGAGTCTGGTGTGGTGCCTGGTCTGAGCGCAGCTGGGAGTGGAATGCCCTCAATGAACGGGATCGGGAGCTGCTGTCATCGAGATCGTCGAGTGATTGCGAGTTTTGGATGTCTGTCAGTGAGTTTCTGTCGAGATTCGTCGTGATTTGGTTGGCACACATTGGACCAGATGATTGGGCGTTGGAACCAGGCCTACATACACGTACTCCATGGCGGGCAGCTCTGGCGGTACGACAGTGGCGAGCTGGATTCAATGCCGGGGGTCCACATAAGTTTATCGAAACGACAGCAACGAATCCACAGTTTAGAATACGGGTACCGACAGGGCATCCAGCGAAAGCTCACGTTGTTGTAGCAGTGTCTCAGAAGTACGAGTGTTACAGAAGCCGAAACTTCGAAGATGAGGAGATCGGTTTCACAATTTACGAGGTCCCACCGGGTATGCAACGGGTCACACCGCAATATGTTAGCGAGCAGATGCCACTGGATTTTGCACCACTGTCGAATTTGAGGGAAATTGCTACGTTCTTTGCGCTTCCGGCTGGGGATTTCGTAGTCATGCCTCATTCCCAACAACACAGGGAAGGTCGATTTCTACTGAGGATCTTTGCTGATCAACATACGGACGTGTGGGAAGTCAACGAGGAAAATCTAGTTATTCATAACATTGCAGCGGAGTTTTGTGACGAACGAACGATTGATGCTGTAAGTACTTCTAAAAATCTAAAATATCTCTTATTAATAATAGAAAACTTGTTGAACATTGCAGAGAATCCTCTACAAGCTCCGCTCGAGGTATCCGCATGAGATAGAGTCAACCCAGTTGCAAGGCATCCTTAAAGCCCATGGTGGAAACAACCGAGGATTCCGTGGATTGGGAGGAATCAACTGTGGCCCGTCGTTGGAACTTTGCCGAGGAATGCTTGCCCTACGTGATCCCGCTCTGGGTGGTCGACTTTCGATAGATCATGTTCCAGCTCTGATAGGATTGATGCGATTCTGGAAGGCCGCCTTCCGACGATGCGGACCATCGTCTTCCGGTACAGCCACGCTTAGCCGGGGCATCTGGGCTTCGAAAGTTTCATCGTACTGCCTTCGGGGTCTTTTGTGGGCCGGAGGAGCCACCGCTAGCAATAAGGTCCTGGAAGCTTTAGTCAGTAGGTTTTCACGGAATCGGCAAATCACACTCGAGGGGTACTTGCTGTCGATGGCAAGACTACATTTAGCACATGGTTGGTAGATCTTGGTTTAGTTTGTATTATTATTACTTAAATCGGCTATTTTCAGAACGATACCACAGCCTGGATGCCAAAGCAAAAGCTAGCCCATTATCTTTAGAGGAGGTTCGTTCAGCGTCGATTCAGGCCTTGCGGTAATAATCAGCCACTCTATTTCAGATGATCCTGATGACCATCTACTCGTGACGAGGCAGACGAACCTTAAAGAGAACCAAAGACCACTAAATGACGACGGCGACTACTGTTAGCAAACTGCGGCACCTAGCTGGCTGGAGAGCAATGCAATACTTATTCTATTTAGGACTTTTACTACTTTTAGGAAATTCTTTTAAAATAAAACTCTTCAACTCTGATTATCGATTCTAGTGATATTTACTAAACCGGTGAGATAAATTATAAATTGAAACACGATTCTGAAACGAGTAACGTAAAACGAAAAGTATTATGGAATGCAAAATTTTCTATGAGAGTAAACTTTAATTTATCATTGTTAGGAGTATGATGCAAAGAAAGAAGGTTAACACATATTTTTATAGCAAGGATATATCTCTAGGAAAGAAAGTTGTTATTACTGAAATAAACGTTATTTACTAATTTAATCATAACTGTGTTGGTATTACTGAGTGTATGAATCACCTTATGAAAAACGTATCTAGAATGAGTTGTGTTTTACATATTTTACCTAGTAGTACCAATGTTGGTCTCTAAAGAAGACGAGCTGGGTTTGGAAAGGTACATCAGATAGATAGGATGTATTCGTTTTGCATTTACGGTTTATTGTTTTATGAATTTCTCGATAATCCCAATGTCCAATACAAATTGTTTTTCTTTCATAAATATATACAAAATCAGACACTTTTTTAACATGTATTAGCACTATGGCTGATGGGCTCCTATACATCATACATTTGGATTTTCTTGCATACAGTCTTAAGAGTTCATGTAAAATAACCCAACCACAATGTGTGGATGCTAGAAGTTAATGGCGAGTGCTTTACCGAAGAGTAAAATTAATCTAACAATAATGTATATAGAAACCAAGACTGCATATTCAAATCGGAGTTGCTGGTCATTTTAATAGCATTCGGGCTCATAGTCAGAATAGATGGTGTTTAGTGGTGGAATGGTAAAAGTACAACTGATTTTGACTTCTGATGCTTAAAAAATGCTACCGGCTCTGCCCCGATTCAACCCGTTAGAAATACAACTTGATCACCAATACTCTTAAATTCTTTCGAACCGTTCGAACAAAACACAAAAACGAAAACAAGAATATGGGTGAATAAAAACAGAACTGACAAAACATCGTAAAAATCAAATCGAAACAAAAAATCTTCAGTCGTAAAAATATCGCGTGCCTAAAACTACGTCCTATCATAAATGTTGGTTGTATTTATCTATCGAGTCTCTGAGCTACTATTCAGTAGATGAGAAATTTCCTGAACAGCTGATCCGAAGTCTAGTACACCTTCTCTTTTCTGGTTAGCAGGAAACTTCCAATCTTCAGAGTCATTTCTTCCATCATTTACATCCCTTCTAAATCTATGTGTTGTGCCAAAGACATTACGGTCGAAATACTGCGGTCCAAAATCATATCTAAATAAAGGCCCTGAGTCATAATCAACTGGAAGTTCCTCAATTCTAAACGCATTTGATTTTGTTTTCTCAACGAGGGCCCCACTTTTCCCTCGTTCAAGATCTTCCTTGATCAAATCGGCTGCCTTCTCTCCGATGACGAAACTCACTGCCGCTGTATGGGCTGCCGGAGGTCCTGGAACAATGCCAATGTCTACCACCCGCAACCGTGAAATTCCATAGACACGCAACCGTGGATCAACTACGGCTTCGGAGTCCGTGGCAGGACCCATCTTGCACGTTGCAACCTAAAATTTATCGAACTATTATTACCCAGAAAACACTCATTAAAAGCATTCCAATCAAGCCAAACTGGTTTTCTGCTTGCAATGTCAATGATTTATGATAGAAAATTTCCATCACACTTTTGACAAGGAAGTAATTATGGGAACAAAATCGCTAATCAACGGTTTACGAATTAATCAGCATTCTTTGATCGGACCAGTTCTGTCGGTCAAAACAAGTTCAACCAACTCATAAAGCGCGCACAGTTCAGTACCCGGCACTGCAATGTCACTCAGCGCAATTATGCAAGTCACCGTGCCGTTCTCAAGCTTGATCAAACTCTAGCTCTTACCTGATGATGAAAGGTGGCAGTTAGCGTGCGCACATGGCAGCGCCAGTAGTCGCGCGTGTTGAATTCATACTGTTCGCAACCCGGCACCGGACGTGAGTAAAGCTCAACGCCCAGATCACGGAACGCTTGTTGCGAAGTTACGCGAATTGCTTCCATCATACCGTAAACGAGGGCCTCTAGGTCACGATCATCCTCAAAGTATTGATAATCAAATCGAGGGTGGGCGAAGGGATTCCTTGAACGAAGACGCAATTTTCCACGTGTTCGTGGTTTCAACAGCATCGGAAGGTACTGGAAGGATCGAATGTTGCGAATCGGTCGATAGTATCCATCGTAGGTTTCATTGGTGAGGCGGAATGCTAGGAAAGTTCCGGGACCAGAATCGAAATCAACCGATGTGAACGCTTGCATAATTTCAACGTCGGGAAGACCAGGATCCGGACTTTCCGCTACCGGAGTTTTAATGTACATGAGGCTTTCGACAGCGTTGGTCGTGAACACTCCACGACCGTTGATCAATCGGATTAAATTTTTGACGTTTATGTTGTCATCTAGTTGAACGTAACTATCGATGGGTTTTCGGACCAAATATACAGGGCCAAGTACTCCTGGATGCTCGTACAGTTGTTCACCAACCGGTAAGTCATTTATGACTGGTATTCCAAGACTTTGAAGATGATCAGTAGGACCAACTCCTGACAGCATCAGAAGCTTAGCCGATTCAAAGGCCCCCGCCGAAAGAATCACTTCTCGATTGGCTTTAACTGTAAACTGCTTTTTATTGCGAGCAAATCGGACACCCGTAGTCTCCTTGGTATCTGTAAATGGAAAAAGATGTCGCTCAAGGACCAACAAGGCATAATTGTAAAACAATGACCTGCGTCAATCAGCAGTCTCGTGACCCATGCTTTGGTGAGAATGTGCAGATTTTTACGGTTGGCGACAGATGGCGGCAGATATGCCGTTCCGCTTGTCACTCGCCAGCCTCGATCCGTATTGGCTTGCAGATAGGACACTCCTATATGCTCCCCGGCATTGTAATCCAAGTAGCGATAACCGGCCTGCTGAGCGCTACGAACAAAGGCATGGGCGATTCTCGATCTGCAAATTTGAAAAATTATCAACATCTTTTAATTTTATTAAATATGTCTCTCGCAGCAGGCGATAACGCAATGACATGACAACAATATTAAGCTGCCCTCTTAAGGTCAGACCCAGACGTTGACGCCTCGCTTCAAGACCCACATTACCCAGTGGACAATATTGAGCCGCGTGCGAGAGTAAATAGAAATAAATTTCATCGTTATTGAACCGGTTCCAAGTTTGGAGGTAAGGTGCTACACCACTCTGGGGGAACTTATATTACGTTGCATTTTACGATACATTTCTTTAACGCAGCATCTCTGTGATGCAACACAGAAGCTGCCTGTGAAGAAAGGGTAGTTTGCGGTAATTTAATTACCCTTCATCGATATCGCTGAAGTGTCCCGATGAGAATTGATTAATGGGCCCTTGTAAAATGAAGATTAATAATAAAGTGATGATGACGGTGATATGCAAGACAACTAAGGGAATCATTCGCAAATTATGTTCGGTGATAGGAGGGAGTTATTTGCAGTTATTTGCAATGGAGGACATTTTTAAATGAAATTAATTTGATCATTAATCATTTTTGTGCCAATGAACTGAACATTACAAATTATTCAACGTTATACGCAATGATCCAATCGAACTGTGAAAATACACCGCTTTGCTCGATTGGAACAACTTTTTTAAGTTTTATGTTGACAGTCCTCCATAATTTTACTAAAGGGCTTTAGTGCAAAGAACACTATGTTGAGAGTCAAAGCCAAGTCGAGAGAGCAATAGGGTAGTTGTTCCGAGCAAAGTCTGAGATCAAATTGAAAACTAAATGATATAGTTGAAGATGCTAATTTCAAAAAACAGACTAAATTGGTAATTTTTAAACGACAGATGAGGAGATGACTAGACTCCTCATCTATCGTATAAAAATTACCATTTTAGTCTGTTGTTTGAAATTAGCATCTTCAACTATGTAAATTGTTGACTTCACGCAGAAGTAATACAAAACAAATAATTGAAGTACTAAATGATATGTTATAATGTCGCTGATAATCATTACTCAGGTTGCTGTCAGTTTGATGGTAAAAATATGAAAATTGAGAACAAACTTTTTTTTGTTAAGTAACATTGAAAACCAATTCTGCTATCAGTGAGAGAAAACTGAAAATTCAATTTGATGTATATTTCTCCTGGTGATAACAAAACGAGCATTCAATTTGATGTTCTGCAAAGGCAAAGAAAACAGCAAATGTACAGCAATATGAAACAATATTTGTTAGGAAATTTGTGAATGGCACAATTTGATTTCAGTTTGCAATGAATTTGATGCTGTACTTTGCTCGGAGTACCAGCCATGGCAGGCAAATCTCAAGTGACCGAGCAATTGCATTAACCCTTTCCGAGTTAAACCAATTTATTTAAGATCAAAACTACCCTTTTTCCAAATTTTAATATACCCCAATTATGATTTTTGCATATCTCCGGATCCAATAAAGATACAAACGACACTGGGTACCTTTTCGAAGCATTTTGAACAAACAACAAAATTCTGTGATCGAATTTGTTTTACAGTTTTGCCAACCCTGCGATTTTTTTTATACCTTTTAATACACATATTTCCAAATTGGCCCCAGTTTTTTTTTTAAATTTTGATGGCGCCAAAGTGTTCAGCCGATTTTTTTTTTACATGGGAATGATTTACGGGAAAAAAATATAAGTTTCGTTTAGGTGATATTGTATTTTAAAGATTACAAGTTTCTTAATTGATCCATTACACCAAACACTTCGATATATATTGTTGGTATACACTCATAATCAGGTTTTCGTTCGAACCGTTCGAACCATACAAAAACAAAATGTGTGCATGGTTCGAACGATTCGAACGAAAACAAGTATAGGGATGATACTTTTGAAAATCGTTCAAAACGAGCAAATCTGTGAGTATGCTGAAGACCTAACCCTTCTTGCTTTAAGATCAGTTAACTTCTGTGATCTGATTATTTTCTACAATGTTGCCATCTTGAGATTTTTTCAATGTCGTGACCGTGGGAGGCATATGAATTGGAGCTGTAACATGATCGAACATGCGTTATCCTTGAGGAGTCGAAGTTTTGTGCACTGTTACTTCCTTCAAACCTTCTATGGAGCTTCGACAGGGGACGAAGAATAAAAAATACTTTTTCGGTGCTAAATGTCGCACACCATTTCGATGATTAAAATTATGATTTAAATAGTCGAATAAGAGTTAAATATTCTTTATAATGATATACTCATATAAGTTTCATTTTATGCCCGTGGTCACTCAAAGAGGGTGATAAGACGCAGGGGGGTTAAATAATAAAAAAAAAAACAAGGGACGATAAACAACTCAAGGCCTTCACAATTTTGTTTGCATTTTTATTTTAGAAATTTATTATTAATTTTGAATAGGGCTGAATTTAATTTGAGCCCTTCCATATTCTTTAATTAAAAATAAAATAAAATTAGAATCAGCCTAATAATATTTTAACAGCAAATGTTGAATGTAAATTTTAAAGCATTTCTAATTGAGCCAAGCCTTTTTTTCCTTGATTTGCTTTCCGTCGATCTTGTTTTCCGTGCTGAGCACCAACGCTACCAATGCCAGGGAGGCAGCTCCCACACCTGGACCCTACCTATCGAGCCATCAACTCATAAACCGGGGACCAACGGCTTTACCTCCCATCCGAAGGAAGGCGTGATCAGAGATGTTATGCCTCAGAACATCCCGGCGGCACCGACTGGGATTGAACCCAGACCTGCTGGGGTGAGAGGCAATCACGCTTACCACTACACCACCGGCACCGCTGAGCCAAGCCTTATAGCAAAATAAATTAATTTCATATTCATATATCATTTTTTCTCAGATTTGCGTGAAACATTTCATATTTTTTATTGATAATTATTCACAAAATATCAAATTTCATATTCTTCAACAAATTACAACTCGAAAACTTCATCCAATCCAAATAATGTCTGAGACAAAAATCTAGGAAAAAATATGTCCACTTAATTTACCATGACAAACAATTATGCAAAGATTCACACAAATTTGAGAAAGTCACGTCAGATCGTCATTTGGTGTGGAACTGCTATACGGTATTATGTTGCTGCAACTACCTGAAACGATTGAGAAACCATTGGAATGAGCGTTTCTGCACCTTTCAGTCATGTAGGTTCACAGTTGCATTAAGTACGTCACGTGAAATTAAGGATAAATCATCCACCCTTCCCCTGCTTCGTCACCTTTTTCCTATACCTAATGTAATGCTGCTCACAGATCTGTGAACCCGACGCACTTTATGGATGCTCTCTTATGAGGATAATCCTTTAGCAGGGGTGAATTGTAATACATCTACCTTACACAGCAAAAAAAATGTAATATCGATCAATGTAATTCAAGCTGATGTATGAAATAATGATGTAATAGCAAAAAGCAGATACAATATAACATCAATGGATGTAATTTTGTTCGCAAAATCAATCTACATCGTATAACGTTATATTACACAACCGATGGATTGACCTGGTTGCAGCAGTTTGGATGTAATATTCAACAACTTTTTTTTTTCTGTGTACTAATACTACTAAAGCAAATCCACGTCAAATAACGAAAGAATAAACGAATTTCAGATTTATCGGTCAGAACCAGAGCGTAAAATTATTGACTGAGTGTGAAAGCACTGTCTCTTTTCAATTCATTGGTTTATCCAGACCGTATGTACCAAACGGTAAAGGACGAGGCAATGCAAGAGCAAGAACAAAAACATTCAGTCACTCACGAACAGGCGACTCACACTGCTTGCCTTTACTCACACAGCATGTAATTGAGGCATTTTTCCATAGAAAATGTACGCTCAGTCCTTCAAAACAAGGATGGGGTACCATCACGGAAGAATAAACATCCTAACTGAGCTACTGACTGGATGCTCTACTGTCAGTGACTCGTTTACTTCCCAATCATTCAGACTCTCTCGAGGCAGTTGATAAAGAAGCGAATAGCTGTTCATATTCATATTATGAAAACGACTAATTGAACCTGAATGTTTTGCGCATTGTTCAAACTACATGGAATTTTGTGTAATTGTTCGCTTTGGGCAACGTTTCAAATTTGAGTTTAGGTTCAGAAAATTTAACACGCGCCTATTTTAAAAAAAATGGGGTGTTCAATTTTTTTTCAGTAAATCATAGCACAAAAATAGAACGTCTAATCGAAGTGACGTCTGAGACAAAGTTGTAGAAAAATAATTTTTTGTTCAGGAAAAAAAAAATTGCACACTGTAATAATATGACAAATCATGGTGAAAAATGAAAAAAAGATTTTACTTATTAATAAAAAATGCCACAATTCTAACTTTAAAATAGACAAAACTCGTAGAACATCAACTTTTAGTAAATTATTTGAATTTAATTTTTTCTCTCTACATTTTGTGATATTTTTCACAGTGTGTTTTTTTAAATTCTGAAACGGATATCCAATTTCCTTTAACTTAGTCCCATATGAGTCATTCCAGCTCAAGTGGGTACAGAATTTTAAAAAGTTGTGGTCGATGTCACCGGTTTGAGCCAAACTTTACCAAAACGCTTATTTTGGCATTCTGAACAAACCTCTTTTTTATTTTGCTCTAAAGTACCTAGATCCTTCTGGGCTACAACCCTGTATTTTCGAGATTTTTAAAAATTTCAACTTTCAGAAGAGATTACTCCACAACCAAATAAGCTATTCGTAATCTTAGAACGTCAATTTGAAGGTTTTGTAATGTTAATTATTATAAATGTACAAACATTTTGTTTTTGTTATAGTAACTACAGTAAACAGACTGATTACCAGCAGGTATCCAAATTGTCCAAAAATGGCATATTTTCCCCTTGGGCGGGATTTTTTTTTATTTCTTAATATTTTGGGCTCAAATTTTCACCACACCTTCAAAAACTCTTGTGCTTGATGTGTTTCTAAGGGTAAATGATTTGGTTAAATAATTTTTGATATACGACCAGATGAGTGAGTGGTAGTTTTGAGCTTTTTTGGTGTAAAATCAATACCATTTTTTTTTTCTTGAATTCCTTCACGCCGATGGCACAATCATATTTTTATGTTATTTTTTACATGTTATGGGTACGATTCTCAATATATAAAATCATAACTACCTCATTTATTTACTTCTGTCCATAATTCAATTGTGGTCCTAAAAGTGAAAAATACGTTCCTATTGGATACAGCCAAAAAGTTGTGCTTTAAAAGTACGATGAAATCAGATAGATTAGCAAATGTATAAAATTTCAGTTGTGGATGACAGTTGCTACTTGAATAATACCGAATACATTATATCAAGAAGACTGGCAGCTTTTCCAGAATCCAAGCGACAAATACAATAGCGCTGAGCTTGAGTGAAGGTGGAAGTAACGCATAGCACGTTTTTGGCTGTATCCCATAGGAACGTATTTTCACTTTTAGAATCATAATTAAATTATGGACAGAAGTAAATATATGAGGTAGTAATGATCTCTTATAATGATAATCCAGCCCAGAAAATATGAAAAATAACATAACAATATTATTGTGCCATTAGCATGAAGAAATTCAAGAAAAAATAAAAATATATTAAAAAGCATTGATTTTTCTCCAGAAAATCTCATAACTACCTCTCACTCATCTGGTCATATATCAAAAACTATTTGTTCAAATAATTTGCCCTTGGAAACACATCAAGTACAAGAGTTTTCCAAAATGTAGTGAAAATTTGAGCCCAAAATATTAAGAAATAAAAAATCCCGCCCATGGTGAAAATATGCCATTTTTTTACAATTTCAATACCTGCTGGTAATCAGCCTGTTTACTGTAGTTACTATAACAAAAACAAAATTTGGGTACACCTATAAGAATTAAGATTAAAAAATCTTCAAGTTGACGTTCTAAGATCACGAATAGCTTATTTGGTTGTGTAGTAATCTCTTCCGAAAGTTGAAATTTTTAAAATTTTCGGAAATACAGGGTTGTAGCCTAGAAGGATCTAGGCACTTTAGAGCAAAATAAAAAAAAAAGGCGTTTGTTCAGAATGCCAAAATAAGAGTTTTGGCCAAGTTTGGCTCAAACTGGTGAAATCGACCACAGGTGGTGTACCCCATTGAGCTGGAATGACCCATATGTCATTTCGATTAGAAGAGCTATTTTGATGATATTATTTATTGAAAAATATTGAATATACTATTTTGAAAAAATCGGCGTGAGTCATTGAAAAATATTGAATATACCATTTTGACAAATTTGGCGCGGCCAAATTCCTGCACAAATTTGATATGTTTCTCCTAGCGAACAATTATGCAAAGTTTTATGGAATTTGGAGAGGGCAAAGTTTGATCAATTCGTCAGTTGGCGTGGATTTGCTATTTGCTATCTACTATAAAAAAAAAGTTAAATATTTCCACCACCTCCTCCCACTGCTCTTTTGAAGCATATTGGGATTCCCAAAAATTGTACTAAATTTGAATGAATCTGGTTATGATTTGGATATGCGGGAGAATTTTAAATTTTGTATGGAAAACATAATTAAACTAACCATTTGCTTGCCAAATATCCAAATGGAGCTCAATTTTGACAGAACAACAATTGGTGATTAATTACTGACACCTATCGAGTGAATTTCAAACATGTCGAACCCATCAGCCAGGGCCAGGATTAACAACTTTTTTCCCTTCCGAAGGGAGACGACCTCGGCTGGGATTGAACTCAGATACACAGGGGATGAGAAAACAGTCACGCTATCCACCGGTGCCGTCAAAGTGGATACTCCTAGCACACAATTTAACTTTAGACAAGTTCTAGAAAATATTGGCACGGCTTCAGCATAAGTAGGTGAGGCATATAATTTTAAAGCCACCTGGAGTCATTTCAAGATATGTACCACCATCTTTAGTGCCTACCGCTTCACTTCAGTCAAATGCATAGATGGAATTTTCCAACAAACACTCACATTACTGTCTCAAAGAGATAGCCGCCTCGCAAAAACATTTCGTAATTCCCAAGCTCAGTACTTTAGTAGCTAGCTTCAATTTCTCAACTCTTATTTATAAACTGGTTGCTGCAAAAAATTTACCAGCAGAACACGTTTCACGCTCCTCGGTCCTCGGTGGAATCATGACCATTGGAAGGTCTGGTAGAAATTTAGAATCACTTTTGCACAAATGCTGTCATAGATGCTGTCATAGATGCTGTCATAGATGTTATTTTTACTTAATGGTTGACTGACTTTTGTTTCTATTAAAAGTTGGAAAAAACTGTTGCCAGTAAATTACTTTGCATTGCACACGAGCAATTCATTTTTGATATCTTACCTAAATGGGCAATCTTCCACCGACAAGGGGCCGTCCTTTCCGTGGAAACCGTTATTGTCGAAATCTCTTATATTTGCACGCTCCGCTTTGATATGGTATGGCAGCATTTCATCCCAGCTCCAGCCTGGATTACCCGCCTGTGCCCATCCATCGTAGTCCCTCCGATTGCCTCTGGTATATATCATGTAATTTATTATCGAAGATCCACCCACACCCCGTCCATGCGGCCAACTACACTTCTTATCACGCAATCCCTGACATCCAAAGCTTTGCACTTCACTTTCGTACGCAAAATTATAATCCGTTGATTGCAGATTTGGTGATGCCAGTGGAATGTCGGTAAAAATGGGCAGTTCCCCTTTGCCTCCTTCCAGCAGCAGCACCGTCACTTTGGGATCTTCAGTCAGCCGATTGGCAAGCACCGATCCAGCCGGCCCAGCACCAACAATCACAAAGTCATAACTCTTCCGCAGTTTCGGCTCACCATACCAAATACCCCAGAAGCGTGTGAAATCTACATAATTCCCGATCGTTAGATTATCACTTTTGCCGGTTGCGTAGCTCCCCGCACACGATACCAGAACGACCGCGATTGTTGCAATCGTCCACTTTGAATACGCCATATTTTTGGCAACGTACGTTCGACTTCACGATTAAGAATTCCTCACGTTTTTGCGCCTCAATCTGCGTCAGACATCCTTTCTCGGCCTGGTTGAGCCAGGTTTTTGGTGCACACTGTCCGGTACGGTCAACGTTCGTGATTAAACTGCACTTGCTTTCAGCATCATATAGTGCAAGTTTGCACACCGTGTCGCACTTGCCTGCACATGGAAGAAAGAGTTGCCCAGCCTTGTAAGTTGTTTTAGTAAATGATCGTTCAGAATTGGTGGGCAAGTCACCGAGGGTGCCGTGCTGCAAAATGTTTGCCGAAGGCTGTATCCAAGTGATCGAAAAGTGGCGGGAAAATTAGTCGTTTATTCAGTACTGATCGATACTGTGCCGATCTGGTGAAAGAATTGCAGCAGTGGTAGGGTAAACCAGTAGTTGAAGTCAGACGATGAATGTTGACTTTCTGTTGATCCGCAGCATTCAAAAAGCTCTTATTTAAACTTAAAACAGTTTCCAGGACGTGGCTGTCTGTATGGGTCAATCATCTTCGTACGTTGGCAGAAACGTGGCAAAGATGGGGTAAACAACAGACCAGTAATTAATTAATTATATAAATAAACTTATCATGACGTAGATCATCATTGTATTGACTATAATTAATCATGTTTTGTTTTTGAAATAATCCACAGTTAGAGGGCCAGTCACTTTCGAATTTATGGGAATGGTAGGAAAATATTTGGAATATTTTTATTCATTATCGTCTTTATGAGCAGTTTCAGATGCACAAAAACGTAACGAGTTAATTACTATGGTGATAAGGTAAATACTTGTTAATTTGTTTCCTTGTGTGGCAGCATGTTTAGTCACAAATCATGGATTTTCTGATATTCTCCATACTGCAAAAAGGATTTTCCTACCAATGAAGGGGTGACATCTCTCGGATCTTAATCTTAATTCTAGACGAATCATTCAAAAGGTCCTTTCTCATTCTCTTAATTGACTCTCTCTTTCGTTAATAACTCAGCTGCAAAAACATTCCTTATTGAATTTAATGTTCTGGAAGATTGATGAGAATTTCCTTTATCAAATTATGTTGTAAAAATTACGTGGAATCTGTTTGTATAGCCATGGTTATCATAAGAGTAAGTCGATTAAGAGAATTGATCAAAGCAGATAGTACCTTTTGAAATGTTCATCACGAATTGCGTTGCATAATGTACAAAAACCATTGATTGCCACATTGTTTTGTCATTTCAAAAATACAAGTCTTTTAGAAGAAGGTGTATTCAGTAATATAAATTTGAATTATGATTAGGACTGAAGACCACTTTATCGGCGGCAAGATTCGATATAGGGCACTGCAGTCAGTAGCTATGTTATTGTTATTCTTTACACATATACAACACAAGAAGATCTGTGAGAGCGAGTAAGAATGTTAGATACCTCCTTCGTCGCTAGAAGTCACAATTCTACCGGTCATTCAAGGTCCATTGAACTATGCGGAAATATATTTTTAATCTAAACTCAGTTTTGAGATATATCTACACACCAAATATCAAAACCCAACCTTAGCTGAGTTGAGAAAAATTCAAATGAAGGGTCTAGTTGTATTTAAAGGGTATGCTTTTTAGGCACATCTGTTCGGTGATTTTATGCAAATTACCTCTGATTTCATTCCAGCCGATGCTAGTGTGATTTATTCAAGCATAAAATGCTAATCAATTCCTCCACACCTCATAGTAGACATCACTGACACGGAACAACCAAACTATGTTTAATGTGATTTACTTCCACATCGTCACGCGATAAATTCCCGTAGCTGAAGTGATAAACTGCTTCTTTATTTAGGAAAGCATCAATCGGTTCTTTTTGTATCTAGAAAGGGTGTTGGCTTTATTCAACATCACATTAAAGGAACTCTTTTTTTTGTAAAAGAAATATATCTTACTTGATATGATTATGCTGTTTCAATTTAGTACACTGGATTCATTTTTTATGCTTTTGATGCGCCCGCTTAAAACATGAGTTTGCATGAAATAGCGGTATTGTTTTGAATAAAAAAAAATTAAGGCGCTCATCAAATTCTGAATAAATAAATCTAAAAGGACCTTTTAAGAACTGAAACGTTTCAAGTACAAAGGTAAAAAATGATTGAATTAAACACAAACAGGGGAGATGGCAGCAGTGCACGTAGCCTATCATTCGCTTTCCCGCTCAAGGATGTAAATAAAATATCATACAGCGTGGTCTGGCAATGTAAATGTTTTATCTACGACATTCTTATACACATGCATATATGACGTCACATTTGCTATTGTATTGAAAAGTGAAAGAATAAAAGAGATGGTAAGATTTTGCTCAACATACCAGTTGATATTAATGATGAATTGACTGTTTTGGTACGGTAACTCATGCTACTATCGAATTTTACCAATACTTTTAGTAAGCGATGATTTAGGAATACAAGGTCGGCGCAACAAGTGGTAAGCGTAACTACTTTCTCACATCAATGTGTCTGGGTTCGATCCCAGCCAAGATCGGAAGGGAAGGGAAATATAGCCGTTGGTCCCAGCCCATGTGTGTTGAATGGGTGCGATATCCTATGCAGGTGTGGAAGCTGCCTTTCGGCACATTAAATTGCCGTCAATGGATGGTAATCGATGTCCGTCATTGATTGGCACTAGATTGCGGAACAGAGACCGACGTTAAATAAAAGAAAGAAGAAATAAAGGAATTCAAGAAGAAGAAGAAGAAGAAGAAGAAGAAGAAGAAGAAGAAGAAGAAGAAGAAGAAGCAGAAGAAGAAGAAGCAAATCGAGTGATGTTTGGTTGCCTCTTAATATGTGATGAGATCGTTTGATATAATGTATTGTTATTCAGTACTAAAGGGTGATACGGTCAAAATTTGGTCAAGGGAAAACGCGTGTAAATCGGTGAAATCGTTTATTTAAAAAATCAAATTAAATTTCTTTTTCAAGTTCAATTAGTATAAAATTCAGGAAAAATATTCAGTTAGGCTTCCGCTTTTCCAAATCCGAATTGCCGGGTCTTACGCTTGACCCCTGCCATCAGATTTTGTACAGCCACCTTGTCCACCTTCTTCGCCGCAGAAAGCCAGTTTGCCTTGAACTGCTGCTCGCCCTTAGCAGTTTTTTTGGTCTTCTTTAGGTTCCGCTTGACAATAGCCCAGTATTTCTCAATTGGGCGGAGCTCTGGCGTGTTGGGAGGGTTCTTGTCCTTGGGAACCACCTGCACGTTGTTGGCGGCGTACCACTCCATGGCCTTTTTACCGTAATGGCAAGATGCCAAATCCGGCCAAAACAGTACGGAACAACCGTGTTTCTTCAGGAAAGGCAGCAGACGTTTATTCAAACACTCTTTCACGTAAATTTCTTGGTTGACAGTCCCGGAAGCTATGAAAATGCTGCTTTTCAAGCCACAGGTACAGATGGCTTGCCAAACCAGATATTTCTTTGCCAACTTTGACAGTTTCATGTGCTTGAAAACATCTGCTACCTTTCCCCTTCCTTTTGCCGTATAAAACTCCTGTCCCGGAAGCTGCTTGTAGTCGGTTTTGACGTAGGTTTCGTCGTCCATTACCACGCAGTCAAACTTCGTCAGCATCGTCGTGTACAGCCTCCGGGATCGCGCTTTGGCCGTCGTATTTTGTTTATCATCGCGATTTGGAGTCACTACCTTCTTGTAAGTCGATAGTCCGGCTCGTTTTTTGGCTCGATGCACGGTTGTAGACGATACACCCAGCTTATTTGCGGCATCTCGGAGAGAGAGGTTAGGGTTTCGCTTGAAACTACCGGCAACTCTCTTTGTCGTCTCAGCGGCTTCCGGTTTTCGATTTCCCCCCGATTCAGACTTCCTGGCTGTCGACAAACGTTCCCCAAACACTTTAATTACATTTGTAACGGTTGATTTGGCAACTTTTAGCGATTTTGCCAACTTTGCGTGCGAGTAGCTTGGATTTTCGCGATGCGCGAGCAAAATTTTGATACGCTGCTCTTCTTGCTTGGACGGCATTTTGACAACTGAAGAGTGAATTCCAAAATCAAAATAGGAGCAACATTCTACACACACACACCTTCAAAATGAGGGGTGTTCAGGTTTTTTAAATGCAAAATTGAAAGAAATACGTCAAGTTGATATTGACCAAATTTTGACCGTATCACCCTTTATTCACGGTCTTTTAAAGCTTGGAAAGCTAATTATGTAACCCTACCAACTCAGTAATGCAAAGGGGCCTTCCAACAATCTACTTCTCAGAAAACAAAGCGATCACCACTAGGCCATCAACTCCTTGCAGCACATTACGGCCACCTCAGCGACATATGGCTGCTCAAATGGAAAAATCCCTGGGACGATTCAATTATGATTTCCTGCCGCGACTAAGCATACGTTATATTTAACCAAGGACACATCTTTTTCCACTATATAAAAACAATCGCTACTAAGCCACAGAGCTTCTAACATCGACAAACAATGATGTTCAGTGACATGAAGCTATTGCATTTGAATCGATTTGTTTAATTATGCGGTCGTGATCGGAGTCAGATGGGGAAACTCCCTTTTATTTGATGGAGTCTGGGATTGAACCCATGATCTTCTTATGAGCAAGGAAATATGCATGAATGAAGTAGTATTTTAGAGGGAAAGGGCAAAATTCTGCAAAGGTTTTGATCGGCCACGTATTAGGTACAGCAAAATACGCTACGAGGGTGAAACTTACGTCTTTAATAGATTATCCCAGTGTAATATGTACTAGATAGAAGCAGCTGTGTTTTTCGGTGTGGGTCATGCGATAGCAACTATTGTTGCGGTGCTTGTTCATTGTCATGCGCCTTTGTCGTTGCCGATGCTAGCAAACAACTGGAGTTGTCCGTGGTAGTAACCATGGGTGAAATTGACAATTTTGTGAAAGTGATGAACGCGGATCCTGTTCAAATGATTGCTACATATTGGATTGCGAAGGAGAAGTCAGACGGCAAATCAGACGAAGCGGTGCTTCATGCCTTGTTGCATAACCATGAACAATTTATTATTGTGCTGATGAAAAGGCAGTCAAGGTATGCATGTTACCTGCGGGGTCAACGTTCAATATGGGAGAGTATATGATCTTGCGCCAGAAGTCCCGGATAGCGATATTGGGTTAGTGTTGGAGAAATATGATGATGTGAAATCACCCAAGCAGCACACTACCATCGAAATAAGTTGCTGCAACTTGATTGTGACTGGAATGGGTTGCCCACAAGTAACCACTATTGTTCAGTGACAAGTGTGCTGCTAGGGCGTTCTAGATCTATTTCCTGCAGACTTGGCCCTCGACATATACACATTTGATCGGGGTGTATATTGACTTCTCTGACATTTGCTCATTTGGGAAAATTATAAGTGATTGATATGGTTGTGCTGGATTTTTTACTGACTTTCTCAGTCTTGTGGTAATTGAAACGGTTTCATGCTCCATTTTTTCACGTTTTGACTCTTATTTATTTGTCCTATTTAAGGGAAAAGAAGGTCTATCTTTTTTTTCTGTATATTAACCTTGTTTTCCCTTGAAAAAGCCAAATAAATGTTGGCCGTACAGTCAGGTATTGAAAAATAAACCGTTTCCCACAAGACTGAGAAAACCAGTTGAAATTCCAGTAAATTATGAGTATATGTACGCATATACAGCCATTCCATAGCAAAACGATAAAGTGGTTTTCTGAATGTCGTAAAAAATAGTAGGTTTTTTCTTTATTGAAAAATATTAGACAGGATTTTTTTATTTTCTCATTAGGGTGACCAACTTTTGAACCACTAGGCCGATTTCAAAGATGAAAATATCATATGAAAGGTATTTAAAAGGTGCTATTAGAAAAAAATATAATGATATTCAAAAATTGGGTATTTGTTTTTTTTATGGTTTTCACACAGAGGCCGCAATATGTTTTTATGTTTTTCCTTGAAAATTTAGACTTTTTTACACAACATATCAAAAAACCAGCAATGTATTTTTATTTCGTTTTTGAGTTTAATGTTTTTTTAAGTTATCGAGTCTTGGAGTGTCGCTCAATACTCTTATGCGACTAGACTACCATGCGTCGTGACCATGTAACAGTCGCAATAAATCAATGAAGACGTGTGATTACCTTTCATTTGATATATGGAATCCGCCCAATGGTTCAAAACAAAACACCCTAACATGGAAATGGGAACTCTAATGACAAAATTTAAAAAAAAAACGTGTCTAATATTTTGCGCTAAAGAACAAAACTACCAACTGCTATTTGTACATGGTTTTTTGAACTTACTCTTATAATTTGCCCAAAGTTCTGCATTAATATTCAAGCATGCATAGAAGTCTATACGAACGTAAAAAGGAGATTCCAAACTTGCTTCATTTCCTCAATCAAATGGGGAACATATTCTATCCAAGGAATCAAAAATATCTCCAAATAACAAAATGACAAGCGATCAATGTTAACGCTTTGTCAGAAGTGGAAAGCAATAATAATATAATCTTCTTCCTTTTAACGTAGGATTACTTGTTTCGTCAAAATATTGGGGGTGCAATTTAAAAAAATCAAAATCGACCGCGTTACGAAAAGTGGTAAGGTTTTGATCACTTATAACACTTTCAATAGCGGATGGATTTTAATTTTAGACAAGCCAATCGATTTGACATTTTCCTATGAATCTGCTAAAATGAACACTTTGTCAATTTTCAAGAGGTCGCTATTGAAAATTAGACAAATGTCAAACTGTTGCAATGCTCTTCAAAATTATCATCGAGTGATTTCCCTAACACAGTCGCCGACTATTGATACCGAGCACGTAATCCCACGTCAAACCTACGGTCTTGTCTTGGATACAACCTCTTACTCCTTTTTTCATGACAATCAGCCTGTGCGACACAACGCACTCGGGGCGGTGGAAGGAAACGAGCAAATTTTTTGCAAGCTGCTCCACGATGTAAAGCCGAAGATAATACACTTGTGTTTTGGGATTTTATTTTGTTATGTCTTTTCTCGATTCAGATCATTCAGATTCCTCATCCGTGTATATTGCAACAAAGCAGGCAAGTAATCTATCATTATCCTTCTACCACTCCGATCGAGCTATGTTACAGAGTGAGTTTGTCATGGTAGTCATAGCAACCGTGTTGTCTGTATCGTTGGTTGTTTTATGTGTTTGGATTCGCTGATTCTATCAAAGAAACGAAAACTTGTGTTTCCTTAGTTAAATGGAAGGACATCGGATAAATTCCTGTCCCTAGCAGAAGGCCCAGAAGTAGCCAGTTCAACAACAACCAATATGTTTGATAATTAGGGGCTGTTCATAAACTACTTGATTTTTAGATGATTTATGAGGGGGCCCCTACCCCTGCGTAAACAATCGTTCATACCTCGGTCCATAGATCACTTTTTCGAAATTTGATTCTTAATAAATAATGCGATTCAAATAAAAAAAACATATATATAGGGTAGGAGAACCAGTTATGGCTATACGTTCATATTATGGTGTGTTCCAATTATGACCAATGGAATTCCCATAGGCCATAATCTGAACGCAACATAATAGAAACGTATAGCCATAACTGATTAACTCACCTTATTAAACATAAGATTTTGTTGAAACAGCTACACACTTAAATTTTTTCGCCGAGATTCCAACAACCAAGAAGTTCTGCATTTAATTTTTCTGAGATTCAGTAAAGTAATATCCAAGACTTAGCTAACAAATAACATTTTGCTGAGATATCAGCAAAAGTAAATGCCTACCTCGGCATTTACTTTTGCTGATATCGGCTGTTGGATTTATTTTTACCGAGCTAGATTAAGTGTGTACGCAGTCTTTAATAATACAAACAAATTTTTATTTACCTGACGTTTCGACACGGGGATTTCCCCCTGAAGAAGGCACTAGACCATGTCAAAACATCAAGTAAATAAAAACTGGTTAGAATTATTAAAGAATGCATAGTCGTTTCAATACAATATTAAACAATACAGTCAATCCTCCACCAATAGTATACAAAAGTGAAAACGGTCGCCACTAGGTCATCGAGACACGCTTATCACCCCAATCTATTTCTACCGCGCTGATAAAAAATTAAAATCAGTGTAAACGTACCCACCACAAATATAGGGTTTCATTCGAACTCTATCACAAAGTTCTGATCAAATCTTGGAAAAAAAAGTAGAATTATGATTGTTTCGGAAAAAACGTCTTCTATTTAATACGATCGTTAAAACTGACATTTTTATTTGGGGGATCTTGATTTTTGTTTTCAATATTTTCCATATGGTTATGTTTAATCGATCTGTATTCATCCGAAACGTTGGATCAAGAAAAGATATACTTGCTTAGATTCTTGAAAACCTTGAGAAGCCAAAACGTAATCCAAAATACACATTAGCAGTCGGAACAAATCTGATATTTTACATACAAAAAATACAAAAAAGCTACCCACAGCCTTGAGCGTAGACTAATCTTTTGAATGAAAATTTTCTTCTTTAAATGGTAAAACATTCATTTATTTGCCGTCGATCTCTGATTCACAATCGAGTGCCCATTGAAATGACTAATTGGTGATTAATCACTAACGGCAATCGAGTGCCAGGAAGGTGGCTTGACACATGGGCCGGGACCAACGGATTTACTTCCATTCGGAAGGAAGATGTGACCAGAAATTTCCACCTCAAAAAATCCCAACGACCTCGACTAGGATTGAACCCAGACACATTGGAGTGAGAAAACCGCTCGACCTCACCGCCGTATTCATACTTAAAGTCCCGTATGCCTAACTTACTTATTAGGGTGGATCAAAATATCAATTTTACTCCAACCAGCTCGATCGATTACGAATAAGTTCCTGATCATTCTCATTAAATTTAAGCTCATTTTCTCACTGGCTCTTTGAAGTTTATACGGGGATTAGCGTGAACCCCCGGTAATCTGACCGTTCTTAGTCTGAACACTTTTTAGTTTGAACCCTACCAATCTACATGGCGTACAAAATTTTTGCTCAAACGTCACCCAGTATATGGAACAGAGTAAAGCGAAATGGAACGCAGAATCAAAACAAAACAGTAAATAAGGTTAGCGGAAACTCGCTTTTCTGCTGGTCATAGGGTTACTAGAAGTTTAGATTAAAAATGAACCCCGGTACCAGTGTTGGAAAAGTTCGCGATATTTCACGAAGTTCTCCAAGGGAAAAGTTCGCGAGCCATACCCAGACAACCAGAATGCACGTATATTCAAAGTTGTTTTCGGGATATACAAACATATAAACAAACAAACAATTCGTATAGAATGCAAAGAAATGGCTTATACGTACAAAAGTGGAGGCCATATACGTGCATATTTTAATTTAATTTTAAACGAATTGATTTAACATCATTTACGATTTAATATGTAAAAACAAATTCATTTTGAAAAGTCTTACGATGTAGTCTGATTTAATTTGCTGTATCACGACGGTAAAATGAGTCATCGCATATAAGTCGGAGATATGCATTCTATACGATTTAACTTAAACATAATGCGAAGTATGCCATTCTTAAATGCGATTTTGACTTAAACTGTAGCAATTTACGATACTGTCTGTACATTTTTATACGACTTCTGGTTGTCTGGGTAGTGATTTTTTGCGAACTTTAACATCACTGCCCGGTACTATGTACGAAGTGTCGATTAACGGAGGTCCACGGAACTATAGAAAAGCGAGGGGGACGACACATCTAAATCTCAATTCTAGATGCTCAACAAATCTCACACTAGCGAATCAATTTTCGAAAAATATTCTTTCATTTCTCGCATCTACTTGCATCGCACATCATCTTTTTGCAGGAAATCTTCAGAATCGTCATCAATCTTCTTCATATCTACTCAACGTGCGCGTAGCTATCCACAGCAAAACACATTTTTTCCAGCATCGTAGATAGAGTCGGCCCCCTTGAAAAAAAAGTAAACTTTCGTTCTCATCGTCCTAGCTTCTCGCCACAATAATGTACGGGTAATTATATCAGAATTTAGGAATTAGATTCTAGCACCATCTGGGCTATTTAAAAGAAGGGGGTGTGACAAAACACAAAAATGGAAATGATCAGTCGATAAATTTGATAAAAATCTTCTGCATAACCTATGCCACAAACCTAAAACATTGTGGTAGGACCGACAAATTCCACAACCATGGAAACCGATATCAATACCACCAAAACCGGTTAGCGCTGGCATATGGAGAGCATACGATTTATTTTGAAAATTTTCCCAAAAAAAAAAGTCTTTAACAGTCTAACACACACGATGTGGACGGTTTGCCATATTAAAATTTCACCTGAGAACCACTTTGTTGTGCTATGGCTATGATATCGGAAGCTATTCGGCACGTTTTTGAATGGATGGCTCTTTTCACGGTCAACTAACTTGTCAATAGTGTTAGTTTATATAAAATGATTTGCCTCGTGCCAGGATCAGTTCAGTTTTTGGCGAGTCAATAGTCAAGGAGCGACGTGGTTTCGGTTCGGTTCTGCTTCTTTGGGAGCGTTACATGTAAAGTGTAAGATGTCATATGCTTGGCGGTGTGTCGCATTATTGAGTGTTACATTTTTCGCAGAGTCGGTCAAGGCCGATAGTGTAAATGATAATAATCGGACGCTTGGAAATGTCATTGACTTCAGCCAGTGGCTTGGACTGGACTATGGTGACCCGGAACCAAAATTGTTGAAATTGTACGATTTCATTGTGGTTGGAGCGGGTCCTGCCGGGATAGTGGTCGCAAATCGATTGAGTGAAAATCCATCGGTTACGGTGTTACTTTTAGAAATTGGTAAAGCGGAAATTCCATTGGTTCAACAAATTCCGGGAATATTCTTCGCTCAAGCAGCGACGGATTACAATTTTGCCTATGTGACTGAGAGGCAGAAGAAAGCATGTCTAGGACTCGTGGATCAACGTTGTGCGTGGCATCAAGGGCGGGGTCTAGGTGGATCGACGATAATTAATGATATGCTGTACACTCGTGGAAATCGGAGGGATTTTGATTATTGGAATGCAACAGGAAATCCTGGATGGAGTTATGAAGACGTACTTCCGTATTTCATTAAATCAGAAGATGCGAACATTCGTGATTTTGATAGCAACGGATTCCATGGAAAAGAGGGGTACCTACCGGTGGAAGATGCTACCTACAGAACCCCGATTGTGAAGGCACTAGTGAAAAGTTCTCAGTTAGTTGGACTTCCGTATATTGATTACAACGGGCCAAACCAGTTTGGTGCATCTTACGCTCAATTTACGATGAAACGAGGTAGAAGAATGTCAGCAGGAGCAGCATTCCTGCAACCAATCAATAGACGGAAAAATTTACACGTGCTAACGAAAGCGTGGGTTACTAAAATTTTATTCAACAAAAAATCCAAAGAAGCAGTGGGTGTTTTATACACCAGAAATCAAAGTGTTCGTACAGCAAAAGCCAAACGGGAAGTGATTCTGTCAGGGGGAACTTTCGGTAGTGCAAAACTGTTGATGCTGTCCGGAGTAGGGCCTAAAAATCATCTCGAACGGCTAAAAATAAAAGTAGTCAATAATCTTCCCGTTGGAGAAGAACTCTACGATCATCCTGCTGTGCTAGGACCAGTATTCATAGCGACAAATTTGAATGACCAGCTGAAAAACGCAGAATCTTTGATATCTTTACCTAACATGTTGAAATACTCCATGGGAAAGGGCCCTCTCTCTTCTGCTATCGCTGAAGGGTTTGTGTACTTCAGAACTCCAGTTGCAATCTATCCTGACCCAGAATGGCCGGATGTGGAGCTAGTTCAACTGATATCCACGCCCGGTGACGATTACACTCCCGCAACTCGAAGATACTTCAGACTCAACAACGAAACCTTGGAAAATTACTTCAAACCCTTGTACAACAAGCGAGCCTTCATGTACCTTTCTATCCTAATGCACTCGACGACAAAAGGCTCACTAAAACTGAAATCGAAAAATCCGTACGATCATCCACTGTTCAAATATCAATACTTTGAAGACGATCACGATCTGCAGGCCCTGGTGTATGCAATGAAAGGGGCAATGAAAATCACTAGCCAGAAACCCTTCCGTGACTTGGGTGTGAAGCCATACAAAGCGAAAGTTCCGGGTTGTCAGCACTTTTCGTTCAACACCGACGAGTACTGGCGCTGCTACGCCATGACCCTGACCTACGTGGGGTATCACTTTGTGAAGATCGTTTCATTTGTTGCTGAATGCAAAGGAAAATTAACTAACACAATTCCAATCAACAGGTCGGCACGTGTAAAATGGGACCAATGTCGGAACGCTCATCAGTCGTGGATCATCGATTGCGGGTTCACGGGATTCGACGGTTGCGGGTAGTTGATGTTAGCGTTATCCCGGTGGCTCCCAGTGGACACACTTCAGCGTACGCTTACATGATCGGCGAGAAGGCGGCTGATATGATCAAACAGGATAACTATTTGATGTAATATACTTAATTTAAAAACGAATGTGACAATGTACCAATGTAATTAATTCAGATGAATTTTGAGTTTGATCAGTGAGCTCAGTGGTGAATAAAATTGGAATTGTTTACCGGTTGTCAGTGTATCTGCTTCGGCAAATTTTAGTTGTTGTTCTTGTTCATTTTTCGTCGAGTCTGTTCTGCAAACGAGTGCCATTCACCGACGCCAGGGATGTGACTCAACACCATGGCCCTAAATATCAAACCCATCAAATACACGGGACCGTAACCAACGATTTTGTTTCTCTTAAGAAGGACAAACTGGGTTGAGAAAACAGTCACGCTTACCACTCAACCACCGCTCCACTTCAACAGAAAGGATTGCATTGCTGAATACATTTACCGTTCTCGGCTCCTACCTAATGAAACAAGTTTTTCTTTGGCAAAAGTGCTCAAGGTCTGGTCACAATGCATTCACATCTGATGCGTTGAAGAAACATTTTTTTTAAATATATATCGCATAAAATCCGGTTGCATCGTTTGCAGATATGATAATAGTAGGTACCACGCAGGATCATATGCAAATCGGTAAACAGGGGGTGTCCATAAAATACGTAGACAATTTAGGAAGTGAAGGATAGGGATTGACTGATTGATTATCCTCGCAGGGCGAAGGAGGAGATCTAAAATCTCTCAAAAATTATCTACATATTTTATGGACAGCCCGAGATCAGTTCCCATTTCGATTATATTCCAACTTGAGGTGAAGGCTGTTGCTCGCAGAACACAAAATCCAATGAATATAAAGTGGAAGCGGATTTTAGTTTTATTGATTATAGACGAGTTTATCTCTTAGTAAAAACCCATCCAGTGTCTTGACAAAATTGACAGTCTCGCCCAAAGTCCCGCACTTTTATTTTCGAAGTCAAATCAAAGGATATTGAAATTGTTTACAAGCTTGTATTCAGCGGTGTGTATGACAGCACAGAAAAAAAAAATCTGAATTTTAATGGTGATGTAAACATTCATGCATTTAAACTTTCTTTTCACGTAAACGAGCAACTTACAAGAAATGTTCTTTGTAAGCATTGGATGGTTGCATACAATATTTGGAATATTTTATTCATTGTCTCATAAATTCACACGATCTATAATGTATGCTCCATGCGTCACAGTAATGGTAATTTACACAACTTTTTCGAACTTTGAAATTTCGGAAGGTTAAGGGCCTTAAAATGTTACGATATTAACGTCTAAAAGTAGTTTGAGCTTTTTTGGCCAAACGAACAGTCTTACCGATTTCATTATATCGGTATCATTCATCTAATGAGTAATAAGCTGCGCCGGTGGTGTAGTGGTAAGCGTGATTGCCTCTCACCCCAGCAGGCCTGGGTTCAATCCCAGTCGGCGCCGCCGGGATGTTCTGAGGCATAACATCTCTGATCACGCCTTCCTTCGGAAGGGAAGTAAAGCCGTTGGTCCCCGGTTCATGAGTTGATGGGTCGCTAGGTAGGGTCCAGGTGTGGGAGCTGCCTTCCTGGCGTCGGTAGCATTGGTGCTCAGCACGGAAAACAAGATCGACGGAAAACAAATCCAAGGAAAAAAAAATCTAATGAGTAACTTGAAAAAACTACTTTCACACAAAAAAAATGTGAATTTTAATGGTGATGTAAATATCCATGCATGCTAAAATTGAAGCATGTAAACTTCCTTTTCAGATAAACTAGCAACTTTCAAGAAATATTGCTTACAAAGATGGATGGTTGCATACAATATTTAGAATATTTTATGAAATGACTCATAAATTTACACGATCTGTAATGTGAATTTGTATGGTATGTGACGCTCCATTTATGTGCATCATAGTGACATAAATTTACACTACTTGTACGAACTGTGTTTATCATCCTATAAACAAAAGAACACAAGAGCTACTAAAATTAATATGAACCACAACAATCTCCCGAAGAGAATTATTCAACGACATATTGGGTATAGTATAGTATCAACGATGGAGAAAGCTTATTCAAAAAGAGCATGCTAACTATGAGTTGATCGGATGCTTTACGCACGATTTTAAAAACGTATGCGCTGGTTTTGATCGTATGAGTTTAATTGATCAGATTCCTCGAACATTTGCCCTGGAATTAGGTTATCACCCTCCAATAAATGCGTAAATAAATTTATCTTTTAAAAATCTTGCTTTACTGTCTACAGCAGGCCGGTTGCGTACTGGTTGGCTTGACTGCCTCTCACTTCAAAGGGCCTGGGTTCAATCCCAGTCAGTGCCGTTGGGATTTTCTGAGGCATAAAATCTCTAATCACGGGAAGTAAAGCCGTTGGTCCCCGGGCCATGAGTTTGATGGGTCGATAGGTAGTGTCAAGGTATGAGAGCCACCTTCATGGTGTCTGTAGTAGGGTTAGCTACCCCATTTCCGGCCTATTAAGTACAACCCACACTAAGTCTTTCTTAATTTAGGGCAGAATTAGCACCAAACGGAATGTTATTATTACTGATGGCTTCCAAATTTATTTACCTTTCCGTACATACCGGGAGATTTGATAAAGAGAAACCAATCGTTGAGATAACTAACACTACTTCTTGACGCCAAACTCGGTCTACGGATTTTAAACTCGGCCTAAAGGGTGTCCGCGATGAAATTGCCACACACAAAATTGATTCGCAAAATTCGAGTTTTCATCCGATTGCCATCAAATTTTCAGGGATTGAGAAATAACTATTAAACTTCATTTTACCATTTTACTCGTATTTTATTTACAGTCCATACGCAAATGCCCGCACCTTGGCCTTAACCCCGGCCATAAGATTCTGCACAACCTCTGAATCAACCGTTTTTTGCATGTAAACCCATACTTTCTTTAGTTCCTCGACTGTCTTCACTACCTTAGGTCGTTTAAGAAGGTGCTGCTTCATAATCGCCCAGTACTTCTCGATGGGGCGGAGCTCCGGAGTGTTGGGAGGGTTGAACATTTTCGGCACGAAATTGACCTTATTGTCCGCATACCACTTCAGCACGTCCTTGGAGTAGTGGCATGAGGCCAAATCCGGCCAGAAGATTGTTGGGACGTTGTGGGCCTTCAGGAGAGGAAGCAGCCGCTTCTGGAGGCACTCTTTTATGTACACCTGTCCGTTCATCGTGTCCTGGGTCACGAAAGGTGCACTCCGCTTCCCGCACGTGCAGATGGCTTGCCAAACCAGGAATTTCTTCGCAAATTTGGACATCTTCTGAGTGCGGACATGCTCCGGAACGCTGAACTTATCCTTGGCCGTGAAAAACAGGTTGCCGGGGATCTGTTTGAAGTCGGCTTTCACATATGTTTCGTCGTCCATGATGCAGCATTCAACTTTCGTCAGCATGTTGAGGTACAACTTCCTGGCACGGGTTTTGGCGGACTTGTTCTGCTTCTCGTCGCGATTAGGGGCCTTTTGTACCTTGAACGTTCGAAGCCCAGCCTTAGTTTTGGCCTTCTGGACAAAACTTCGGCTTAGGTGCAGCTTCTTAGCCACATCCCTAACGGAGGCGTTCGGATTTCGGTTGAAGGCCCCAACTACGCGGTTGTGATTTTTGGTATTGTACGGAATACTTTTTCCTTCACTTCTGGGCTTCCGATCGGTGGTCAACCGTTCCTCGAACCGCTTAATCACTCGCGACACCGTGGAATTCGCGATTCCCAACGTTTTAGCGATGGAACGATGCGAGAGATCCTTGTTCTCGTGATGAATGCGCAAGATTTTATCACGCACGAGCTGTTCTTTCGACTCCATTGATCACAGGACTTTAAAACTTGCAGGATGTAAATAATGCACTATGAACTAAATCCACTCAAATTTTCATTAAATTCTACTCAACGGTTAAAAAGTTAGAGCAATTTCATAGTGTGGCAATTTCATCGTGGACACCCTTTAACGCATTGAAACGCCATTAAAACGCCAATGAATTCACTTCAGCCTATCGAATGAAGATAAAAATTGATTCGATCGGAGCGCTTCTTTTGTTTTTGGGAATAATGGGTGCAAACCTTCATATCACGCGTTCTCATTGACTTCGTTTGGTAACTTAATAACTAAAGTATCGTACCAAACGCATAATTGACATATTAACTCTGTAACCATGGAAGTTTTCTGCTCTATAGGTTTTCTGCTCGATAGGCCCAAAATGGGCGATTAGGCCGAAGTAGTTCTCTACCCTATTGGTACTCAGTACGGAAAACAAGATCGACGAAAAACACATCAAGAAAAAAAAAATGTCTACTAAAACCGAAATATTTACAATTCTGTAGTCTTGATACTTCCCATGTTTTAAATTGATTAAACGCACTTTTCAAAAAAAATTTGTTAGCAGCCTCTATTATTTGTTATATTTGGGTCATTCGTAACTTGTCCGGTGATTATATGTGAACTCGAGACTTTGGCGTGAGAGGTATGGATGTTGAATACGGCGATTCAGCCTACACCGAAATCATCAGCTTCATACAAATCGGTGCTCGTTTGCTCATTCGCCATAAAATTACTAAGGGACCTAATTGATTCAGAAAGAAACAGTGAAAAATCAAAACAAAGCAAAAGAACAGAGGCACACATCTTTAAGCAAGCTCGAGTAGATTCAATTAATCAAACAAAAGCTTATTAATATACGCACACGTGCGTTCAACACACCAAGCATGGATCATCGCCAGCTACACCGGCAAATAAATACTAATCAAACCAAAGAAAGACTTAAATCATACCTCTGTCAGTCATGATTGCGGCACCGGTTCCGGCATTCCTCTTCTTTAATTCATATATCTATCTAATCGGGTAGCACCATCACTCGAAGTACAGTTTTCATTAGAACTTACAACCGAACAGAATGGAGCTCCGACTTTTGATAAATCTGATTTTTGTCATGTGCCTATCGGGATCTTTCAATGTAGCGCATCGCAGGAAACGTGCTATCGTGCAAACACCCATACAATCCGATCCGACTGAAAATGAATCTGGAGCTGACTTAGTGGATATCAGTGCCATCGAGAATCTGGAAAAGAATACAACAGTTGGGTGCTGTGTCGAATCGATGCATTATTTGTCCGATAATACCGATGTAAATGTGTTGCTGCTGAAATCCAACATAAGATAGATGCAAATCTATTTTTTCTGGAGGAAGGATGTTTAAGCATGAACGGCGCAGAAGGACTGGATGGCTACCATCATCAATTAATCATATACGAGAGTGAACGGGACAGATTTCGATTCCTGGCAGATATCGCAATGTACTTCCATACGAGCGTAAATGTGGATTGCAGGATGCTTGTATTCGTGGATTGTTTAGAATGAGTGGATACCCCAAACCTGGGTGCTTTTTGAAGTGATTTTAAAATGCTATATATTGAGGAAATGTCAGCTTCGGCATGAAGCAGGTAATGCAGTACTGGAGTGCCCATTCATATCCTAGAGCATCATTTTGCTTGCTTTTTCAAATGGATGTATCTATGTTCAATGAACATGTTTAAAGCCGCATTTTGTTTCTTTCTCATTCATGCTGGGCTAAAATTAATAATGATGAAAAAAAAATTGGACTAGAATGATGCCATTGGCGAGATCTAAATGCCACGTCCGGCCCGCAGGCCACACGTTGGGCAGCGCTGCTCTAGATCATCATTTACCCCTCGACGATAAAAGGTAAATAATTGCCAAGGTCATTATTTTCTCTACTTTAAAATATAACTATCGAAACATACATTCAAAACCAGTAGATTTATATTTAAATTAGACACAGTTTATTAAATGTTATTTTTAAAAATCTCGTATCATTTCACTGACTTAAACTGTGTTTTAAATGTTCTTGTTTAGCTTATAACTTAATGAATGTTGCTTCACTCATACTTGATTTACATTTCATATAACAAATGGAATTTCATGGCATACATATTAATAATAAAAAAATACCATGTGTTAGCGACCTAAATAAATAAAAAAAGAATTTTCTGTTTTGTTCAAAATTAGGCTTATAATTCATTTAAGGGTAAATTTATACAAGTGACACAAACCGATTACTAATACAATATATCTTGGCTGCGTCCCAATTACCGAGTTAAAAGTGGCAGTTCGAATGTAATTCATGATCTTAGAAAATTTCTGTATTGTCAATTGACCGGTTCTCGATCCGAAGCTAGCTGATGTTGAAAAAAATATCTTTTTGTCTACAACATTGCATTTTTATTTGATTTTTAAAATTAAACAACATTTTTACAAATAATATTCCTAGTAGGTTATAAATAAGATTAAATTTCGGATAATTTAATAATACAATATGTATTTTGATACATGAAGATTTGATATTGCTTTATTTACTGAGACAAAAATCGGCAGCAGTGGTCACTAGTTGACGATCCTATCCGATTTTGTTTCCTAAAATTTCATTTTAATGCGTTCAGTTTCGTTTAGTTCAGATCAGTTCAATTTAATTAAGTTTGAAAAACTTGGCATCAACTTCAGGTTGTACATACTGAAAACTGCGACTTAGCACTAGGCAACCACAGCTAGGCACTAATGTCGATTAGCATAGTTTGATATAATTTATCCAAACTCAGCTAAGATTGATTAGTTTTTTATGTATGTTCCGCTTAGGAGTTACATTTACATTATCTGAGTATGTTACTTTTGGTGCAGATTTGTTATTGATCCAATCACGTAAGATATGTATATTTTAATTGATACCATCTGCAGAAACAACATCACAGAACACAATCGATTACTAGTCGAACCTTTAAGCTTAACTAACCAGTGAACCATACACCGTACTCTTGATTGCAAACAAACTGCACCGGCTTGTTCGAACGCGGATATAATCAAGAAGGCCTTAATACAAAGCACTGGCGTCTACGAATATGCACAGAACCTGTGCACGTGGCCTCACAATTATAGGCAACGTAAATTGGAGGGTTCTAGTCTACCTGTGGTGCCTTACAACCGTTCACTGGTCAGTTACAGTTGGATCTCCTAGCTGAACGTAATGAAGTTTAGAATACTAACAAGTTTTACACTGGTCATATTTCTGTCTGAAGCTACGGTTGTGCGCTTGCTGACTCGTCTCGGTCCAAATGGAAATAACACTCTTGGTGACTATGTTGATTTCAGTAGTGCTTTGGGCCTGGATTACGGGAATCCGAATCCGAAAATTCGAAAATCTTATGATTTTATCGTAGTTGGAGCAGGTCCAGCTGGCTGTTCCGTGGCAAACCATTTATCCGAAAATCCCGCAGTGAAGGTTCTTCTCTTGGAAGTTGGGAAAGCGGAAATCGTCCCTGCTCAGGATATTCCAGGAGGATTTCTGTTCCAAACTGCTACAGATTATAACTATGCATATTTGAGTGAGCCTCAGTCAAAAGGTTGTTTGGGTCTAATCAATCAGCAGTGTGCTTTTCATCATGGACGAGGTCTTGGTGGTTCCACCATCATCAATAATATGATCTACACTAGAGGCAACTGGCGAGATTTCGATGCCTGGAATGCTTCCGGTAATCCTGGGTGGAGCTATCGTGACGTGCTTCCATATTTTATAAGTGCTGAAAATGCCAACTTGCGCGACTTTCAAAATAATGGCTACCACGGCAAGAATGGATACCTTTCTGTTGAGGATATACCTTATAGAACCCCTCTGGCATCTACCTTTGTCCAAAGTGGATTGAGGGCTGGGTTACCTTATATTGATTACAATAGCAGGGACCAACTAGGGATTTCCTATATTCAATCCAATACCCGAAGAGGATTGAGATGGACAGCTGCTAGGGCGCTCTTGAACCCTATTAGAAATCGAAAGAATCTACATGTTTTAACAAAGGCCTGGGTCACAAAAGTGCTCATCGATGATAATTCAAAATCAGCGATCGGTGTAGAGTACACTAGAAATAAGAAGACTTTTATCGTAAAAGCCAAACGGGAAGTGATTCTCTCTGCGGGAGCATTCGGCAGTGCAAAACTGCTCATGCTTTCCGGGGTTGGGCCTAAGAAGCATTTAAGAGATCTTGGAATAAAACTGATTAAAGACCTTCCGGTTGGAGAGACTCTATACGAGCATCCAGGTGTCATAGGTCCTGTTTTTCTCGTCACCCAACCCATCGATAATAACATTAATTTTGAAAGCACCCTTACGCTTCCCAACATGATTAAGTATCTCTTCGGTCAAGGTCCCTTCACATCAGCTTTCTCGGAGGCAGTAGGATACATAAAGACTCCAGTTTCACCGTACCCCGATTCTGATTGGCCTGATGTGGAGCTGATTCAAACCGGCCTTCAATTGGGAGATGATATAACACCTGCAGGACAGAACTACTTCCGGGTAAACGACGAAATTTTGAATTCATACTTTCGTCCGCTGTTTAATACGCGTGCCTTCATGTACGTACCTCTGCTGATGCACTCCAGAACAAAAGGTTCGATCAAACTGAAGTCTACCAACCCGTTTGATCATCCACTATTCAACTACACGTTTTTCGACGATGATCGTGATCTGCAAGCGCTGGTGTATGGAATCAAGGAGGCGATTAGAATTACTGGACAAAAGCCATTTATTGACATTGGAGTGGAACAATACACTCGTAAGCTGCCGGGGTGTGAGCAGTTCGAGTTCAACAGTGATGAGTATTGGCGGTGCTATGCGCAGACTTTGACCGTAAACTTCTATCATTATGTAAGTGTGGTAATTGATTGCGTTGATTTTGAGCTGAGTGGATAAACTAAATTTTTATTTTAGGTCGGAACATGCAAGATGGGACCAGAATCTGATCCCACGACTGTTGTGGATGCTCGGCTGAGAGTGCACGGAGTTCATAAGTTGCGGGTGGTTGACATTGGGATAGTTCCAAGAGCTCCCTCGGCTCACACGGCAGCTGTGGCTTACATGATTGGTGATAAAGGGGCAGATATGATCAAAGAAGACAATGATCTCCAGTAATACACGCAGGGAAAAAGTGTTGCACACATGAAATTAGTTTTACTAATTAAAATGTAAGATAGGTTTTTGGATTGGCATAGTCAAGTTGAGAACCTGAAAAAACAAAAAAAACACTAAAGTATTTAAAAAAAATTCTCAATTCAATGACGTTTCAATGCGTTAGGCCGGCATCCGTAGGCCAAGTTTGGGGTCAAGAAGGAGTGTTTTATTTTAAACAATATCCCTAAAATTTGTGACTATATATCAAATATTATGGTACGTACGGAAAGGTAAATAAATTTAAAAGGCATCTTCAGTGATGAATGTTCACTCGGCTGTCGACAGAAGCAGGTCACTGTCGATGTGTGTCACGCGATCGTCTGTTTACTCGGCAGCAACGATTGTGTGGTCCCCTCATTGTTCTTAATCAGCAGCTCTTTCGGTCGATGCGTCGTCGAATTTGAAAAGCAACCATTTCGTGTGGATTGTGTGAGTGATACCCACGTTTTGCGTCCATTGCTACAATGGAAGCGCTCTGCCCTCGTTGGCGATACTGCCATACAATGAAACCACTGGAATCGGATCCTATTCTGATATAGCGGAAGATAACGTGTTTATTGTGTTGCACCTTTTGACTCTAGTTTTACGATGTTTTGTGTAGTGAACAAAAATCTTCGGTTCTGTAACGTGAATTCGATTGAGCCTTATAAAACAAATCAATGAACAAAATCTGCAGTGAAAACATTCCATTTTGTGAAACAATCCGTTAGAACAATAGAGGCAAGGGGCGGTAAAGGAGATAAAGGTGATTAAAGATTTTAACTCCTAAACACCCCAAGAGCCTCAATTGAGACCCCATTGAGAATATAAACGTGTAAAAAAATTTCGAACATCCTAATAACCCTCGAAATTTAGGCCTTACTTTCGGAAATAAACTCGATTAAAAATTTAGAACATCCAAACACCCCAAAACCACGATTTAGGCTTTATTTACGGAGATGAATACGATTAACAATCATTAATTATTAACAAAGACCATTAAAATCAGTTTTGTTGGCCTAATAAATAAACGCGATTCACGATTTCGAGCATCTAAACACCCCTATCGTGATTTAGGCTATATTTACGAAGGTAAACGGATTAATAATTGTCAATACCCTAACAGCCCTAAAATCACGATCTATGCCTTATTTACGAAGATTATCACGATTAAAAGCTACGACCCATTAAACACCCTTAAAACCGCGAGCATATTTCGATGTGTAAGAATGAAAAACAGCTGAAAAATAAATATCACAGGCCTATTTATTTTTAAGACTTGATATCGACTAAACAATTTAGTACAGTCTTCCGCGATCGTCACTGAAACGGCTATTATATATCAATTTTCATCCTACCGTACTCTAGTGGAACTATCAACCTGCCCTCTTCAGACCTTTCTCTAGCTAATAAATTATCACGCTTAAGCTAGCGAAATTGTTGAATTATCAAAGAAAGGTTGATAACAGGACATTGTCCATGTAAATGTCACTTGAAGTTAATAGAAAAACTTCAAGAGGATACGTGTCGATTCTATGGCATAGAAAAGGAAGACTTTGAACACATGCTACACAGCAAAAAAATAATTTTGATATCACGTCAAAGTGGATGCACGACAATCATGTCGAAAATATGGTGTAATATTACTTGCTAAAAAGGACAAAATTATCATTAATACAATGCATGAACTGACATTACGCTGCTTTTATTGCATTTTTTTATTTATGTGGTCATAAAAATTACATAAAATTTTCGACATGATTGTAATGCATCCACTTTGATGTGATATCAAAATTATTTTTGCTGTGTATGCTCTTGTGCAGCAATGTTCAATAAAAGGCGTATTTTTCTGGATAAGGGGCTGGCAGAACCCTTTGATTTCATCCGAAATGTAATACCTGATTGGGAAAATGCTTTTGGTCAGTCTATTTCGGTTGCTTCACAAAATAGTGATACGGCATACTTATAAAGAAATATAAAAACGGGGAATATATTACATTAGACCAAAGTAATGGTCGCAGTGATGAATATACCCAACACGAAAAAAAAACTTCATGTTGGATAGCATTTCCAACCAACTCTGAAACATCATAGATTGTTATCTTCTTTGATCATATCAGCTCCCTTATCGCCAATCATGTACGCAATAGCCGCTGTGTGAGCCGATGGAGGCTTCGGAATTATTCCTATGTCTACCACTCGGAGCTGCCTAATTCCATGCACCCGTAACCGGGGATCAACCACGGAGCTTGGGTCTGTGGCGGGGCCCATTTTACATGTAGCAACCTAAAACGAGAACTTGGTTTTCAGATTGTCAACATTTTAAAATTGTACAATTACACTCACGTAGTGGTAGTAGGTAGTAGTTAAAACCTGTACATGACATCGCCAATAGCCGTCACTGTTGAACTCGAATTCTTCACAGCCGGGAACTTTCGCGGAATACAGTTCCACTCCTATGTCGGTAAATGGCTTCTGACTAGTTATCTTGATTGCTTCTTTTATTCCATATACCAGTGATTGCAGATCACGATCATCTTCAAAGTAGTTGTAATCGAAAATCGGGTGATCGTACGGGTTCGTCGAACGCAATCTCAATGATCCTTTTGTCCTAGGGTGCATCAACAGTGGAAGATACATGAAAGCTCGTTTCTCGTATAACGGTCTGAAGTACGCGTTCATAATTTCATCCGTAATTCTGAAATAATTTTGCAAACCTGGAGACGCATCATCTCCAACTTCTCCAGCTGCCTGAATCAATTCAACATCGGGCCAATCAGGATCAGGATACTGTGAAACAGGGCTCTTCACGTAGGCTAATGATTCTGTAAAACTACTAGTGAACACTCCTCTGCCGAAGAGGTATTGTATAAAGTTTGGAACGGTAATCACTGAGTCAAAATTGTAGAGGTTATCAATCGGTGTGCTAACAGTGAAAACTGGCCCTATTGCTCCAGGGTGATCGTACAATGTTTCACCTACCGGCAATGTATGGATCACTTCAATTCCGAGATCTTTCAAATGACCCTCTGGACCAATCCCAGAAAGCATCAGCAGCTTAGCGCTGCCAAATGCTCCTGCTGATAGAATCACTTCCCGTTTAGCTCTTACCGAAAATGTTTTCCTATGCCATGTATATTCCACTCCAAAAGCAGTTTTCGTTTCTTTGTCAATGAGGACTCTTGTGGTCCATGCTTCCGTCAGAATGTGCAAATTTTCCCGTTGTCTTATGGGATGCAAAAGAGCTCTAGCAGCTGACCATCGCAGTGTTCACTCGGCTGTCGACAAAAGCAGGCCACTCTCGATGTGTGCTACGCAATCGTCTGTTTTCTCGGCAGCAACCATTGTGTGGTCCTCCTCATTGTTCTTCATCAGCAGTTCTTTCGGTCGATGCGTCGTCGACTTTGGAAAGCAACTGTTTCGTGATGAGTGTGTGAGTGCTGACCACGTTTTGCGTCCATTGTTGCAATGGACGCGCTCTGACCTTCGTTGGCGTACAACAATTTGCCATACAATGAAACTACTGGAAGCGGCTCCAGTTCTGATGGAGGAGGCTTTTTGGATAGCGGAAGATAAAGTGTTTATTGTGTTGTACCTTTTGACTATAGTTTTAAGATGTATTGTAAAGTAACCAAGAATCCTCGGCTCTGTAAAGTTAAGTCGGTTGAGCCTTATCAAATAAATTAATAAAAAAAAAAAAAAAAAAAAAAAAAAAAAAAAGCTGACCATCGCACACCTTTCTTGGTCAAGGACTGCACGTACGATACCCCCAACTGATCTCTACTGTTGAAGTCAATGTAGCGCATTCCACTTTCCTGAGCACTTTTCACAAAAGTGGAAGCCAGGCGAGTCCTAAACGCTATGTCCTCGACCGACAAATATCCATCCTTTCCATGGAAGCCATCATCCTCAAAGTCACGCAAATTTGCTCTCTCTGCCCGGATGAAATATGGCAGCACATCGTCGTAGCTCCAACCAATGTTACCTGATGCATTCCAAGAATCGTAGTCTCGCCAATTGCCTCTAGTATAAATCATGTTGTTGATCAAAGTCGAACCGCCGAGTCCTCTACCATGGTGCCAGGCACACCGCCTATCTTTCATTCCCAAACATGCTCCTGTTTGGGGCTCGGTCACATAACCAAAATTGTAATCCGTTGAAATTTGAAAGAAGTTTGTTGCGGGAACATCCTGAGCGATTGAAATTTCCGATTTGCCGAGCTCCAACAGCAAAACCGTTATCGAAGGATTTTCTGACAGGTGATTTGCGACGGAACATCCTGCTGGTCCTGCTCCTACCACGATGAAATCGTACGATTTTCGAATTTTAGGCTTTGGGTTACCATAATCTAGACCCAAAACTGTGCTGAAGTCCACATAATTACCGAGAGTTTTGTTTCCATCTGGTCCGAGATGGGTAAGAGCTTTCACTATGTTTCGTTTGTAGCGTTTTGCTGTTACTGCTTGATCCAGAATGCAGACAAGTAGCAGCACGTTTATCCACTTGTTTCGATGCATTATGGCTGGTACAATAGTGAGAACTGGGATGTAACTTACTTGTTCGTTGCTAGTTATAGCGAACGTGCACGAATCGTTTTAAGCCTATGCGATAGTGCGTACGTGATGAATTTTTGATTCCCAGAAGAATACGGACGCAGACTAAAGTGGACCCTACACGGTTGCTTTTATTGACAATAATCGTATAGCAAACCCCACACCGTAAGAAATATTGTCAATACTTACAAGTATTGACAATAATATTGATGATGTGAATACAGAAATATTGTCAATACCGATGTATTGACGTCAATATAGAATATATTGACAATACGATTATTGTCAATACACACAGTCGTGTAGGGTCCACTTATTGTCAATACATTCTATATTGACGTCAATATATCAAGATTGACAATATTTCTGAATTCACATTATCAATATTATTGTCAATAATTCCCCTTCGCGTCAATATATTGATGCGTGTGGGGTTTGCTTAAGAGCTTTTTTTTCGCACAGGTGATTCCAGAGTGATCGTGTTTTCAAGCTGTTAATTGGACTCATGGATTTCAGTAGAAGCATTGTAACGTAGCTCTTTCAGCAGGAAGGGGTTTGAGATGGAGTGAGAGAAATCTGTTGTTTTGCGATATAAAATAAAAAGGCACAAAACTTTCCTCCCGATGGACATGGTGGTTGACGGTACTGAAGCAAAGGGTTATGTTTAATTTCTTTATATATGATGATTTCCTATAGTGACACATATCACCTTCTTAATGCTTTAGTATGCCTTTAACGATTAATTCTTGATTGTTAATAGAACTTCCTTGTTGAAATCGGCTGCTTCATGCAGACTGAGCAATTCTGATTATAGTATCAGATTTGTTCTGTATACAGAGGAACTGGGAGGGCCTATTCGAAACTTCTCACCAATAAAGTAATGATCTGCTAGTAAATTTTGCATATCATGTTATTAAAATTTTATTTTATTTTAGCATATTATTTTTGTTACAGTCAATTGACATTTGCATACGATACAAAATATATAATATTACTTGCTCGTTTTTGCGTAAAATAATCAATAATACCTTTGAAAGTTTTTTCAAGTTTTTGTGATCTGATAGATTTCCCAGTTTAGTTAGAAGTTTCGAAGCTAGCGCATGTCCACAGGCCTAATAGAAAGATAGGCAGAAAAAGTGTATCATGAAGAATGGTTGCATGCAGGGTTGCTTCCACTCACTTGCTATAGATGAGTGATTTTCGAAATTTTGAATTCGTTAGATGTTTTAGTGGGGATTTGTGTTTGTTGGATGTGGGAGGAGATTGGAGGGCGGGTGTTTGACGCATAGGGCCTGTCAGTTTCGCTTTCAGAGTGTCGCAGTCAGCGGTTTTATGATTCGTGAGCGCTCGCGATTCGTAGAATCGTTGATTGTGGCTGCGAGTGGATTTGGCGGGTTTTGTGTGTCGGACGCTTGCCTTTTGGCCTCTTCTTGTGTCTAGCATGTGCAGAGTATCATTATAGCGTCTAATGGGTTTCAGATTCCTGGTTGCGTGAAATAAATTTGTGAGAATACCTGTTTGAGATTTTAGTTGTCACGTTTTGTTTGTAGTTTATATTTTATTTATTTCATGTAATTATCGTAAATAATAGTTATTCAATAATAGATGATTCGTCCATATATTCAATAATAAATTTACGAATGACTATTATTTGTATACCTTACAATTGGACAGAATCACTAGCAAGAATAGGTTGCGGAGTGTTCGCCTTCGAAAATATCGAAAGACATTGAACTGGAGGCGGATTCTGGTACGGAATTACTGGCTGCTATTTTGAGCAACTTATCGTCATATAATTAAAAAAATACATTTAGGTATAAGTCAACAAATGTGGATAGTAAGTTAGATATATTATAGTATGAACTTTTGCAACGTTTTTTTTTTATATTTTTTTAAATAATTATTCTTGAACGCAGTTAAAACTAGGAGATGAGGAAGAAATATAATATCATTTGGTGTAAACACACAAACACACACATACACACAGATACATAAACACATCATGACATTAGACAAGAAAACATCCAGACATTAAAACTGACGTACGAATGAGAAGAAGACATAGACAAAGACAGACCAGCGATTACCGAACCATAAAGATTTTCAAGAAGATTATGATTAATCAAGATCGTGAATCCGGTGTTTAATTGGTCACCATAGACTAATCCGTCCGGCATCGTGGTCACTTGTAAAATTTTCCCATCAACCACGATCATTGCAATCCTATGGGGATAAAAAATAAATAAATAAATAAAAAGGTATACAACTTATTTGTAAGCGGCGCCGGTGGTGTAGTGGTAAGCGGTTACCTCTCACCCCAGCAGGCCTGGGTTCAATCCCAGTCGGGATGTTCTGAGGCATAACATCTCTGATCACGGAAGGGAAGTAAAGCCGTTGATCCCCGGTTCATGAGTTGATGGGTCGAGAGGTAGGGTCCAGGTGTGGGAGCTGCCTCCCTGGCGTCGGTAGCATTGCTGCTCAGCTCGGAAAACAAAGATAGACGAAAAACAAATCAAGGAAAAAAAAACGAAAACTAAGACTAAGACGATGCTGGGTAGTGCCGAATTTAGGATCTGTGGGGCCCGAGTCTGCTATTCTTTGGCGAGATTCTCATTATAAAAAGATAGATTTTTCTAAATAATTTTCAATTTTATTCAATTGACGTTCAATATCATTTATTTATTTATTTATTTAATTGTCGTCAATCAGTGTAGACCGTTTTACAATAGTGCTGTTGCCTTACATGCTATTTTAAAACATACATTTTATTTGAAATTGTCAGTAAATGTAGACTGCATATACAAATATCAAAAAAATAAAAATTGTTTTAAACTTAACGAGATGAAATCCTAGCAGTTAGTGTTCTCCTTACTGTATCTTTAGACATCGTTAGATCTATATGCTCACAATAATTATTATACACTCTCATCATTCTATTAATTGGTCCATTTTTACCATAATTCGTTCTGTGAAGTGACAGTTGAAATACATTTCGAGTTCTTAACATGCGTGATGGTACGTAAAAATTTAATCTTGCTAATATTTTTTTCTGAATTTACGCGTTGTGAGATAATATCATTGACAAAGGAAATCATGGAAATTTCTCTTCGTTTCTTAAGTGTTTCAATGTTTATCAACATGCAACGGGACTCATAAGAAGGAAGGGGAAAAGAGGTCCAGCCTAGTTTCCTAAGAGCAAATAACAAAAACTGTTTTTGAACTGATTCCATACGATTTATATAAGTTTCATGGTATGGAGCCCAAACCACACTGCAGTATTCGAGAATTGATCTCACGTAAGCTATATAAAGTGTTTTGATGGTATATGGGTCTTTAAAATGATAACTAAATCTTTTTATGAATCCCAACATATTATTTGCTTTGTGAATTGTGGTATTCACATGATCTACAAATGTCAACTTCGAGTCAAGAATTACTCCTAAGTCCCTAATTTTATCGCACCTTACAACCAGCTGGTTTCCTAGAGTACATGTAAAATTTAGAGTAGTGTTTTTTCTGGAATATGATATAATATTGCATTTTTTAACATTAATATCCAGCAGACTTTTAACGCACCAGTTGTAGAAAACATCAATTTCATTTTTAAAATGTAGCAAATCAGAATTGTCAAAGATTTCCATGTACAGTTTCATATCGTCAGCATATATGAGCACATTTAAACGATTTAACACAAACTTCACGTCATCCACAAATAAAATAAATAATAAAGGACCTAAATGAGATCCCTGTGGAACTCCCGAGGTAACATTAACTGACGAAGATATTTTTCCTTTAAAGCGGACCATCTGTGTTCTTTCTGTCAAGTATGATCCAATCCATTTTAAAAGTGTACTTGACATACCTAAACGTTTTAATTTAAAAAGAAGTAAGGGAATGTCTACTCTGTCAAAGGCCTTACTAAAGTCAGTGTATAAGGTTTCAACGGTATTACCTCTATCCATTGCTTCAATAGAAAAGTTTACAAATTCCAACAGATTAGTAGACGTTGACCGACCTTTAAAAAAACCATGTTGATTATTTGAAATGCGATGCTTAACCTGGTTAAATATTTTCTGGTTAACAATTGCTTCAAACATTTTAGGAATGCATGACATAATTGCAATACCTCTATAGTTTTTAATATCTGACCGTTTGCCAGATTTAAATATTGGAACTAAAAATGATTTCTTCCAATTTTTTGGAAAATCACCTGTTTTGAGAGATAAATTGTAAAGCCAAAACAATGGTTTAACAAAACTTGTTGCTATTTTTTTCAATAAAAATGGAGGTATTTCATCAGGACCAGGTCCTTTGAACTCCACCGAGACTTTCAAAAGTCATAAAAATTTCTTTAACAGTGATATTTTTAACTGATACGTCATTTTCCCCTTCATGTAGGTAAGAAAAATAGTTCAAATCGAGAGCATTACTGGATTTCTTATATGTGTTTTGGAAAAAACGAGCAAATAGGTTACAAATATTCTCACTATCAGTGCTATCACACTCTTCAAACTGCATGCGTGATGGGAATGTACATGACTTCATTTTTTCGTTCGCGAAGTTAAAGAACGTTTTGGGATCTGATTTTATATTGTTCTCTACTCTTGAATTGTAATTCTCATATGCTGACGATATTTCTGCCTCAAGTGCTCCGCAAATTTCAACGTATTTTTCTAAATTTTGTGACGTTTTAAACTTTTTATACGCCTTGTGTGCTTTTTGCTTCCTGTTTTTAATATTTCTGATTTCTTGTGTATACCACACAGGATATTTGGTGCTGTTCACTATTCTCTTTTGTCTTTTAGGAACGAATTCTTCAATAATATTGTATAAGTTAGTATAAAATATGTCAACAGCCTTGTCCATGTTGTTTTCATCTTTTAAAAGGTTTTGCCAACTTATGTTATTCAGTCTGTTGTTAAATTCAGGAACATTTGCATTTTTAAAATCATAAACTAATTCAAAATCAACAACGCTTGGGCGTGACCGATGCGAGTCTGTGAACACTGAGTATTCAATAGCCGTATGAAATTTTTCATTCTTCCATAATGGAACTGCTGCTTCTACAATACAAAAATCTTCTGTACAATTAGTAAACATAAGATCCAAATAGGAATTGAGCTGGTTACGAACATGGTTAATTTGATGAAGTCCCAAGTGGCTGCTTTTATCAAAGATGAATTGCAAAGTATCGTTTTCTCCTACAATTGGTAACAACAGAGAATCATTATCACTATCCTGTATAAAATTAACAGTATTCTGGTTAAAATCACCATAAATATGAATTTGGTTCTTGGATCTTCTCTTTGAATTTTCAGTTCTGCAGCAGTGAAAAACTTTTCGTAAGCTGGTTTTTTGGAAAAGTGTGGAGGAAAGTAGACAGAAGCGAAAAGATGTTCTTCGCCGTTTATTAAAATTTTAACCCACACATCTTCAAATTCTTTTTGGCTTTCACTAACAATTTGTTCAGCTAGAAATGTAGCATTCACAGCAATAAGTACACCACCACCTGATTTTTTACCTGATAATGATAAATCGCGGTCACATCGAAAAACACAATATTTACTACCAAAGACCTCTTCGCTATTAATGCTATCAGACCAACTAGTTTCTGTTCCAATTATTATATCATATGTGCATCCGCTTATTTTATTATGAATTTCATTTATTTTATACGCACTACGCATACGGTTAAAATTTTGGCAATAGACTGTAGTTTCACTTAAAAAAGAGCTACTTGATAAACTAGCGACATGGTCACTCACGTCGTGCTGGTCAGGGGGTGAAGTGGCTGCATCCTGTCCGAAATCCCTCAAGTTATGTGAGATGCCATGATCCTCGGGCTCAGCTATGTTGTCATATTCTACCTCAGGTGAGTGCGTCAGTGGTGCCGAAAACACGCATGTCTACATGTGCACGGCTGACACGATGTAGAGGAAGAATTCCCCGGAGCCATACCATGTGAATTCTGAAGACCGCTTACTGGGTACGGGTTTATAGTTTCCCTTTTTTCAAACTGCATCGTAGGTTGATAATTAACCGGTGGTTTGTTGAAGACATTTTTTGCTGCTGAAAGCAGCTCTCGATCAGGTGGAAGAAAACGGGGGTTGCCATGATTTCTGATGTGGGACTGGTAGGAACTGTTGTTTTTGTTATTGCTATTAATGTTATCCTGTTCGTTATGTCGAATGATGCTCCGGTGACCGAAAATATTGCTGTGATTGGTACTGTAACCGTTGTCGGAATTCATGTTTCGATGATTACGATGCTTTAAACTGTTGCTGTGTATGTTGTTCCTTACGTTAGAATAATTTCGTGCTGTATTTTGTTTCCTTTTCCTTCTAGCTTTTTCAGCATGTTTTTGTTGATTTAGCCGTCGTGATTTGCGCGCGTCGTAATCTGACCAGTCTGCCTTCCAGACCCTCCTCATGCCCAAAAGACGCCACCCTGAGTCATCAACGTTTTGCTCATTGTTTAACTCTTCCAGCAAACTGGGGAGAGAGTCAGGTGATGGTGATATCACTTCGTATGGGGAGTCTGGCATATTAAGTGTGACACAGTTAATTTGGGTTTCGATGTTGCCAATACCAGCCGATAACGATTTCAGCTCATCTAATACAATACCTAACCCTAGTATAGGGTTTTGTTGCATTGCAACAGTAGAGCACAGGTCAGAAGTTATATTGCTGATATTTTTCAGCTCGTCCTTGAGAAAGTTAAGGTCTTTGGAAATTCCTGCTGTCATTGTTGGCATTGAATTTGCAAAATTCAATGTTTTTTTATATCGACGAGTAAAGCATCGAGTCGGTCGATCGCTTCATGGACAATGTCAGCATTATTTGGGTGAACCGTGGAGCGATGAGTCACCTCCGTGTTTTTGTTGACTTGGTCGACCAGCCGCGCTTGTTGCTCCACAAGCGCGTTGAACTCAAAACTAGCCGTTATCATAGTTTGGCATGAGCTACAGCATGGTAATACATAAGACAAAATGTTGATTGTCTTGTCTCTCTTGCGAATTGAGCTCCTCTGAACAGGCACAGGTACAGATAATCCTAGACAGGCTGCGTGGAATTGACGCGGGCATCCAGCACATTTCCACATGCCGGAGTCAGTGGAAGAATCCACAGCACAAATTTCACAGCTCATTTTAACGGCGTACAACAACAAAAGTTAAAAAAAAAAAACACACACGCAAAACGGCACCCGCACGCAAAAAAAAATAAAATAAAATGAAAACGAAATTAAAGCGCACGCGGCTAGGAGCGACTAAAAAACGCGTCCACACTGATTGACGATTGACGATACGATCATTCAATGTCAGTTTTCAAAAATAGAATCATAGGGTTGAAACGATTGTTATCCTGTGTAGAATTTTTCATTGAACTAAGTGTCAATCAATCTATTTTAATTTGTTTACAATGTTAGAAATTGATCATTATCTGTGAAATTACCAGTGTGTGTGTGTGTGTGTGTGTATGTGTGTGTACTCAATCTAACCCCCACTGGCCGGTAGTGGTATTATGGAAGAAATTTGCTTACAACAGTCCTTGATGTAATCATTTAAAGCAAGTTTAGTCCGGGAGTTAGAAAGCGATAGCTCTACTGCAGATTCAGCAACCCATTTCAGAATGCCTGGTAATTCACGTCCATTCCGAGGTTACTTTCACATACAATAAGCCCCGCATGTAAACACTACCGTTATCCTATGAATAATGGTACTGCAAACACACTTCCAGATTTCGAAATGTGATGTTTCGAAATCTGGCGCGTATATGGAAATATATTCCTATATTCAAATTCTGTCTCTGAAAAAGGACCGGTTTGTTCACTCGCGGTAATTGAAAAAATCTTCCGCGTTGTTTTTACAACCCAACACGACATTTTGAATCACATTCGAAGTTTTTCATTTGCCGATTTTCTGTGAAATTACCAGTGATATAAAAATACCTACATTTAGGCGCAAGTGCATTTGAAAATATATACAAATATTTTCCATAACATCTGCTGAAAATTTATTTCGTACAAGGATTTATTGATTCCAAATTTAATAAAGAAAGTTACTTTTAAGCAATTTCTTCCAATATCTATATTTCCCAATTAATGATTTTAAAAATGTCCAAAAACTAAACAAAACACTCAATGTAATAAGTAATTCAAGAGCCACATGTGAAAAGGGCATACAAGCTTTTTGTAAACAAACCTTTGTAGGCACTTTTCTCACCAACCGAGGGTCGCCCACGCAAACCAGCAATTTCACCCTACCCGGTGATATTAAAGGTTTGCGTTGGTGTCATATGGGTGGCGAAAAAAGGGCATAAGACAGTTTGTTTACAAAAAGCTTGTATGCCTTTTCAACATGTTGTGCTTGAATTGTGCTGAACGACAGCGTCATCATAGTCTATCGATTTTAATACCATAAGTTCTACACATTTATTTCATGTAAAAAATAATTTCCATATTAACGTTGATGCACCGAATTACGGTATTGAATTTGTATTGTTGAATTGTATGATGAGTTAAAAATTACGAAAAATATTTGCTCAGTCACCATGACTGTTTAGATTCTCGGCCTAGGAATGCATCTCGCTGGGAAATTTCTCGACTTCCTTGTGCAAAGAGTACCGTTGTACTTGCCACACAATAATAAAAATGCAAAATGGTACAGGCTAGCTCTTAATTAACCGCTGTCGAAGTGCTCAAACAACACTAAGTTGAGAGCTGATGTAAAGTCCTTGTGGGGACGTAAAAATGCCAAAATATAAAATATTTATTTGCACAATTATTTATGAAAATTTTGGCACTTGTATTCGGGAATCTCTTTCCATAAGATAACAAGTTCCAAATTGATATGTGGGACAATAGATTAGTTACTAAACTTACTATTCAGGCTAAGGCCTGGTTGTCCTTAGCTGTACACAGAAGTCGTCTCCATTTCACTCGATCCATTGCTGCCTGTCGTCAACCACACTGTATGTTGAGTATCCGCTGGTCACCTTCCATCTGGTTGATCCACCTTACGCACTGCGTGGTTCTTCAGTTTCGTTCTACATTTAAAAAAATAATATTAACACATATAAAATGTAAATGGTCGTTTAAAAATTTCTATAATTACACATGTTGGGGGTTAGAATCAAAATACCTGCTTGTGCCGGTATCAAAAGAACGCCAACTACCACTTCTACCCGAAGATGATTGAATAAAATTTCACTATAGTTTTATTATGTTCACTCAAGCAACTCAACAGAAGACATCGTGAATCAATGATCTACATCCAAACACTGCCGTATAACAAAATTAGCTCTCATTACAGCTACCTACAACTCCTGACTGGCTTCTGTAATGAAGCATAAAAAGTACCTTATAGAAGCATTTACAACTCACACTTTTATGCATCGAATTATAAGGCTCACCAAACTATAATCATAAGGCAGAGCCATGTTACAATCAATAATAACAACTAACGCATTATACAAAAAAAATCAAGCCACATTTGTACACACTACACTACAACACAAAATTACCAAACCCCACGTCGGTGCAAGTTGTAGAGCAAGTTTACGGCTTTTCTTTTGCTCATTAACCACAACCTGCCGGTGCTGCAACCGCCAATAATGACCACTACACGCTCGTAAAACACATTCGCCGCCGTCCCAGCCAATGTCACTCATGTCATGGGCCATTTCACAAGCAAACTGAAAAAAGAGCATACCTATTTTCGGTACTAACATTTATTGACAAAAATAAAGCATTACGCTGCTAATCTATACCAAACAAAAAGCCTACAACGACTTATATGCAAGGTCTCCGTTATCTTTTTTAATCATATCGGCTGCCTTCTCGCCTATCACAAAACTGTGCGCACTCGTGTGGCCGGTAGGGGAATCGGGAATTATTCCCACGTCAGCCACTCGTAGTCGTTTGATGCCGTAGACCCTCAGGCGGGGATCAACTACTGCTTTTGGATCACTTGCTGGCCCCATTTTGCATGTGGCCACCTAAAACCAAAATCAACTATCAGAATTGAATCTTTCGCCTCAGTTACCTATAAAAGTTTCACCTGATGTTGGAAGGTCGCAGTCAAGGTTCGAACATGGCAACGCCAGTAGTCCAACGTATTGAACTTTAAGTACTCACACCCTGGAACTTTATTCGCGTACAATTCTACACCCAAATGCTTAAAGGCCGGTTGCGAAGTGACGTTTATTGCATGCAAAATTCCATAAACCAATGCTTCCACATCTCGATCGTCCTCGAAATACTGATACTTAAATTCCGGATGACGGAAAGGATTGGTAGATTTTAGGCGAACTTGACCACGGGCACGGGCCTTCAACAGCATGGGAAGATACATGAACGCTCTTTGGCTGTTGAGTGGACGGAAATATTCTTCGTCAATTTCATCGCTCAATTGATAGGCAAACTTGGTAGATGGAGACGAATCAAATCCGAACGTAATAAAAGCCTGCATTATCTCCACGTCCGGAAGTCCAGGATCCGGGTCCTCAGCAACAGGTGACTTCACGTACATCAAAGTCTCCACTGAATTAGACGTCATTGGTCCTTTGCCGTTATTAAATTTCATTATTTCATTGACCGATGTCAATTGCTCCAAACTTTTCAGTCCATCCGGGTCATTATGCATAATAAACACCGGTCCGTATACCCCTCCATGTTCCGTCACCTGTTTTCCCACCGGCAAATCTTTCAATACCTCAATGCCATGCTTCTTCAAATGCTTAGCCGGGCCAACACCGGACAGCATCAAGAGCTTCGCACTCTCGAACGCCCCAGCCGCAAGAATCACCTCCCGTGTCGCCCAAACGGTGTAGCTTCGCTTCCCGTTTACAAACCGAACTCCCATAGCTTCCTTGGTTCCTGAAAGAACAATCACCCAAACCATCGGTACCACGACTCTCTTTCATAACTGACACACAAACCTACCGGGATCTATGAGAACCTTAGTGACCCACGAACGGGTCATGACGTGCAGATTCGGTCGGTTGATGATGTCCTTCAGGTAGGAATTACCGCCGGTGGCACGATGCCCCTTGTAGGTGTGCGCTTGTAAGTACGATACTCCAATGAGGTCCCCGGCATTGTAATCCAAATAGCGGTAACCGGCTTGTTGGGCGCCCTTCACAACGGCGGTGGCAATTTCAGATCTGCAAAATTAAAAACTAAAATGAATGAATTATTTCCAAACGGTCGTCTAGCGAGCGGCATAATGTTAATTATGCATTGTTTATTATGAATGGCGGTGTTTATTGTTGCACATCAGCGAGCTTTTGTACCATGGCATTCAATTTACAATAAACTTATTCAAAAAATAGCAGCAGCTATGACATTTTTTTTTCGATGCGGTAAATGACTGATTTTTTGACTAATAAACGTGAACGCATTTTTGACTAATAAACGTGAACGCAGTATTCCTAAAATAGGTCAAATTCAGGCATAGATTGTAATATTTCGATAATTGGCTTATCTTCAGCGTAAGCTAAACACATTTAATTATTATCTTTAATGCATGTTTGTTTTACATCAAAAAGCACATTTACTTCCCCGAATCAACTAAATCCAGTAGTACCACATTAAACTTGGCAGCACTGTTTCTCGGTAGCTGATACTATTGCCCTTTAGTGCAAATTATTTTTAAAAGAATCTTTTGTAATGTAACGTTTAAAATATCCAAAATTTCGTTTCACAAGTTTAACCTTGTGTATTGCGTAGTATTCGGACTGTGTCGAAAATGATTTAATTTGCCTATCTAAATCCGTAAAACATGTTTTAAAATGATAAAAGGTTCTTCAATTATTTATGTCATATCCTTTTTATGAAGTTAACTCAACAAAAACAAATATTAAAATATACTATTACATATTTTTGGGATCTTAGAATTCGCTTCTCTTATAAATTTTGGACGCTGTGACAAAACGGGGTTTTCTTATTTTTTGTGCCCATCCTACAATATTTTTTTAAGCTTTTCATAATCTTAGTAGCCTTAACATCTATGAATAAAAGGTTGTGAAGAAAACGTAAGATTTCTCAAACCTAGAAATATTCAAAAATATACTGGAACAATCCGTTAAGTAAACACGAAAATACACTATCCGAACTTTCATAAGAGGAACTAAATCGAAGATGATACCAGTCCCTTAAATCATGTTTTTTTTTATGTTTTTCATTTTAAATTTTAAATGTACATGGCAAAAATAACACTAGTTTACAAATAAAAATAAAAATAAAAATAACATCAATGTTTGACTGATGAAACATAATGTGAAGTTTATGGTAGCGAGCCCATACAGCACCGCATATAGGTAAACTGGCAACCTTATGTCTTCGGTTGCTTGTATTCGGGTTTTTTCGTCATCATCATCATTTGTTTAGATCAGTCGGTCATTATCAGTAGCTCGAAGTGAATAAACAAATTTTTCAATTTTGTGCATCCCAAAAACTGCAAGTATGTGTATCGTTCTAGTCGTCTTGTCATCTCTGCTATTCTCAAGTGCATCGTATGCACTTACTTCCCTGTGCGCACACTAGGGCCGTGCTGGGCCACAATTAGAAAAGTGAGACACAACGTAGGAGTAAGTTTGAACATTGACTTATGATCCTAATGCAAAATCGTGTACTGAATCCAAAAAAGTAATCTAAAAAAATCTCAATAGGATGCCATGTTGGATGATTTGCTTATTTTTAGGAATTTTTTTAAAAATCTCAGGAATGTTTTGCTTTTATCTAATGGGGGGCTGGGTATACCTGCGAACTCCATCGAGCAAATAACGATTAAGCAAATGATTTAAAACAAATCATAGTTACGACTATGAATACAGGCAATTTTTATAATATTTAAAATACTTCAACTTCAGTGTCACTAAGTTAAGATAAACATTCGCTTACAAGATGTTGCAGCCCTAAAAAAAAAGTCATTTGGATGAATTTCACTCCGATGATCGATTAATCATATTGTAGAGCAGTTTTGAAGCCAGTGCTTTTAGGGAAATGAAGCAATATATTCCTGCATTTTTAGCTTAGCACAAATAAGATCACATTTTCTCCATGTTCTAAAAGATTTCTTTTTTTTTTCAAAATATTGTTCCATCGAAAAGTCCGAGCAGTAGGAAACATCATTTTTAAACTGCTCGAATGGTGTGATCCATTTTCCCCATATGACCATTTCCGACCCATTAAGCTCAACCCGGATTATTCTTTCTTAATCTAGCGCAGTTTAGCACCAAACGGAATGTTATTATTACTTATGGCTTTCAAATTTATTTACCTTTCCGTATGTACCGTAAGATTTGATAAAAAGAAACCAATCGTTGAGATATTGTCAAAAGTCTAACACTGCTTCTTGACGCCAAACTCCGCCTACGGATTCTAAACTCGGCCTAACGCATTGAAACGCTATTGAAACGCCAATGAATTCACTTCGGCCTATCGGATGAAGATAAAAAATGATTCGGTCGGAGCGCTTCTTTTGTTTATGGCAATAATGTATCGTACCAAAAGCGCAATTGACTAGTTAACTCTGAAATCAAGAATTTATTTGATGTTTTCTGCTCGATAGGCCCGAAATGGGCGATTAGGCTGAAGTAGTTATCTACCCTACCTATTTTTCTTTAAGCATTGGCAATCCATGAATTCGTTTATTGTGACGCAACAGTGCCGTTACTGACTAGGCTATCTGAGTCCCCTCTGATAGTCAATCGGATCGCTGCTCTTCCATCGTCGTTTTTGAAATTTAGCCTGAACTGATGTGTCCAATATCTCTATTCTGTCTTAGAGAAAAGGGTTTTCCAAATCAGAATGCTGGACACCAGCATTAGATTTGGAAAACCCCGGGAATTGAACCCTCTCTTCGTGGCACTCCCAATAGACCTGATGCTGCTAGCTGCACGACCTTCAAGCCTACAAGAGTGGCCAGTCAGTGGCCATTAGTTTGGGTCCAAGGGGTGGCCACTCTACACACTTATTTTGTGCCACTTATTTCTCAGTGTGCCGCAGCTGTGCCGAGAGTGCGTCATCTAAGTAACTTTTGATTGCTTGTGAAAAATATCAAGTTTGGCAATCCGGTTAGTTTGCCAGTTTGAATGTTTTATTTTGAAAAAAACAACACAACAAGCAGTGGAATCCGAACGAAAGCGACTGGAATGATCATGTTCCCGTGGAGCAACGGTCAGCGAAAGAAAGAATCCCGCAGCCACAGTAAAATAAAATTCAGCTTTATCCGATTTAGAACTGTTCAGTAAAGGGTCATTTCTCTTCCTTATTCCTTTCTTGGCCGTTTCTTTGCCCCCACAAGAAACGATGTTAATCATCAGCAATTACCCTGGCTTTGGTCTGCATTGCGCAGAATGAATAACTGCTTCGGACAGACCACAGGATTTGCGCTGTTGGGGAATGAAGCGAAAATTCTAGGTTGAGTTTTAAAATGCAAACATTTGATTTGTCAACAACAATGATTTGATCATTTGTGCTGTGCAGGCGCAGAGAATGTTCAGTTTCGCTAGTAACTTTAAATATCATGAACCATGGGTGCCAAACTGTGTCAATGAGTGTGCCCAAGTGTGCTTACATCTGTTTTTGGCACACTTTGCGGAGTGTCCAACCCCTTGCGTGGGTCATCACTCTTGGGTCATTCATGACTTGTCCGGAGATGAGAATTGAATTCATGACTTTGGCGTGAGAGGTATGTAGGCCAGTAGGCCGGGACCGTCCCATTTAGACAAAGTTGTTTTGTATAGCATTCTTAATCTAAGCCCGATATTTGATGATATTTGAGTAATATTTGGATTGTTGGTAAGCAAATTAATAGGATCGTTCCGTTTTCTATACATCTGTTGAAATTTTACGCAGTTGTTGGAGACCGCAATACGCATTGAAATAGTAGTGGTTAACAGATGGTTGTAAAGTTGACCACCCTAGTGGCCATGTAAAGAAGCAACAAGCTTGAAATGAACTTGGAGTGTTTCAATCAGAGCATGTACATATAAAGAATTTTATTTATTGTTCGATTCTTCATAAACTACGGCCCCGTAAGTTAATCACTCAATACTGTAAATATAGTCATAAATGTCTACATTAAACGAAATTGACATACTAATGGTATTAAAATCAGTAGTTATGCAGTTTTATCTTTCTTATTTATTTGTCGTCAATCAGTGTAGACCGAATGCTGTTGCCTTGCATGCTATTTTAAAACATACGTTTTATTTGAAATTGTCAGTAAATGTAGACTGTATATACAAATATCTAAAAAATAAAAATTGTTATAAACTTAACGAGATGAAATCCTAGCAGTTAGTGTTCTCCTTACTGTATCTTTAGACATCATTAGATCTATATGCTCACAATAATTATAATACACTCTCATCATTCTATTAATTGGTCCATTTTTACCATAATTCGTTCTGTGAGGTGACAGTTGAAATACATTTCGAGTTCTTAACATGCGTGATGGTACGTAAAAATTTAATCTTGCTAATATTTTTTTCTGAATTTACGCGTTGTGAGATAATATCATTGACAAAGGAAATCATGGAAATTTCTCTTCGTTTCTTAAGTATTTCAATGTTTATCAACATGCAACGGGACTCATAAGAAGGAAGGGGAAAAGAGGTCCAGCCTAGTTTTCTAAGAGCAAATAACAAAAACTGTTTTTGAACTGATTCCATACGATTTATATAAGTTTCATGGTATGGAGCCCAAACCACACTGCAATATTCGAAAATTGATCACACGTAAGCTATGTAAAGTGTTTTGATGGTATATGGGTCTTTAAAATGATAACTTAATCTTTTTATGAATGCCAACATATTATTTGCTTTGTGAATTGTGGTATTCACATGATCTACAAATGTCAACTTCGAGTCAAGAATTACTCCTAAGTCCCTAATTTTATCGCACCTTACAACCAGCTGGTTTCCTAGAGTACATGTAAAATCTAGAGTAGTGTTTTTGCTGGAATATGATATAATATTGCATTTTTTAACATTAATATCCAGCAGACTTTTAACGCACCAGTTGTAGAAAACATCAATTTCATTTTTTAAATGTACCAAATCAGAATTGTCAAAGATTTCCATGTACAATTTCATATCGTCAGCATATATGAGCACATTTAAACGATTTAACACAAACTTCACGTCATCCACAAATAAAATAAATAATAAAGGACCTAAATGAGATCCCTGTGAAACTCCCGAGGTAACATTAACTGCCGAAGATATTTTTCCTTTAAAGCGGACCATCTGTGTTCTTTCTGTCAAGTATGATCCAATCCATTTTAAAAGTGTACTTGTCATACCTAAACGTTTTAATTTAAAAAGAAGTAAGGGAATTACTTATCATTCAAAGTGTTTTGCTTATTTTTAAGACATTTTTGAAATCTCAAATTTGTAAATATCGATATGGGGTAAAATTGATCATCCCCTCAAATTGCTTTCGAGTTAATTTATAGAAACTGTTCTCATTAAATATGGGATCGCTAAATCCGAATCAGATGCTAAAATCATTGTGCGAAGTGTATTTTCAGCAAAAATTACAGAAAAAGGTTCCTTAAATGCATAATTGAGCCAAAATGTAGACAATTTATTTAATAGTTCCTCAACGTTACACAGAAAACCATTATTTTCTCAGGCGGCGCTGGTGGTATAGTGATAAACGTGAGTGCTTGGGACCAATTCCAGTGATGCCGTTGGGATTTTTATAAGGCAAAAAAATCTCTGGTCACGTAAGTAAAGCAGTTGGTCCTGGCTCATGTGATGATGGATGCGATATCTACCAGGTATGGTAGCCCACTGATCAGCACTCGATTGTGGAACAGAGTGCAACGATAAATAAAGGAATTCATTAATTTTTCAGTATTGAAAAAAATTTGCCGTATTTTTTAAATAATTCAGATTCATTGACACTTATTAGCATGAAAAATAAACCCTACCAAGGCAATAACAATAATCGTTGCAACCCTATGACCGTTTATTGCATTGTTGATATTGAACGTCAGTTTAATAAAATTGAAAATTATGCAGTAAAACCTCTTTTTTTGTTATTATTACCTCGTCAAAGCAATCATTGGAGTCTCACGATGAAATTCTATCAATATTTCCCTTGGTATTTATCATCGAAAATGACAACTAAAAACGTCAGTTCCACCCCGTTGATCAATTTTACGTCGGATTACGATACTGATCCCTATCATTATGGGTAAATTTGCCTATTATCGAAACCCTTTTAATTATTGTTACAGATTTTTTGTTTTCAATGATATACACGTTTATCCTTTAACAGATAAGCTAAATAAGAGTATGACTTGATTCTACCCTCGAAAACCTACAATAAAAGTAATAATTTCGCTGTTATGGACTATATTAAGTCCATTATTATTGAATTGTTTACATCCATCATGGACCGTTTAGGAAACACAATCATATTTAACATAAACATTCAGCTAATATAATTGGTAGAAACAATAGGTGGGGTTGAATTACAACCAAAAGAAACATTCAAAATGGGTGGCCTAAGGGTTATTTGTTAGCATCTGGTGTTCTTTGCATTAAAATGATTTTAAATAGTATTTGACCAATACGGTCTCTTTAATAAAAAACAAAAAATTTAACCAATATACATTATAACTCCGATACAGATGATTTGAAATAGTGCCTTCCGATGAAAATAAATCGCTTCATTTGTTATCTACTTCTTAAAAAGAGGCTTCATAAAAGGTAAATTTACCCAGGGTGATTCAGAAAAACTGTCACCGATTTCACAAATATGCAGTTGTTAATGGGTAAAATGGGTATATGTCCAAGTATTATTGTTTTAATTTCATTATTTTGTTTAATAAATACAGCTATTCGAGTAAGGGACATATAAATAATACATTTTTTTTCATTGTTTTCCGTTGATCTTATTTTCCGTACTGAGTACCAATGCACCCGACGTCAAGGAGGCAGCTCCCACACCTGGACCCTACCTATCGACAAACCAACTCATGAACCAGAGACCAACGGCTTTACTTCCTTTTCAGAGATGTTATGTCTCAGAACATCCCAGCGGCGCCGACTGGCATTGAACCCAGGTCTGCTGGGGTGAGAGGTAATCACGCTTACCACTACACCACCAGCACCGGAAGGTATTGAACCGATTAACGTGAAAATTTGTATGCAGTGGTTTTTTGGGGCCGGGAAAGGTTCTTATGACGGTTCGAGACCCCTCCCCGTCTGTAAGGGGGGGGGGGGGCTCCCATACAAATGAACAGAAAAATATAGCATACATTTTTGAATCGGCACATAAACTCAAGCTAATGTTGAATCCCGAGCAAGGCCGGGCACACTCAGCTAGTATACTTATAAAGATAGTATCATAGAGATCTTTTTCAGCTTAAGTGCTTATTTTCGACCTACCTAGTCGAAAACATAAAAAAAACATCAAATTTTAAATTTATTCCTAGACTATAGCTCAAAATACACTACACCTACTAAATAAGCCTATAACTATTTATGGAAGGTATATTTACACCCATTATATTTTATTAAATGAAGCACTCTTATGAAAATCAACTTTTCCTACCTGTATTTGTATGATGAAATAAATACAATAGCATTACAATGCATTTCTATGAACTTTAAACTCGTTGGATGACTTTGGACTTAAAAAGTATAACTCTGCACTGGTTTTTTTTATTATGAACAAATTATGCCAATCCAAAGAAAAATTAGCATATGGCGTCAGATTATCAGCTTTATGCCACGGATACTCTTGGATGACAAATTATGAGCATGAGCATTATTTGTAAAATAATTATGAGCACTATACAAAAACTATGCAAAAACTAAACAAGTGCGACCATGGATGTTCTCATAATTTATTGTATGTATGTATGTAAGTAGCCACCATCCTAGCTTGGGTCTTGCTCTGCATGCGGCTCCACTCAACAGCAAGATCAAATTCCGTCATCATTTTGAATTCAAAATATTGCTGTATGAAGGGCCAAAAAAGGTTGGACGGGCCCGTAAGCAGAGGCAATTACGCGAAACCCGCGGGAATAAGAGAATCTCCTTCCAACAATAAGATCCAACAAAACAAATAACGAAATTCGCAATACATGTTAAGCTTCCCACGGGATGGCTTGTTTAAGAAGAGCGCGTCAAATTCATTGCAACTGTTGGAGTGAAATGTAACTATCTAAAATGACAGTACACATTCTCTCCTAGACTCCGGTTTGCACTCCACTCCATTGTCCAATTACAACTTCAATGATGCCCTGATGCTCCCTCCCGTCCCAGTATTTATTGGATGTTCTCATAATTTATTATACAGATAATGCTCATGTCCATGCGGCTATCATTTGCGTTGAATTTTTTTTCCCTGAAATGGTAATATTTTTTTTACAATATTAAGAAAACATTACGTTTCATGTTTTGTTGTACACAGAGGTAAAGCGCGGGTAGTAGGATTGAAATTAGTTCATAACGGTAATTAATCTATTGATGCAATCTACCCAGCAGCAGGTTCATCGATAAATAGATTAGGAATTGGTTGGCAATGGATTTAAACAAGCGTTTCAAAAATGAACTTAACTTGATGGTATCAAAGCTCATACATGATGTGAACCTGTCGACCGCATCCAAAATTTCAGTGACCGTGACAATGGTGCATGACTTCAATATGCGGTATGACATTAGGTATTAATAATGTATTAGTTGACATGGCCAACCATTTACATTCATTTCGTGCCCTAATTTACATTGATTTCTATTTTTTTTTTTTTTTCATCAACGGAATTCCGTGTATGAAGCTTTAGTTGGTTTTGATATTGTCAATAACTCAAATCTGTATCTCTTATGCATGATGAACTCGAGCAAACAGAACCCACCATTGTTTTTCAGTGAATGTAAATTGCATTCACAGAAAAATAATAACAAGTTCTGCCTGTTCTAGTTCATCATGCATAAGAGGTACAGATTTGAGTTGTTAACAAAAGATTTAACTAATAACAATATCGACAAAAAATCCATGCATCATTTTACGGAATTGTTTTGATGAAAAAAGTTAGAGGCAAATGAATGAAAATGAAAGCACGAATTAAATGTAAATGATTTGCCATGCTTGTGTATGAGAGAAACAATTTACTTAACAATACGCTTGAAGAAGGCCAGACGGAAAATAAAAAGTCGATACATGCTAAGCGATTGACTACAAATTCAGCAGTACAAAGCAAAAGATCAATGAGCAGTACAAAGCAAAGATCAATAATTTGATTGAAGCTTTGACATTATATTTCGTTAATTTAATGACAAAACATGTTTTATCGAGGAATTCAGTTTCTATGACACTACTGGTTTGAAAACAAAAAACTCATTGACCTTTACAAAGTTTCATACCGGTTGCACAATTATTATTGTTTTGCCTTTATCCATTGCGCCGAACCATTCACGTCCACTATTTGTCGATCCAACTTTTCATCTACAAAGCAACAAGATGTAGGACATCGTCTGAATATTAAGCAGATACCCACTGGCTTCGCACGATATCATCCCATAATCACATAATTGCTGGACTCGCTATATCTAGATAGAGCTGGAATTAGGGTGAAACAGCTTTTGTTAACAATGCTTTATCTCGATGATTTCTTGAAAGCCATGGCTCTCATTGGCAAATCGACATCACCATCAAGTAGGGGAATACTTCGATGGATATGTTGCTTTATGTAGGCGTTCCTTGAATTCCTAGAAATCATCGAGTCATTGTTTACAAAGGCTGTTACGCCCTAACTCCAGCTCTATCTAGATATTGTATGGTAAGTGTGTCAGCGCTATTTCGCATTTTTTTTTTCTTATGCTCATCTGTTATCATGAAACACTCACCTAAACGGACAGTCCTCCACCGACAGCCTACCGCTTCGTCCGTGAAACCCGTTGTTGCCAAAGTCTCGAATGTTGGCTCGTTCCAGCTTTTTAAAGTAAGGCAGCATTTCGTCCCAGCTCCAACCGGGATTGCCAGCCTTAGCCCAACTGTCGTAGTCCAGTCTGCTGCCTCTGGTAAAAATTACATTGTTGATAATCGAAGAACCCCCAACGCCTCGCCCGTGAGCCCAACTGCACTTTTTGTTTCGCAACCCCTGACATCCGTACTTCTGCTCCTCAGTCTGATATCCAAAATTATATCCCGTGGATGCCAACGTTGGGCCCAGTAGTGGGGGATCGGAAAATACAGGAATTTCTCCTTTTCCGATTTCCAGCAGAAGCACAGTCCTGCGGGTATCTTCCGTCAAACGGTTAGCCAATACACAACCTGCTGGCCCGGCACCAACAATCACATAGTCATACGACGATTTCAGGCGCGGATTACCATAATTCATTTCAAACAGTTCTCCCGTAAAACCGAACACCGTCTGAAGCACTGGTTCCAACATCGAAACATTGAGAAAGCCCGCCGAAAATGATCTCAATTTACAAATTAACAGCAGACATATCAAAAGAGGATGGAATTTTCTAATTCGACGCATTTTGCAATCACCAAAATCTCCAGTCTAACCGATTTCACTGAAAGACAACCTGGTATCGTGGCACTTCACTCAGTCTACTCTCACTGCCGGATTAATATCATAGAATCCAGCCTGGATCGGTGATGAATTGGCACATTTAAGATAGACCCAGAAAAATCCCGTTCCACCGTTTTATCTTCTTATTTTTTTCTTTCTTTCTATATCCACGAGCTAAAATTCCTCGCCGGGTCAAAAATAAACTCTTCAGCTTAAACTATATAGATACACACTTGAACAGTCACTTAAGTGGTCAGATTTTTTTCGAACGTGCCAATATTTCGTTACTCAAACAACGGACCCACGGTACCTTCTTCCAGTACAAGGATGGTCACACCTCTCGCGATCGTGTCTACCAACAGTCTGAAGCACTGTGGATCAAGCATGCCGCATGCCAACCTCGCGCACGCCGTATTCCACTCGGGCGGACAGACCGATCGTAGCCTTAGGCATTGTACCGCATCATCGGCGATAGTCGGTCGGCAATGTTGACGAAATTATGCTGGTGGAGAATCAACGCGTGGTCAGGTCATGTTTCTGTAGATTGGAGAATTATTGTTCAATTACGATTGCGATTCATGTGGTGTGTGCAAAATTTCATTGCTTGATGAATGGCACCCAATCTGATTTAACGCAGGCTGTATGTTAGAAACAAAAATCGCATCATATGTTCATTTTCGACTCTGGTCTCTCTTCAATTGTCGAATGTTCGTTCTCGCTCATTGTCAGACATATTTATTATTTTAAAAAAGTTCCATCATCAACCTCAGTTGATTCTATAGGTTGATGGGTTTAGCGGTACCTTTATTTTTCGGTATCGATATCACGATTTGTTTATGATATGATTTATCAATTTGCGATTCAGGTGATAAAATCAATGGATCAATGAAAATGCAGAGGTTTTGACTCTGTGCTGTGGCTACCACAGTATTTTACATTTGATCGTCCATATACAGTAGCGCCAAAAGCATGCTCTAAAATGATCAATTCAAATGAATAACTTGGATACACTGATAGTATCTGAGCATGATCCGGATGTAGCTAAAAAAACCTTATTTTATTTCAAAAACCTGTCATGTGAGACACCAAATTACATTTATATTCAAAGAACATTAGCTATATTGAGAGATCTTGTTCAGAACCAAATTGTAAAAATCCAGATATGTTTTCGGTGCCCCCGATGAATAGTATGGAACATCAACATTTGTGAACATATTGAATACCTAACCATTGCACAGTGGGCCAGAAATTCAATCCAGCTGAACATAATTAATAACTCAAAATCGAAGCCGTTCTGAGAAGTTAAAAATAGATGGCGCCAACATCAATCTTTTCAGTGACATTCTGGAGATTTGAAGTTTTCAACAAAGTTGTCTTCTTTGAAACATACCAGTGTGACTGATCTAGGGGTTCAACTAGACACAAAAATTACTTTTGATTTGCACCGTTCAGTGATCATATCGAAAGCAACGCGACAGTTGGGCTTTATTTCCAAAGTTGCGAAGGATTTTTCGGATCCACATTGTTGGAAGTCATTGTACTGTGCACTTGTCCGTCCAATTTTAGAAAATGTGTCCGTCGTTTGGCATCCTCACCATGTCCAGAAACGGTTCATTCGTCTGGCACTGAGAAACTTGCCGTGGAGTGATCCTGACAATTTGCCGCCGTATCCTGATAGATGCCTACTGTTGGACTTAGACACACTGGAACAACGACGGAAAGTACAGCAATCGTTGCTTATTGCTAAGCTGTTGAATGGTGAAACTGATGCCCCCGACCTGCTTGAGATGTTGAACTTTCGTGTGCCGAGCATTCGAATACAACGGAATACAACGCTAATGAAACCAAGTCTTCACCGAACCATGTTTGGGAACAACGAACCAATCTCAGCGTGCATTCGTGCTTTAACGGCTGTCGTTATGTTAAATTATCTCTAATTTTATTCATTAAGACTAAATTGTCAGACGAATTATTTTAAATACAAATACAAAAACAGCTATTCTCAATATCTCACAACCTACCCGAGCAAAGTCCAGCATCAAGATGACAGCAAATCTAAATCAAATTTTGATATCAACATCAAACTGAAATCATAATTTGATTTCAGTTTACACAATTGACAAATTTGATAACAAATTTTGTTCTCATTTTGCTGTACATTCAATATTCAAAAATATGTTGTTGCAGTTTTGTTCTCATTGCCTTAGCAGAACATCATATTGAATAATTTTGTTATCAACAGGAAAAATGTATATCAAATGAAGTTTTCAGTTTGGTCTCACTGATAGCAGTTTGGTCTGTTTGTTCTCACTGAGAACAGACTGACAGCATAACAGAAATGATTTGATGAAAAAACTGATTTTTTTTTTTCGATACTTTTATTAACAACCGTATAGGCTTGAGAACTACTTCGACCTAATCGCCCATTTTGGGCCTTTCGAGCAGAAAACTTCAAATAAATCCATGTTTTCAGAGTTAACAATTGTTAATCTTCATCCGGTAGGCCAAAGTGAATTCATTGACGTTTCAATGCGTTAGGCCGAGTTTAGAATCCGTAGGCCGAGTTTGGCGTCAAGAAGCAGTGTTAGTTTTTTTTTTACAATATCTCAACGATTGGTTTCTCTTTATCAAATCTTACGGTACATACGGAAAGGTGAACAAATTTGGAAGCCATCAATAATAATAACATTCCGTTTGGTGCTAAACTGCGCTATATTAAGAAATTCTAAGTGTGGGTTTAGCGTAATAGGCCGGAAATGGGGTAGTTAACCCTATCAGTTTTTATTTATTTTTCTTGATGTAATTCCTCCACAATTGTGGATTACACAAGAGGAATGCATGTCTTCAAAAAATCAAAATTAAGGTATTTTACTGTTTCTTTGCAACGCAAAAAACACTTTTCCGTACATGAATGTTCAATCTTTCAGATGGTTTAGTAACCCAACAAACAATTCAAAGTCACAAATAAGCATACACATTGAATAAATGCTGTATAACAGTGTACAATGCTGAATAAAACAGGATGTTGAATAATGTGCTGAATAAAGTTCATTGAGATCGATAGATGCGCCTTTATTCCGCCGTTTGCTCTGATATGATTAATTTCCTTATTAAAAGCTTTATAAACGTTGACTGTCTTTCTTATTCAGAACCAGAAGTTTGATCTAATAACAAACTGAATTTGCACATACATTGTCGCTTAAATTCGACTGTTTTCAATTGATTGAATAAAATGCTTTATTAAACGTCTTATAAATGTTTTCTAGCCCCATTATTAGATTTCACTGCATTGCTTTACCATATTGCTGTATAAAGGTGAATACACTCAGCAAAATAGCTCTTATACCACCCAACAAACAATTCAGAGTGACAAATAAGCATATATATTAAATAAATGCTGTATAACAGTGTACTATATGGTATTATGCTGAATAAAAAGAGTTGTCGAATTATCTGCTGAAAAAGCTCATTGAGATCGATAGATGCACATGTATTCCACTGTTTGCTCTGATCTGATTAATTTACTTATTTAAAGCTGTAAAAGTGTTAAATGTCTTCCCAATTCAACGCCAGAAGTTCGATCTAACAACAAACTGAAGGAGTGTAATTTTTACATACATTGACACTTTAATTCGACTGTTTCCAATTGATTTAATAACATGCCTGATAAATTTTCTCCAGCTCCTTTATTAGATTTCATTGCATTACTTTACAATATTGCTGAATAAAGGTGAATACAGTCAGCATAATAGCTCTTATACCACTATGCGTCCATGTTTTAATTGCATGCTTTGTAAATGCTTTGTAAATGCTTTATAAACGACGTATTAGATTCATTATTCGACAACACTGATTCAGTCTCAGACAAGGCAAAATCAGTAGAGTAATGGTTATTGTTTCCACTTTCCAATTAGAAGTTCGTGAGTTTAATCCCAAGCTCAACCCTTTTTTTTTATTTGTGTAGAACATAAATAATTTAAATAGCAATCATCGATCAGATGACTCACGATGAATGAATTAATCATTCCCATAGGGCCTTGAAGGAGCTAGAGTTGCGATCGGGAGTGCTGATAGGTATTTACTTTCATGCAAGCTTTTATTGATTATTGAGTTGCCCATATGATGAATTCTAGGATAGCTCAGATGACAAGGCAAGCGGCTGGTGATCGGAAGGTACATTGTTTATAGTAGTAATAAATTTTCTAATATCTGTGTGGTGCGAGCCAAGTCAGAAATAATGAAATACAATACACTTAAGAAACACACCCTTCCCTGTCCCCCGTCCCTCTTATTTTGGGGTTAATTTTCCCACAGTTGAATAATCGTTTGATAAATGTATAATAATGTCTAATTAAACGTTACTTCACATGAGAATCAAGCGTATACAGAGCATCACTGTTTTAAGGAAGCATGTGATGTCTAATAAACGCTGAATAATCAAAAAAATTATCGTATAAACTCTGTAAAACTCATATAAGTCGATTAAAAGCTTCTCGACATACCTTATACAACACCAAGTGGTTCAATGTTGTGGTTGAATAAATTCTCCAGATTTGTGTGGACAAAGCCTGAACAGAAGTTATTATTAAAAATAGTACAAGTACTATTAAGCAAGCAGTTGAATAAAATGGCCAACAAGTCGTTTCTTTAATAGACGATTGTTTGTTGGGAATTATTTACATTTTTCTTGCCAGAAATGTGTTTTTTTTTCATTATTCATTAAATACACAATTATGGATCACTTTTGGGAGAGGTCTCAATTTATGGATCAATAAATAAAAATTAATTTTCTCAACTGATTTATTCAACAGACCTCATTCAAATTATTAGATTTAAAAAAAAAAACTTGTCTCACTTTTCATTTATTGGCCTTGGGTTTTCTAGCTCCTTCTTCAAATCATTTTTTTATACCATTGTAGCCACCTATCACTGGTAGCCAAACATGGCACATGTTACTGAATACAGCTTTCCCCCGAAGAACGCGTTACCCACTGAGTTGCACCCACCGCTTTGTCTCGGTGGGTTTTAAACCAAGCGCTCTGATTTTCTGCGAGTGACAACACGGCGAATGAGAACGACCCAAATTTGAGTTTAGTTCACTCATAATCGCCAAAAGTGCAGGAACTCAGCGATGAGTAAAATTTGTCTCATGGTTTCCTGTGGAAAACCTAAAAAATCTGCCGGAAAATGAGAAAATTAACGAAAATTTCATTCAGTCTCAGAGTAGTACTAATAGACTGAGTGAATCCAATCTGTACTTTTCTCGAATTCGGGAATTTTTCCCTTAAAAATCCTGGAAAAACCTGGGAAAACATGAGGCAAATTTACTCATCGCTGAGTTCCTGCACTTTTGGCGATTATGAGTGAATTAAACTCAAATTTGGGTTGTTCTCATTCGCCGTGTAGTTTTTCATTGACCTTACTCACATGCAAAAAATCAGTGGTTGAAACCCAATGTGGTACAGAGTGAGGTGAAGCAGATCGTGAAATATTGTTGTAATAATAGTAATATAGTAAACCAAAAAATCAACGTAATCGCAAGTAGTGACGAAGCCGGCGCCGATGGTGTAGTGGTAAGCGTGACTGCTTTCTAACACCCCAATGGGTCTGGGTTCAATCCCAGCCGAGGTCGGTGGGATTTTTCTGAGGCATAAATATCTCTGGTGACGTCTTCCTTCGGAAGGGAAGAAAAGCCGTTGGTCCTGGCCCATGTGTGTTGTGAATGGATGCGATATCCTACGCAGGTGTGGAAGCTGCCTTCCTGCACATTCGATTGCCGTCAATGGATGGCAATCGATGTCCGTCGGTGATTGGCACTAGATTGCGGAACAGAGACCGACGTTAAATAAAGGAAATAAGAAAGAAAAAAAGAAGAAGCAAGTAGTGACGTCACTAATTGCTTGTATCGTACAAGGATTTTACTCACACAACTTAACCGATTGCTTCATCTCGGTAATCCACACGGCGAATGAGAACGACTCAAATTTGAGTTTAGTTCACTCATAATCGCCAAAAGTGCAGGAACTCAGCGATGAGTTAAATTTGTCTCATGGTTTCCTGTGGAAAACCTAAAAAATCTGCCGGAAAATGAGGAAAGTGACGAAAATTTTATTCAGTTTCGGAGTAGTACCAATAGACTGAGTGAATCCAATCTTTACTTTTCTCAAATTCGGGATTTTTTCCCTGGAAAATCCTGGAAAAACCTGGGAAAACATGAGGCAAATTTACTCATCGCTGAGTTCCTGCACTTTTGGCGATTATGAGTGAACTAAACTCAAATTTGAGTCGTTCTCATTCGCCGTGCAGACTTCAATGGATCCTTTGAATCTGAACTAGATTCAATTAAAGTTTCCACATTTTCTGTCAAATCGTGGCTTTGGATAGAGTTTATAGAATCTGGTTCTGAATTTGAGTATGAGAAAAAGTGTAAGCATACCGTTACCACAAGTCCCTTACCCGAGCTTGTGGAGTTAACTGCAATGTCTGAATAATTTCAATAAAATAAAATAAGATAGTTAAATGTATGATCATATTTACTTGTTTTTTTTTTTCCTTTTTATTTGTTTTCCGTCGATCTTGTTTTCCGTGCTGAGCACCAATGCTACCGACGCCACAGAGAGGCAGCTCCCACACCTGGACCCTACCTATCGACCCATCAACTCATGAACCGGGGACCAACGGCTTTACTTCCCATCCGAAGGAAGGCGTGATCAGAGATGTTATGCCTCAGAACATCCCGGCGGCGCCGACTGGGATTATCTCCTTTAGATCCGATCGCTTCATGATCGTGCCTTATAAACCCCGAACTCAACCAGCTAGGGAAGATAATGATAGGTTTACAGTTTACAGTTAACAGTGTTTTCAACCCTTGTTCAGCTTTTTAGTTTTATTTCAAAAATAATAATGGAAGACCGCTTCAAATCTCATGCATTTATATGGAACTGCTTTAAATTTTTCTTGCTGGCTAATTGGATTTACATAAAACAGCAAAAAAAGGTTATGTTCCATTTAATTCCACTTAATTCATTTTGGTATCCATGACAAATACGGATTTCGACTACAATGTGCAGTCTTCATCAGTGTCATTCCCACTAAAGAACTTATCAAAATCTAACCCCCTTAAGTACTCATCCCCTAGGTATAAAAGTCAAGATCACAGGTATAACAATTAAACTACAATGTGTTGCATCGGAACCTACCTAACTAATAAAAACCAAAGATTTAAGTAAAGGAGAAAAATCCATAAAACTCTTTAATAAGGAATATCCCAAAGGCTTGGTAGCCATCATAATGAAGTAATGAAAATGGGTTGTTAGCGGAATGCTTTAAATTCAATCTTTAGATCAGCTTACTATATATTCAGCCTGATGTTAATCAGCTTTGTACACCTTAAATCAACCAATAATCAGATTTTGTTCTCACTGTTCAGCTTGAATTGTTACTTGGAAATTCAGTGTTGCCCACAAAACAGTTGCTTGATCATGCCATAAGATTATCAATGTTTGGCTGAAAAACAATATTGCGCAAAGTTTTAGCTGAGAAAATTTTCCATAAGAATAGCTATAGAAATTTTTAACGGTACAATATGGAAGAAGGTTAGAAGACTACGAAGAAAAAGTTTAGTTTCCCCATAGTAATTCCCATATAAACTTCAAATGGTTTGTGCCCAGTCAGTTTCTTACCAAATCAGTTCAAACCTTGGGAGGCTAATCTAAACCCGATTTGGAACCACTTGAGCACTGTGGAGCGAACATCTCAGATTTTGCATCAGTCTACTGGATGAGGTCACTAAGTATGACTTTCAATGAACTTGTTTTTGAATTCTAATGTGATTTGCGATGTCGCATGGTGGGCTTTGGTCAAGCCAGATATTGGCTACTTCCCCGGGGGTACCCGTAACATGTCCGGAAGTGAACATTGTGTTCTTTGGCACTCGGTATGACCATCAATTGAGTTTTGATGAACTTTCCTGTGATTCGAGGTGCCACATGATGGACTTGATAAGTTACAGGTAGCCTCCACTCTCGTAACCCATGCTCACCGGAACATGTTCCAGCTATACACAATATATAGCTATATATGATGTTGTATCCGATTTAATCCAAATGTTCATGTAATTTGTGTCTTTCCAACCATAGACTTCTCTGACGTTTTGACGAGTTCTGCACTAATACTTGTGCATTTCACAAACGTCAGAGAAGTCTATTGGCGCAACATTTGTTACACACTTAGCACGGCAAAAGAAGTGTTACTGAGATCTCAGCAAACATTTCATTTGTTTGCTGAGATTCAGCTAAGCATTATCCGAGACTCAGCAATCAAATGTCACTTTTGCAGAGACCTCAGTGAAACTTTTGTTTTGCCAAGATTTGCACAGCCGAGCTCGGTCGAGAAAACTAAGTTTGTAAACAATCTGACATTCGACTTGGGCAGTAGAGGTTTAACGATAGTGTGGTTTTGGGAAAATGGTTTTGTTATGTTTGAAAATAGCTCTTTTTCATCTTTCTAAAGTTCTTGTTGTCACTTTTGGTAGTCTTAATATGTTTTTTTTTATCAGTTTATTATTGATGTTTTTTTTTTATTTTACATTTGAAGCAATGATCTGAAGCTTTTTGAGTTGATTGTTAAAAATGAAATGTGAAATCTGTATGTTACGTGTAACTCTACTGAACACACCCTTTTCCGCACCCGCACATTAATAATGTGTAGCAAAATGTAAGACTTTTCTACATTTCCCTCTCTCCTTCTTGCAAAACGTAATTTGTGAACAAAACTTATTGGGCAGCCTCGTTAGCTCCCAGATGACACGCAAGTGTCTGCATATCTAACACATGAATCCAAGATGATCAGTTATGCGCTGTTTACATTTATGCTAGTTCACTAGCTCAACCAGCTCAACCACTGTTACTGAAATCTCATGCTGGTAGATGCTGCCGCCCTGTTTACATTATGCTACAGTTCTAGTACACTAACGCAAGTGAATCAGCGTGTAAACATCACATTAGGTACCTGCAAACAGTGTTCAAGATTCTGCAATAAATCAATTTTAACCTAACGTCCACATGTATTCTAATCAACGTCATATGATGTAATCTAATGATTTCATCATTATTTCTCGCCCGCACGAAGGGTTCTTGTCAAGTACCCTTGTAGTCATTGTCGTGAGTACCAATAAACTACCAAAGCTGGCATCGCATCAGAATGCAACTGTTCCATTACGTGCCTTCGATATATGATCTATTTGCAGGCCACACCACTAGGCTTATTTTAGCTGGTAATGTAGTAAACTGAGATTGTAAGCCAACAAAAACATAGGTGCAACCTTGCCCACCAAGCCTTTCTTGTTAATTCAATAGTTGAGCACTTGCTTGGATTGCAGTTGTGGATCGCCGCAACATATTAGGGTGGTTTAAATTTTCGATTTTGCTGCACACGGCTCAGTCAATTTCAAATTAGGTCCTGATCATTCTTCAAAAACGTGAGCTCATTTGGTTGCAATCTCACGCCGTTTCTAGCGCACAAGTAGTGTGCAGTAGATTTGACAAAGTTGTCCTCAACACACCACTACATGTCGTATGTAAATCGACGATATTCCATACACAATTTTTAACAATTCCGGTGTTTATGCCAATTTTGCCAAATCCATAATTTGAACCACCCTATCATGATTGCGGGTGGGCTTTTCTTTGCTACACTTACCCACCCGTTTTGGGACGCATGAATGCATTCGCGGCACCCTCACGCATTATTTGCTATGATTTTTTTTTTGGCGTCCGTCACGTTCGCCCATTAAACACGGCATGGAACATGGACATCATTTAGATGGACATAAACGAAAAAAAAATATATTGGGCCAACATTTCACACCTTGGCACAACCAATTATGAATGCATGTTTTATGCGGCGACTATGCATGCCCTGGTTGTTAGTTATGTTTTGTTTTGTTTGGCTTAAATTCAGTTTCTTTTTTCGGCTACACTCCGAGCCGGTTGGCGTGTTTTGTTTTTAAACATCGAGTCAACGCAGCTTTGCGTCAACCGTATGATTTGTTTGCATATAATGGTGAGAAATTCGTTTCCCAAGTATCACCTTCATTAACCCGTGAAGGTAGCTGCAAAGATTGAAGTTTTCGTTCGCGGTGTGACCTCAACGGGGGTCTCCCGCTCTTGCAGGTGTTTGATAGATGCGAAATGATATTATAGCAGCAACTTGTGATTTATAACAAACGAATTTCGACACTCCAAAAACGCAACTTCGCACCCTCATTATGGAGAATTATTATGTTTTTATCGTTAGAATGAACCATAATTTGTAAGTCACCTTCAGTCGAAATTGAGATTAGAAAACAAGAGAAATGGTAAAATATTGAAGGTTTATTTTAAGCAACATGATGAAAGCCTGTACAGTTTGAAACTCTACACAGTTTTTACCAGAACATTCACTAAACCCATTAAATGTGTCAAAGAATCTAGTCTTCTTGCTAAACTATTTGCCGTCAAAGGATGATCGGTCGTCGATGATGATTCAACCGATTTCTCCCCCGCCATAGGGAAAACATTTCTCCATTGACGATCCAGAAATGGTGCCGTCAGTCCAAACGGCAGAACTCGCAAAGATTTCACTCCTTTCAGTCGAAACTCTCTATCCAACAAACTTATTTTGTGACTTCCGGTGGTTGTCAACTATTTGAATAAAATAATCATGATTATAATTTGAGTCAAACCATACATCACAATGGACCAACCGAGTGGAACCGCTTCAGCTTGACATCCAGGAAACAAGTCCAATACTGCCCACTGCCCACGTACTTCATACACTCGGGAATCCGATAATCAAGCGCCGTAAGATTCAAATGTTTGAAAGCCTCACTCTCCGTAACGGCACTGGCTGTTTTCAAAACATAAGCCAACATCCTAACCGTTTCCTCGTGGTCCGGATTGTAGTTGGGATCGTCCCAAATAAGCGACGGAACAAATCCAACCCAAACGTGATGATCCATATTGGCGTTTCCCATGACCATCCGCAGCCTTGCGTTTGGCTTCGCACCGTCTGCCTCTTCGCATTCCGGTGTTCTCAAGTATAGTTCCGTTCCAAGCAACATTGGGCTTTGCTTCAGAGTCACGTTTACTTTCGTGTGAAAAATTGGCACCATAACTGGACTACCCAAGCTAACATCCAACGACAGCTCTCGCAAACAATTCTCCAAAGGCCCTTCGGGTACTATCGACCCTCTGCTCAAGTGTTTGTAATCATTCATACATCTACCGGCGATAAGCACTTCTTCCTCGGCAAAAATGCACTGCTTCGAGCCATCCAGCTCCAGCTCGACACCCAACACCGAAGACGAAGCTGAAAAAATTTTGATGGTAAACAGCTATTTGTAGGAAACTGCATCAACGTGCTATTCATACCATGATTATACAATAGACGAGCAACTGCCGCCCCGCTCAACAGTTGCAGATTGGGATCGACGGCCCACAGTGTGTGCTGTCCCGTAGTATCCAAACCACGGGTCCGGTTCTTGAAACAAATGCCGACCCGTTGTCCATGGCGAAGTGGATCCGTAAACTTGTATCCCATTCGATGAGCGCATTCGGCGACCGTATTGGAAATTTGCAATCCCAGCCCATTTGGAGCGTGAGCTGGTTCGAGAATCTGATCACATTGATTAGATTGTAGCACTAGGATCGTTTTAGATTTGCAACTGCTAGCCAGGTACAAGCCAATGCTTTGCGCCACGTGGTCACTTCCGACGATGATGTAATGGTAACGGTCTTCGAGAACGATTCTTTTCCGTATACTGTTAGCTGACGGTGCCGCTAGACACGCGCGTATGGTAAGAAGGTACAGAACGAAGTGCACGCATTGTGTCATTCTAGAGGTAAGGTAATTGCTTATGGAATGCTACTAGAGATACGCCACTGCTACACAACGGTTATAAGTAACTCGTTGCATGCACTTTGTTTATGTTTTGCGTAAAAGGCAGACTAACCATTTAGACAGTGTTTGAAAATAATTCAGGACAACAATATGAATGGATTCCATGACATTTTTGATGGTACATAGTCATTTGTAACATTCAAAATGTATTTTAAGGATTTGAATTTGTCTTTATGCCTTAAGCATGGGGAGCAATATATGGTTTGCGCCTAGACAATTTATTTCAGATAAATAGTGTCTTCCGGAAAGTTTTTCCATGAATTTTAATCAAATCTTTAATTGAAAATACATTTAAGTTTTATTTTATTTTGTTTCAGTTAGACTGGCACAACGTTTGAATAAGTTGTTCAGAAGATTATCGATCTTTTTTAATTGAAAAGTTATAAAAAAATTTCGCTAAAAAATCTTCAACTTAAGAATGATGTTTTTCGAAAGATTCAGCCTTGTCCATATTGTGTCATTTTTTGACCATTTTCACATGCTACTGCATAAGTAGTTGCACTTTATTGACTATTTAATTACACCAGAAATACTTATGGAGGGGAAAAAAAAACAAACAATCCAAGCTAATTGATAGTTGAATATGTAAATTTCAAGCTTATGAAGCATATTGCGTATTGCGCGTATTATTTATGCTATAAGTTGTGCGCAAACGCTTTTAACAAAAAAACCTTAATTTTAGGGTTTTTAGTTTATTTAATTTTTTTTTGTTTATTTTTTTTTATAATTATTATTATTATTATTATTATTATTATTATTAAAGTCACTTTACCACTCTTGAGTCATTCGTCGCTTGTTCTAGGGTGAGCTTTGAACTCGTGACTTTGGCGTAAGAGGTATGAATGCTAACCACTACACAGTTTGAAAAATTTATGTTAATTTCTGCGCTATATAGCGCACATGAAGTTAACGCTAGATTTGGCGAAAACTTACACGATATTTCGTGTAAATTTATGCGCAATATCGCATAAACTTGCAATGTAAACGATTTCGATGTTTATGCCAACTAAAGAGACTGAATTGACCACTTTGTCAAGCAGTTTTGGTGTGACTTTCTACCAGAAATTTCACAAAACTGGACCAACTAATTTCTATTTTTTATGAAACGCACAAACATTTGACAGTTCTTCTGCTCGATTGGATTAACTTTTTCAACGACTTTTTTTTAACTAGTTTGTTTATTTGGAAGGCTCAATCGCGTTAGCTTTACGGGGCCGATAGTTCATTGTTCTTTGTTTGTAACAAAATTCACTTAATTCTATGTCTAGTAGGAGTTGGGCCGAATACTCGCGGCTTACTCGAGGTTAGAGAGGTACATTGTCGAAGGATAGGATCAGGGGAGGAGCTTGGGGATAAGGTTTCGTTGTCTCGTCAGAGCGTTGTCGCCAGTATGAATGGTAGTGCGGTTCTAGTTTCGTCTGGAGTTCGACCGGCTATGGTGGGTGACCAGTGGGCGACGATGAGACTCATCGAGACGAAGGGGACAAGACAAACAAAAACTAATAAAGAGAGACAAAAGACAAAGGACCTTTCAATGACTTTGACAGATAATCAATTGTTTCAATTTCGGCATTTCGCCTCTTTGTAAAACGAAGGAATATTTCACGCGATAGTTAAAATTTAGAATTTTTTTATGTGTACGCTCGGTTTCATTTTTTCGTTTAATCTTTTTGGTGTCTTCTGCGCAGTCACCAAAAAGATTTACCTAAAACAGTAGTTTTATAAGCGTTTGCGCACAACTAATAGAATAAACTATCATTCGGTTTTCAATGTTTGTTTGGATGTCACTCTCAATACTTAAAAAACGTTAAACAAGTTGTTTTATTTTAATTTTTCGGAAGATTTGACCACTATTTTCGATCATTTTATTAAAAGAAAAGAAAACTAAAACAGTGGTTACATAATGGTTCATGATTTTTACGGACTTTTCATTTGATTTGTGAGATGAAAGTTATCATTTTTAATCTAATAGTGTAAGAACGGTTGTTTTATCGAAGCAATGCTTTTAGACTTTATTTTTCAAAGATTAAAATTCACAAATTTATTTGTCAAAGATTAAAATTCACAAATTTATTTGTCAGAGATTAAAATTCACAAATTTATTGGACAATGATTAAAATTTGTCAAAGATCAAATAATCAAAAGAATTTTAAACTTTCTCTCCCATAACGTTCAAAATTTTGAATGCTTCATCATTTCTATAATTCTTATTATTGTATTTCCCCGAAATTTCACGCGGCATTTGAAGCCAAACGACACGCGGGCTTTTTGATCCCGGCTTACTCGATTCTATTAATACTTTGTGCGACGACCGTTTTAAATTACAGCATACTAGGTAACATCATAAAAATAATAATAACGATAATAATAATCATGCATGACATCTGGCCCAAATCAGCAAAACATTTAATTTTGGCCCACATCTACAGTAACTTACCAGCCTTAATTGTTATGATATATATCTAAGTGTTTTTACATTGTTCCTGCCTTGGCAATTCAGTATTTTAAACAGATTTTTTTTAAACCTGCATGTCAGTATAACAATTAAAATCTTAAACTAAAATCTAAAACTAAATCTTATCTAAGTATAAAGGGAATTAATCGAGGAGTGCTCCTTATTTAATAAAGTTTGCTTATATTCTTGTTCCACAAGAGTATGTTTTATTGGAAATGAAAACCGAGTCATCAAAATACGTAATTGCGATAAAATCACCGACAAACCGACATGAATGGCCTAGAATTGTCTGAGATTCATTATTTTTTAATCAAATTTATCATTTATTATAGCTTTATACACGATATTTTCGAGATTTCATTGATTTATCGCTCAAAACATTCAAATATCTCATTGCTCAGAATTTGATATTCGGTACCCTAGCCATATTTTCATTTATGGGTAGTTTAGACACCGACAAACCGACATGAATGACCATAGCAAAAACAATAACATTTCTGACCAAAGCACACTACTGACATCTGGCTCCTTGTTCGCGGGAAATATTTAGCATGAACCCGCATGCAAAAGTTATGAATTGGTTCGTGTCTGATCTATTATGGACAAATTATTTTTATCTAGATCAATAAATCCTGTAAATGTAACTGATCTGTATTTAGAAAATTTCAAATGTTACGTGACGTTAGTAACTTTGACCTGCATTGCACGTCATGTCACTAAAAATGTTGGTGAAATCGACCGCATATTCACGTAAACAGATTTAGTGTATTTGTGTTTGTGTGTTTGGGACTTCAATATTTCCGCAAAACGGGATTTACGTGACTTTAAGGTACGCAAACAAAATCAATATGGCGTCACCGAGCGTGGTGCAAGAACACCTCAAAGATTCAAAATTTTCCAGCAGTTTGCTGCAAATATTGGACGGTAATTTGATTCTTTTATATTTTTCTAGTTTTATAATTTCATACGGTAGCATCAGCATTTTGGGTCTGCAAACCTTGCTGCTTTTCAGAAAAAAAAAAAACTCATACACGTTTCTACCTCATAATAATCAATTAGTCAATAATATACAATTTTATGAGTAGATATAAGTATTAAGTTTAACACGTGGATTTTATATCTGCCCGATAAAATTGCATAATATTGACTGCTTCTATATTATTCCATTATTATCATTCAAAATTCACGTACAAATTACGTGAAAAGCATTTTAAACAAAACGGTATGTCACGTAAAAGTTACCAGTTGTTCAGTAGTTTTCACCCCGATTTCACGTAAGCAGTATGTGGAAATCAGGTCTTATTTACCTGACTAATCACGTAGATAATCGAAACTGGATTTTGATCGACTACGCGGAATTCCGGCAAAAGTTACGTGAAAAATTGGGTGGACGAAAACCACCTATGTTTTCACGTAATTCGGACTTGAAAATTTTTTCAGAGTGTAGAACGTTTAGTTCACATTTCCGATCCTACGTTTGACAAAACAAAAATTCATTACACTTGAAATCATTGCAACATTTCAACCATACCACAGACCTGTTTCCCATCACTCCGCACGGTGATCAATACACTTTAAGTGGTAACATTGGTCGAGTCCAAGAACGTAGCATAAGCAAAAAGGAATCCAATTAACCACTTCATTCGAGCAGTTAAAATGACGTTTACTACCACTCAAACTTTGTAATAAAACATTATTTTGAGATTTTTTTCTAGAATCACGAGAAAAGCAGCCATCATTTGTGCGTTTGATAAAAAAATAGAAATTAGTTGGTCCATTTTTATGGAATCGCTGGTAGAAAGTCACGCCAAAACTGCTTGACAAAGTGGTCAATTACAACACTGTTAACCTAGTTCTTAGGCGAGGCGCGGGAAATTAGAACGACTCATTCGCGCATCGTACTACGCTCCCATTCTCTGCCATTCTCTCTCGAATCTGTTCCTTTGGTTTGTTTTTTCCGTCGATCTTGTTTTCCGTGCTGAGCACCAACACTGAGGCAAATAGACTTAAGAATTTCATAAGGCTCGAATTATGAACGACACATATGAATTTCATAAGCACGACTTATGAAAAATTACCGTCTCACATGAGGTAGCTCTTCTACGCCATTAATCATTCCATTTTCCCAAGCGTTGACAAACGAGTGGTCCAGACACAGGACTCGTAATCTCAACGTCCATGGTTCGGTTCCAGCACAAACGAAGT